>NC_137049.1:6063691-6131191 GCF_032717465.1 Coenobita brevimanus
AACTGCTCGTCAATGAAGAATACTCTGTACATTAGTCCAAGTTTCTTTGAGGCGGTTTTAGCAAGTGATCTAATATGACAGGTCCAGCTGAGGGCATTGTTAAGTGAGAAGCTGAGAATTTCAATACGTTTGGAGATGGGAATATTAGTAGTACTGAAGGTAATATACGAATATGGCAATATCTGTCTATTAGTAAATTGTATATATTTAGTTTTACTAGCATTACATGAGACAAGGTTGTTTTGTCCCCATTCACTGATCGTTGATAGGTCTTGATTTATGGAGATGGCTGTACTGAGTTGGGAGGTAGAGATATTAGACTTTGTAAATGGATGTCTGAGTATGAATGAACTATTTAGTGTTGAGTCATCTGCATATGAGTGAATGGGATTGTGGGAGACAGATAAGAGATGATTAATATGAACCAGGAACAGGGTTGGCACCAGAACTGATCCCTGCCCCACGCCGGCGTTAATTGAGTGGAAATTGGAAAATACATCATCTACTTTTACTCTTATTTTCCTATCACTGAGATATGAGGAAATCAAAGGAATAAAAGACGTTAGTTCATAGCAAGGGAGTTTGGACAGAAAGGAAAGGTGTCATACTCTATCGAAAGCTTTAGAAATATCAAGGGCTACTGCATGAGTTTCTCCATGTAGGTCAATTGACTGATGGATGGTATGAGTTAGGAGACTGAGTATGTCAACGGTGGATCTTTCGTGGCGAAAACCATATTGTCTATCACTAATTAAGTTGTTGAATTCAAGATGTTTAACAATGTGCTTATTAATTAAAGTTTCAAATACCTTACCAAGATGTGACAGCTATTGGTCTGTAATTGGAGGGGTCAGACGAACTTCCTTTCTTCAGAATTGGATGGATATTGGCTTCTTTCCATGAATTTGGGGATGAAGACGTACGTATGCATAATCTGAATAATTTAGCAAGAACAGAGGCAAGTTCAGGGGAACACTTTTTCAAAACAATTGGCGGAATTCCATCTGAGCCTGGAGCTTTGTTGGTAGATAAATTGTCTAGGATGGATTTTACGTATCTTGTCTGTATTTTTAGTGGAACAGTTTCAGGAAAGTCAAGTTCTAGTACTGGGACATTCTGGCTGGTATCGTCTATGGTAGAATATTTGGCAAATGTACTAGCAAAAATATCTGCTTTCGTACGTGGGTCATATGTAATGATGTCATCTGAAGATTTTAGTGGGGGAATGGAAGATGGCTTGTTAAAGTTATTACTGAATGAATTAAGAGTTGACCAAAATATTCTATTGTCATTAGGGTTGTTAAGTACCGTACTTTTGATGATTGCTTTTGATGAAAGCTTGATTTAGCTAGATTTATTACAGTTTTTGCATGATTTCTAGCAATTTTAAATTGAGAGAGTGATTCAGATGTTTTTTAATTTTATGTAAGAGTTATATGCTAATGATTTTTGGGTTGTTGCTCTGGCACATTTGCCATCAAACCATTTTGGAGAGTTCGATCTTTTAGTGAACTGTTGACTTGGTATGAATAAATCCATACCAGCTAGTATTAAGTCGCAAATGTGGGACTGGGTAAAATCGGGATCACTAGGGAAGAAAGACTGCCATGGAATGTCAGCAAGATAATTTCTAAATCCATCCCAGTCTGCTCTATCAAAGTGCCATCGGGTCACCCTGACAGGTTCAGAACGGGGAGGTGTGGGAGGGTTAACTAATGAGGCTTTGATGAGATTGTGGTCAGAGGATCCAAGTGGTGAGAGTACCTCTATCCTGTATTGATCTGGATTATTTGTCAAGAATATATCCAAGAGATGGGCATTATCAGGTATTCTGGTTGGTTGCTTTACCAGCTGGGTGATATTAAACGATTCTGCAAACAGCTCGCCCTGTAGACCAGCGTCATCAGTCCGGGCAGAATGCAATAACCATTCAACATTATGTATGTTAAAATAATCCAAAATGGTATTTTCGGTGCTAAGGGCAAGGTTAAGGTTACTCAACTGTGTGGATATGGAATCAAATACACTGGGTTCCGAAGAAGCACTGGGGGAGCGATAAACAACACAAATATATTTGGTAATATTTTGACAATTTAGTTTATACAGTGAGTAATCAAAACTGGATGAAGCGAAATTTAAAATAGTGTCAACTGCATATTAAGATTTGATATAACAACAGGTGCCACCCTTGTTACAGAAGTTTGTGAGGAGATGGTAACTGGGAAAACAAAATGGGGATATATCAGTAGAGGGTGAGATTTGTGGTTCTGTGAGGAAAAGGGCCAAAGGGGATATGGATTGAAGGAAAAAATGAACTGAGTTTATATTTGTACTAAGGCCACGGATGTTGGTGAAGAATAAGGCCGCACTTTCACTTCTCCGCTGACGCGCATCACTGGAAATTGCAAGAGTCGCTACCGGCACAGTCGCTTGATTGCAACCGGGAGGACCCTGTGTCGCCAGCCCTACCTTGCCGGTGGTGGCAATCCGAGGTACCACCTCATTTGATAGTAACAATGCAGAGGCCATTGGTAAAGATAGTGAATAAAAGGTGTGATATGTTATGCGCATGTAGTGTGGTGCAGACAGTAGGCATGCTGGCCTACTCTCCATGTAAATGAAAACACTTAAATGTTCAGCAAAGGGAGATGGCCAGGATCAAGTCCTGAGGGCTGGTGAAACGGGAGCTCCAGCTCTTCCTATCACCAGCTTGCCATCCACCTCGGGAGTACTGCCCTGTTCGACTTGTAGTACAGTCAACTCCTCAAAATTTGATTCCATCTTTCCTGCAAAAATAGTTCCTTCATGCACCTCAATCCTTCAATGTGTTGCTTCTCCCTTTTTTCCAGTACAACTTACATGTAGGAGTGATTTTATTCTATTTGTATGCTTGTTTTTTATTTACTTTTGCTTATGCTAGTCTCGAGTCATACACATAAGTCCGTTCCCTGAGGTCCAATAGTTCTACGTGCCACCCATCTGCACACGTCACCGTCTCAGCGCTAATACCTACCATCCATATTGATAAATGCTAGGATTGGTGTGATGGTAATAACGAGAGGGTGTGATGCTAGATCGTATGCAGGATAAATATAGACTGTTTTAATGCAATTCAAGTAATCAAATTGTTCCCTGCCCTGCCAGGAAATAGAACTCGCATTCTTTCAAACAGAAGGAAGCCTCTCTCTCTCTCTCTCTCTCTCTCTCTCTCTCTCTCTCTCTCTCTCTCTCTCAAGTTCAGCACGTTACCTTGTTTTTTTAATTACGTCAAGTCTCCACAACCTACTCGGCTATAATTCTCTCTCTCTCTCTCTCTCTCTCTCTCTGTATATATATATATATATATATATATATATATATATATATATATATATATTCCTACAGTACTATCTTCTTGCATTATCTTATTCTTTTACTATACTTATTATTACATTATCTTTTCCCTACTCAATTCTCTCCGCCATCCCCCCCCTCCTCCTCTTCCCCCTCCCCTACTTCCTCTCGCCTTTCCCCTACTCATATATTTCTTTGCTTTTTGCATTTCCTTTTCCGTTTCTCCGTACACTCCTTTCTTAGTTCCCTCTTTTACCTCCCTCCCTCTTCTTCCCCCTCGTTATCTCCCTTTCTCTCTCACTCCCTTCCTCTTTTTCTTTCCTTATGTTTTTTCTTCACCAACTTCTTATACTGTCTTTCTTTTCTCACGTCCTTTATATCTTTCGACTGCCATCATATTCACACTCACATCTCTCCTTCTCCTCAACCTTCTCTAATCTCTCTCTCTCTCTCTCTCTCTCTCTCTCTCTCTCTCTCTCTCATCTACTTTCTCATTTACAAACCTTTCTCTCACTCTCTCCCACCTTCCACCAACCCCTACTCTTTTACTATCACCTTCCCCATCCCCGCTCACTGGAAAACGTCTCTTTCATACTCCTCACTCACTCTCTCACACTTCTTCACACTCGCCTTTTTCCCAATTCTTTCTTTCCACTCTCCTCCTTATCTCCACTTCCTTCCACCTTTGATTTCCACAGACACTCTCCTCCACGCTCACTCCCTCCCACTCGCAATCCCTCTCATTCTCCACTCCTCTCTACCCACTCCCACTGCCAATCACACTCCTTTCCACTTAAAATCCATTCATCCACTACCACTACCTCCCCTCCCACTTCGTCATTCTTCCTCCCTCTCAGTCACACTCCCATCTCCCCCCCACTCCTGTCCACCCACTCCCACACCCACTTCAACTCTTTCATTATTTTCCACCCTTAACCCCACTCTTGCTTTTCCTATCACTCACTCCCTCTCCTACTCCCACTCCCACTCACTCTCCCACTCCCACTTCCTCTCCCACTCACTCTCCCACTCCCACTTCCTCTCCCATTCCCACTCCCAATCCCACTCACTCCTACTCCCACTTCCCCACTCCCACTCCCACTCTCTCTCTCACTCCCACTCCCACTCCTCCACTCACCACACCAAACTAACCAGCAACACTTTACTCCTAGTCTCACTCCCACCCTTACTCTCATATACTCTCACTCCCTCCCCACTCCCTCCTCCATTCCCACTCCCACTCCCACTCCCCCACTCACCACACCAAACGAACCAGCAACACTTTACGATAGGGTTCATTCAAAGCCTCTAACCCCTTAACGAAGCACGAGTGAGGGCAAGTTGAGCGCTAAAGGAGGCGTGTGGAGTAAGGTGCTTAAGCGGGCGAGTGATGAGCTCGCTTAAACCCCCGCTCAGAGCACGGGAGTTTGGCAGTTAGGGGCGGAGGGGGAGGGAGAAGAAGGAGGGGGAGAGGGAGAAAAAGAGAGAGACTGAGGTGGGGAGGAGGAGGGTACGGAGAGTATGAGGTATAGGAGAGGAAGATGGGAAGGGCAAGAGATGAGAGAGGAAACAGGGAGCGGGAGGGAAAGTTTGAGGGAGGGTGGATGGGGAGGAGGGGGAAGATGGGTCGGAGAGCTGAAGTGGGAGAAGGGAGGGGAAGGGGAGAGAAGTGTACGGACTTTGAGGAGGGGGGAGAGGAGAGGAAGGGTTTGAAGCGAGTGGAGAGGGAAAGTGTGAAGTGGGGAGGGAAGAAGGGAAAGGGAGGGAGCAGGGGAGGGAGAGTCTTAGGCGGGGTAGAGGGGAGAGGAAGGTGTTGGAAGAGCTTGAGGTGGGGGAGGGATGGGGTGAGTAGGGGGTTGGAGAGACTGAGGCGGGGAGAGGGAGGGAGGGAGGGAGGGGAAGGGGTAGCTGGGGAAGATACTGCTGTTCTTGATTCTGAATGCTCATGTCTGTGCTATTTGGGGGACGAGAAGAAGAGCCGAGAGGAGAGGAGAGAGAACAAAGAGAGGAGAGAAGAGGAGGGAGGAAACAAGAGAAGTGAACTGAGGGGAGGAAAGAGTGGAATGGAAATATAAGAGGAATGAAGAGAGAGAGAGAGAGAGAGAGAGAGAGAGAGAGAGAGAGAGAGAGAGAGAGAGAGAATCAGAGAAAAGAGGGATAAGAAGAGGACACAGATAAGGAGAAGAGAAGAAAGGAGGAAAGAAAAACAGGTAAAAAGGAAGAACGTAGAGGCAACCAAAGCTATAACAAGACAAAAAAAGAGAAAAAGAGAGAGAGAGAAAGAGAGCAGATCAAACGGTAATACTGTTGAGAAGAGAATGAAGGAAAGAAGAGAGGGGATAGGACAGCAGAGGAAAGAGTTGATACAGGAAAAGGGGAGGAAAGAGGTGGAGAGACGACGGGCAGAGAGGAGAGAGAGAGAGGAGAGAAGAGGTGAAAGACGAGGATAGGAGAGAAGAGATAAAAAGACGAAAGGAAAGGAAAAGAAAAGGAAAGGGGACTGGGAAAGAGGGAACTGCTGGAAAAGAGAAAGAGAAGGAAGTAAAGAAGAAACGGCAGGAAGGAAAATGGGAAATAATAAAAAAAACAATAACTTGGAGTGAAAAATGTAGAGGGAAGATGGGAAGATTAATATTGATTAAAAGAAGAAGGGAAGAGAGGACAGGAAGAAAGGAGAAAAAATGAGGAAACAGGGGAGAATGGAAAAGAAAAATGAGGAAAAAGAAAGAGGGAGGGGAAAAGCAGAAGGGAGTGTGGGGGGAAACTGAAGAGGAAGAACGGAGGGAGAAGGAGAATGGGAAGGAAGAGGAAGGAAAAAGGGAAGAGAGGGTGAGTGAAGGAAGGAAAGAAGGAAAGGGAAAGGAGGTAAGAGAGATAAGAGGAGAGGGAAGGAAGGAGAAGGAGAAATGAAAAGGAAGAGGAAAGAAAAGGGAAAGAGAAGGCAAGTGAAGGAAGGAAAAAAGAAAGGAAGAGGCGGTAAGAGGGAAAACAGGAAAGCGAGGGAGAGAAGAGTGAATAAGAGAAGAAAATAAAACGAGAGGAGGGAGAGGAAGAAGAGGAGGGAAGAGAAATGGGATAGGAAGAAGAGGAGGGAAGAGAAATGGGAGAGGAAGAAGAGGAGGGAAGAGAAATGGGAGAGGAAGAAGAGGAGGGAAGAGAAATGGGAGAGGAAGAAGAGGAGGGAAGAGAAATGGGAGAGGAAGAAGAGGAGGGAAGAGAAATGGGAGAGGAAGAAGAGGAGGGAAGAGAAATGGGAGAGGATAGATGAGGTGAGAGACCTTTACTATGGCCGGGGAGAGGGGGAGGGGAGGGAGGGAGGGAGGCGATGGTCTTTATTGAAAAGGGATCAGACACCGTTGTGGTGGGTGTGGTATAGTTGTGGTGGATGTAGCGCAGGTGTGGTGGGTGTGATACAGGTGTGGTGGGTGTGGTATAGGTGTGGTGGGTGTGATACAGGTGTGGTGGGTGTGATACAGGTGTGGTGGGTGTGGAACAGGTGTGGTGGGTGTGGTACAGGTGTGGTGGGTGTGGTACAGGTGTGGTGGGTGTGGTATTGGAGTGGTACAGGTGTGGTGGGTGTGGTATAGGTGTGGTGGGTGTGGTATAGGTGTGGTGGGTGTGGAACAGGTGTGGTGGGTGTGGAACAGGTGTGGTGGGTGTGGTACAGTTGTGGTGGGTGTGGTATTGGAGTGGTACAGGTGTGGTGGGTGTGGTATAGGTGTGGTGGGTGTGGTATAGGTGTGGTGGGTGTGGAACAGGTGTGGTGGGTGTGGAACAGGTGTGGTGGGTGCGGTACAGGTGTGGTGGGTGTGGTATTGGAGTGGCACAGGTGTGGTGGGTGTGGTATGGATGTGATACAGCAGTGGTGGGCGTGGTACAGGTGTGGTGGGTATGATAAAGGTGTGGTGGGTGTGGAGCAGGTTAAGTACAGGTGTGGTGGGTGTGAAACAGGTTAGGTACAGGTGTGGTGGGTGTGGAGCAGGTTAGGTACAGGTGTGGTGGGTGTGGAGCAGGTTACGTATTGGTATGGTGGGTGTGGAACAGTTTGACACAGGTGTGGCAGGTGTGAAACAGATTAAGAATAGGTGTGGTGGGTGTGGAACAGGTTAGGTACGGGTGTGGTGGGTGTGGAACAGGTTAGGTACAGGTGCGGAGGCTGCGGTAATGGTGTGGTGAATGAGTGCGGCAGAGATGCATCAACAAAAAATTAGCTGTAATACGCAGACCAAGGCAATAACATCAATCTCTACTATGAAGAAAGCACTCTCGGGCTTCTGTGATTGACTGTTGGTGTATAAAATTTGCTGACATTGACACAACTAGAAATAAATACGAGAAGACGAAAACACGGGTTAATACGCTATTATAGTAACCTAAGAAAGTAGATGATGAAAGGGAAATAAGAATAATATAAACTGAGGATGGAAGGGAGGGGAGGTAAAAGAAAGATGCAAAAATGTAAATGAATTAGAAGTCTTATGTGAAAAAGAGAGACTACGCTGTAAGAAAATGTGAAAGAGGAGAAACAGAAGAAAATGTTAAGGACACAGGATAAAACGAAAGAAAAGAAAATGTTAAAGACAGGGGAAATGAAGAAAATGTGAAAGACAAAGAAGACACTGAAAGAAAAAATGCGAAAGCCAGATGAAGAATGAAAGAAAAGAAAATAGGAAAAATACAAGACAATGTGAAAGACAAAGGAGGCACTGAAAAAAAGAAAAGAAAATGTGAAAGACAAAGGAGGAAATGAAAGATTAGAAAATGGGAAATTGAAGGCACTGAAAGAAAAGGAAATGTGGAAGACAGAGGGTAAACTGAAGAGAAAAGAAAAATGCGAGCGAAATAATACTAACCCTTAAACTTGGCCTGGCATCATTAGAGGTAAGAGTTTCCCGTCATGAAGTTTAATCCCCTGTCTTAGAAAAGCCATAAAACATTCTTTTACCCCAGTTTTATTCACATTGTGGCTCCTGTGACTCATTCTTAGCTAAATAAAATAACTGGCTGCTAACGAATAAAATATTAGATTTGTCCCAATCGTGAAGACAAAATGGTGACTAACATTATCAAACTCCTATGACTCACTCTCAGGTATATTAATCAATGGACGTTAATTACAATAATTAATGTCAGGTAAAAGGATATTAAGGGCGATATTGACACTCTCAGGCTTCTGTATTTTCTCTTCACCAAAATAAAAAAAAAACGTAAGACATTAGCTGGAATAAATACTTGCGTTGTCCAAATCATCTAAGGGTTCAAGAAATAAATTTTGTGAAAGAATTTAACGTACAGGTTTAAAATGCGCTAAGTGAGGAGATACAGTAATTTCAACGTCCTCTCGAAGCTTCTTTACCTTACTAAAAAAACAACGTGTCGTTATGTAGGCACAGGGTAAGTCTGCATTCCTGAACGCTCTGTGAAAGGATGATTTTTTTTTTTTTAAGCAGTAGTTACATGTTTTCTAGCCTTAATTACACTGCGTTTATTCTAAACTTTACTCAGAGTTTCTTTTTACTTAGAGATATGTTCATTTTTTGCCAATTTCGAATCGTAGTAACACCTATTTCTTACCAGCACCAACTCTGGGAAAGCTGCAAAGTTTTACCTCTACCCAACCCAGTAAAGCTTTTTATCGCCCACCTTTAACAAGGCGAGGCAATATAGTTTTTGTCGGAATGTGTGTGTGTGTGTGTGTGTGTGTGTGTGTGTGTGTGTGTGTGTGTGTGTGTGTGTGTGTGTGTGTGTGTGTGTGTGTGTGTGTGTGCGTGTGTGTGTGCTGCCAAAATATCTCGAAAGCTTGTGAACAAGTTTTCACCAAATCTTTAAGAAATAGCAACTATGTGGATGTGCAAATGTGTATTACTTTTGGTGAAGATTTGATCAAAGCCGACCTAGTGCCAACAGCCGTATATCTTTTCAAAATAGATTGGCTTTTTGTGGAACGCTGCGGCTGAATTCCGTAGAGGTTTGCAAATTTTCTTCAAATTTGGTTTGAATGTAACTTGTACCTTAGCCAACAACATATTTTGGCGGGCGATTAGCATTTGGCCCCCGAATGCTTATGTTTCATTTTTTTTTATATTTCCTTGATCTAGTAAAACTCTAAAGTCTTTCTTTTCTCCCAAGATTTAAGAAAGTTACAACCTAAGCAAATCAACAAACCTTCTCTGACAATGAATGTATATGGGTTACAATAAATGACACACAAGAGTATGTATATATTTATCTGATAGAAATGATATATATTTAGTAACATTAATTACATTAGTATTCAAGCTTCTGGCTGCAACAAATGCGGTTGTTTACGAATGTTACCAAAGATTTACGGTCGAATGAAGTTGGGAAAATTTTTTATGAGTACGAAACAGCGTATATATAAATAACAAAACATCGAGAATACAACAGAGGAGATGAAAACGTAATATGTCCAGAAAATAATGTAATAACCGAGAAAAGAAGAATGGTCATCATCATCATCATCATCATCACCATCATCATTACTCTAACCCTATTTCCCACTGTCACAACGAGCGGGGAGATTTACAACAAAGCCTTTAGATCCCTTTTGGCACATACATCAAGTGATAAAGAACAGCAGGCTCCATTTCCACCCATTCTGTGTCGTAATATGTACAGGGATATTTGCTGCATGAGAGATAAATGTGTGTGTGTGTGTGTGTGTGTGTGTGTGTGTGTGTGTGTGTCCTACCTAAGAGTACATAGGAGACACAGGTTACACGAGACCTACTATTAATAAAACATCTGATTCTTCGACAAATCCAATTAATGTATGTGAGGATAAAAGAGAAAGCGGCTCCTCCGTAAGCCAATATTTCCCATTCAACTGCCTATGTTTTCACTTTTCTGTTTATAATCGTTTAAAGTTAGTAAAAATAGAATAATTATGTATAAATGATTGAAGCTGAAAGACTATGAGAGGAGAAGATAATGTTAGAGAATGGTCAAGGAAAAAACATTACATCGATTGACTGATAGTTAAATAAAGAGAGAGATAGAGAGAGAGAGAGAGAGAGAGAGAGAGAGAGAGAGAGAGAGAGAGAGAGAGAGAGAGAGAGAGAGAGAGAGAGAGAGAGAAATGGAGGGCAAAATGAGAGAAAAAATCTAAAGCTTAATCCATGACTGTTATCTAGGACATTTATAGACTCTGATAACGCTTGGGGAGGGGGGGGGGACAGGAGAGAGAGAGAGAGAGAGAGAGAGAGAGAGAGAGAGAGTGGAGGGATTGGAGAGGGAAGGGGGAGAGGAGGAAGAGAGAGTAATAGGAGGGGAGGGAGAAGAGGGGGAGGTAAGGAGGTAGGGAAAAAAGGAGGAGGGGGAAGAGGGATAGACAGGGGAGGGGATGGGGAAAGGTGGAGAGGGAGGGGGTAGAGGGAAAGGGAAGGCGAGAATGGGGAGAGAAAAGTGAGAGAGGGAGGAAGGGGAGTGAGAGAGGAAGGGTGGGAGGGAGAAAAGGGCGTGAGAGAGGGAGGGAGGGAAGGAGGAAGGGGACTGAGAGGGAGAGGGAGGAGAGAAGACAGAAGGCAAGTTGGTAGAAGGGAGAATGTGGGGAGTGGAAGGGTGAAGGGAGAGGGTGGGCGGAAGGGTGGAGGGATGGAAGGGAGACAGGGAAGGAGAGAAAAGAGGGGAGAAAAAGGTAAAAGAGGGAGGAAGGGAGGGAGAGAAGAGAGTGGATGGAACAAAAGGGAAAGAGGAGTGCAAGGGAAAGGAATGAAAGGAGGGAGGAGAGTGAAATGTAGAAGTGAAAGGCGGGGAGAGGGAGAGGAATGGAAGAGAAAAGTGAGAGAGGGAGGAAGGAAGAGAGTAGAGAAGGAGAGAAGGGGAAGAGAAGGAGGGATGGAGGAAGGGAGAGGGAGAGAAGGTGGTTAGGGAGAAAAAAAAGAAATGAGAGAGAGAGAGAGAGAGAGAGAGGGAGAGTTACAAGAACAATCAGTATCTCAAAGTCTTACGACCCATAACAAAAAGGTACCGAGAAAGAAGTTGTCATGTACACGTTGCACCTCTAACAGTGAGGAGGAAGTCTAGTAAAAATGAAGGTTCTCCCCACCCACTTCACCCACGGGAAGGGAAAAGGAAGTGCACCTAACCCGAGGGAAAATGGCAAGGGCGTGGAAATTGTATAGGAAGGGAGGAAACTTTAAAACTACCACGAGCAAAAATTTTTCTAACTAAGCTTTGAACTGTTCTTCTGTACTGGTAAGGGAGAGAGAGAGAGAGAGAGAGAGAGAGAGAGAGATTCAACGCCCGCAATACCAGCGTTCCCTTCTAAGTTTATTAACACCGGAAGAATAAACTGGAAAAGACACCACCAGATACAAAAGCTTATGATGTTCTCCTTGGTGTATTCGTTCTACCGCCCGTGTTATATTTTGTGTAGATTTTGTTACACCTCCAGCGCTGAACAGGGTTAATTACGTAAGACTACAGGGTTAATTACAAAAGACTACAGGGTTAATTACAAAAGACTACAGGGTTAATTACAAAAGACTGCAGAGTTAATTACAAAAGACTACAGGGTTAATTACAAAAGACTACAGGGTTGATTACAAAAGACTACAGGGTTAATTACAAAAGACTACAAAGGTGTACAAACGAAAGCAAACAGAAACTGTCCCAATGGTTCTTTAGTTGCTTATTAAACACAAGACTATGCCTCATATCTAATTCTATGAGCTTAAGGATAGCAAAACAAGAAGGTTATAATTAGCGCTGTACACGATATGATTCCGCGAACCGATAAATCGCCGATATTTGAATATTTTTTGGTACCGAACCGATACCGATTTTTACTGTCGATATCGGATTATCGGATACAGAAATAAGAAACATTAAACTGCTTTTTCTTGAATATTTCGTTCATTGTTTAGCCTGAGTCTGTGTGAAAGAGTGTTGTTACCCTGACACTTTTTTTAATACAGAAGAGTCTTGCTGAAAACAATGAAAAGGTTTAGAGTAAAAGTGGGTGAATGGAAATGGAAAAGAAAAAAAAGCCCAAGCAGCGAGTTGAGAAACAGTATACTGTGTACTGGCAGTGTGTAAGTGTGGTGACCGTGTGGGTTTGTGTAAGTAAATGGTGTACATAAGCCGATGAACTGCTAGCAACCATTAGTTCTTACATTCTTTTAGAGGAAATTTGGTGGAGGCGTTGAGTGGCAGCACGTGACTCGACCTACTGTTTCTCAAAGCAAAAGCATAAATGTCAAGGTCTCAGAACTAGGCCAGCTTTGAGGCTGCTGGGTAGGCTTTGTTTTTAAGTTAAAGCTGTGAAACCTCTTAAATTTTTGTCATGAGGTGCCTCGACCATTGTACTCCATCTGGTTCATACAAAAAAAAAAAAAAAAGTGATTTTCTCAAGGTCGGAACTATTCTCTCGGCAGCCGTAAGAATAGTTCAGTTCGTGGGACAACAATCAGTTTTTATCTGATTTAGCAGAAATTTGGTGACTTCAAATATTTAGCCAGAGAGATGAGCAAGGTTGGAAGCTGAGTGGATGAAGTGCAAGAAGGGATGCATCGAGGAAGGAAGGTTGCACGTACACCGAGGGAAGTGGTGAGGAATAGGGAAGTGAGCATGGAAGTAATGAAGCCGTTGCAGGACAGTATTGTGATCATCCTCAAACGTATGGAAGTGAAGCTTGGACTATGTTGGAAGGACGCAAATCAGGAATGAGAGGAGCGAAAATAAGTTACTTGAAAGGAGCATCTGGAGCTGGGAGAGAAAAATATGATTAAGACGGAAGTTAAAGAAAGTTGCGATACTGATGTGGATGTGATGGAAAGCGTTACAAGTACAGTAGAGAAACTGACGAATAAGAGACTGACTAGGAGAGACAATGTAAGTGGAGTGGAAGGGAGAAAGGGGAAGAGGGGGAATGGAGAATTAGAGACTGACTAGGAGATAGTATGTAAGTGAAGTGGAAAGGAGAGAGGGACAGGGGGAGACCGAGGATGAGATGAAGGGATAGAGTGAGGTATATGAGTGAGGGTGATGTGAGTTGGAGGGACGGCACCCTGATTGCAGAGGGCATGGTCAAGTGGAGGCGATTTGTTTATGTTCTTTCCTTCCGATGGTGGGTTGTGATGAGTAACTGCAAAATAGCAGTAGCAGTAGTAATTGTAGTAGTAGTAGTGGTAGTAGTAGTAGTAGTAGTAGTAGTAGTATAGTGTTGTAGCTCCAGGTTTGCCGAAACGTGAAAACGGTGGACTACAAAATGAAGTTTCCTTTCTTCTGCAGTCCTCCCTCCTCCTTTTGGGGGGTAAGGAGGGGACTGAGGGACGTTTGTATAACTGAGCATTTCCACCGCTCGGTCATATCAGCGCCACCACGTGAAGGCTTCCCTTACCAGCACTAACTCAAATCTACAACCCCCATTACATTCTGCCTTCCATAGGGCCCCATAATCCCATCCAAACCAGACCCCGACACACTTTAAAATAATAACCAAGGAGACGAAGGATACAATGATGATGTAGATGGTATTTTTTTGAAATTCTGTATCACATAAACGCATACCCTCTATCAGCTCAACAATATTGATGACAGACTCATTTACTGTAAGATACAAATAAATAAAAAGCAAATGATGATGATGATGATGATGATGATAATAATAATGGTAATAATAATAATAATAATACATTTTAATAATAATAATAATAATAAATGACGAGAGAGAGAGAGAGAGAGAGAGAGAGAGAGAGAGAGAGAGAGAGAGAGAGAGAGAGAGAGAGAGAGAGAGAGAGAGAGAGAGAGAGAGGAAGGAGGGAGGCATGTTGACGGGACGTAAAAAAAAAGGATGGAGGGGGTTAGATGGGCTAGTAGGGGGAGAGAGAGAGAGGAGTACAAAGGGAAAGCAAACAGCAACAGCCAAATTTGGTAATATTAATAAACCTATTCTATCAGTTAAAGGCAAAGATAGAAAAGCAGGAAGGTAGGATGGAGGGGAGGAGGGAGGAGGCAGGAAGGCATGAGGGTAGAAGGGATAGAGGAAAGTTAGTATTCTTGCATGAAAGGGAAAAAGAAGAAGGACGGGAGGGAGGGAGAAAAAGAAGTAGAAAGGCAAGAGGGAGGGAGAGAAGGGAAACAGACAGGCATTAAGATTTGGAAGGAAGAAGGAAGGGGGAAAGGAGGAAGGTAGGCGGGGTTGAAGAAAATGGGGCAAAAAAAGCGTATAGCAAGAAAATAGGTAGAGTGACGGGAAAAGGAGAGAAAGTTAGGTGACTAGGTTAGGTAGGAAGGAAGGAAGGTAGGTAGGTAGGTACGTATAAAGGTAGATAGGTATGTAGGCAGGCAACACACTGATAGGCACGGAGGGAAAGAGGAGAGGTAGGTAGATAGATAGGGGAGAAGGTAGTTAAATAGGTAGGTAGGTAGGTAGGTAGGTATGTAGGGAGGGAGGAAGGGAGAAAGTGAGGGAGAGATCGTAGTAAGTTAGTCAGAAGGCAAGTATGTAGGTACTTAGATAGGTAGGTATGTAAGTGGGTAGGTAGGTAAATGGGCAGGTAAGTAATTAAATAGGTATGTATGTAGGTAGGTAGGTAAGCTATAAGGCAGGAAGAAAGGGTGACAGGCAGGCAGTTAAAGAAATAGGAATGATATAAATAAGTTTGAAGGTAGCAGGCAGAAATGAAAAGGAGAGAGAGAGAGAGAGAGAGAGAGAGAGCCGCAGTTTGTGTATTCTGATAAGAGGATCATTTTCTGCTCTCTTATCTTTGCTCTTCCTTCTCTTTCTTTTTCTCTTATCTGCCTTTCTTCCATCCTGACTCTTTTCTTTTACTGCCACGAAGGCTTTCTTGCCACCCCCCCCTCTCTGTCTGTCTGTCTGTCTGTCTGTCTGTCTCTGTCTCTGTCTCTCTCTCTCTCTCTCTCTTCTGTTCCTCCTTTTCTTTGTCATATCTTTCTCTTCCCTTTGTCCTTCCTCTCCTTCATGTATTCATCTTCCTAGCTCAGTTCTTCCTTTCTCTCTCTCTCTCTCTCTCTCTCTCTCTCCATAGAAAGCTAGATAGATAGCCTGTTTGATCTATCTACTTACTACCTCCTGTACTCCCACCTCTCTTCTCTCTCCTTTCTGCCCTTCGCACAGTTTTCTCCCTCGCCCCCTCCTTCTCCCCTTTCCCCTCTCTCATTTCTCTTCTTTTTTTCTCTCCTCTTTTTTCCTTCTCCTTTCCCTCCTTATTTCCTTCCCTTTCTCCCTCCTTCCTTCCCTACTTCTCTACCCCTCTCTCCTTCCTTCCTTCCTTCCTTCCCTTTTTTTTCAACTCCCTCCTTTATCCCATCCTTCCTTCCCCAACTCCCTCCACTTTTCCTTCCTTCTCTCTTTCCCTCTCTTCCTACTTCCTTCTCCTCCTACCCCTCCTTCCTTCTCTCCTACACTTCTCGCGATATCCCCTATTCCCCTTCCCTCATTCCCTCCTTTCCCCCTCCTTTCCTTCTCCTTTCTCCCCCTCCTTCCCTCCTTCTCTCCCACATACACCTCTTCCAGTGTTTGCTGAGAACCGAGACTGCTTATGTAAATTTACGCGTCCCTCCTTCGCTCCTTCCTTCCTTCCTTCCTTCCTTCCTTCCCTTCCCTGAATTCATGTTACGTTTCACTCCACGATTCTTTCAGTTTTTATTTTCATTCTTTTATGCATTATTATTTACTAAACATTATCTATCTATCTAACTATCTATCTATGTACTGATGTCTCAATCCTCCGTTATTAGGCTGCCCTCCCCCCCTCCAGCCCACACAACCCTCATTCATATACTCCAACATGTCCCTCAACTTTATCCTCTTTCTCACCTCTTCCTCTCTCCCTCCACCTCATCTTCGTTCTTCCCTCTTCCTCCCTCCCTCCACCTCATTCACATATACTCTCCCAGTCAGTCTCTCATTCCCCATTTTCTCAGCATGGCCAAAACTCTCAGCATTTTCAAGCACATCCACATCAACACCACAACACTCCATCATTTCCTCATTTGTCTGTCCATCTCTCCACCTAACACATTCCTCTCAGGTAACTCATTTCCACACCTCTCCAGATAGCTCATTTCCATACCTCTCAAGCAGTTCTTTATTACATTCCTTACCTGACTTAAAAATTACCTGTCAATGAATCCTCTAATTGTCACGTTTCCTATAGTGTTTGACTCCAATTAACACCACTTGACATTACTCAGCTGCGGATAAGTAATAAATAAACTTGGAGCATTCTGAGTCATGAAAGCCTAGGAGCATTTTGAGTCATCCTAGGAGCATTTTGAATCATGAAAACCTAGGAGCATTTTGGGTCATAAACACCTAGGAGCATTTTGACTAATAAAAATCGAGGAGCATTATATTTCATTCACTTTAACGTGGACCAATTTTTCATCCTTTTGCAGCTACAAAAGGTACCGGAGCCAACCCACCCCTGAATCACATCATCTTTACGTTTCTGCCCGGAATCGTGCTAAGTCTGTTCTTCGCTCTACTAAAAATAATTTCATCCATACTAAATGCTCTCAACTCTCCAACTCGAATTCTTCCCGCTCCTTCTGGCATCTTGCCAAAAATCTTTCTAACAACTTTACCTCATCATCCTTCCCTCCTCTTTTCTACTCTGATGGTTCTGTAGCTATTTCTTCTACTGATAAAGCAGATCTCTTCGCACAGACTTTCTCCTCCAATTCTACCTTAGACGATTCCGGTGCTGTTCCTCCATCACTTCCCCCCTCTGACTTCCTCATGGCTGACATTAAAATTTCTTCAGTTGATGTATTTTCTGCCATCACTGGCCTCAGTACTAACAAGGCATATGGGCCTGATGGGGTCCCTCCTGTTGTTCTCAAGACCTGTGCTTCAGTGCTTACACCCTGCCTAGGCAAACTCTTTCGTCTTTGTCTGTCAACTTGTACCTTTCCTTCTTGCTGGAAGTTTGCTCTCATTCAGCCAGTCCCAAAGAAGGGTGACCACTCCCAACCCTCCAACTATCGTCCAATTGCTTTAACGTCCTGTATTTCAAAAGTTTTCGAGTCAATTCTTAATAGAAAAATTTTAAGGCATCTTTCCTATCACAACCTTCTTTCCGATCGTCAGGGCTCTGTCCTATCACCAACTCTCTTCCTAGTATTCATCAATGATCTTCTAAGCTGTACATATAACCCTATCCACTCATACGCTGATGACTCCACCCTTCACCTTCCCATTCGGTTCTCGCAACGCCCATCTCAACAGTTACTTCAACAAACAAGGGATGAGGCTATGGCACACCTAATGTCTGACTTGGCTCGTATCTTTGACTGGGGTAAAAATAATATGGTTGTCTTTAATGCATCTAAGACTCAGTTCTTACACCTTTCAACCAGACAAAATCTTCCTCAGGTATACCCACTAATGTTTAATAATATTCAGCTTAATCCTGCATCATCCTTGAACATGCTTGGAGTTTCATTTACTCTTGACTTATCTTGGAAAGATCATATTACATCTCTTGTAAAATCTGCTTCCAAGAGATTGGGTGTGCTAAGCCGACTCCGCTCTTTCTTTACCCCTGCGCAATTGTTGACTCTATACAGGGGTTTTATCCGCCCCTGTGTGGAGTACAACTCTCATGTGTGGGGAGGCTCCCCTCATACAGCTCTTCTCAATAGGGTGGAGTCAAAGGCTTTTCGTCTCATTAACTCTCCTCCTCTTACTGACTCCCTTCAACCTCTGTCTCTTCGCCGCTCTGTTGCATCTTTATCTCTTTTCTATCGCTACTTTAATGGTCACTGCTCCTCTGAACTGTCTGCTTGTATTCCTCCACCTCTACGACGGGCGCGTAGCACCCGTCTGGCAGCAAACTCTCATCCTTTTTCTGTCCAACTCTCTAATGCAAGAGTTAACCGTTACTCCCAGTCTTTCATTTATGCAACAGGTCAGCTCTGGAACTGTCTCCCTCTGTCTGTATTTCCTGCTGCCTATGATCTCCAGTCTTTTAAACGCAGTGTGTCCAGGCATCTCAAAATGATCGGATCTTGAATTTGGCTCTATATTGTATTTTGTTTTTCTCTTGGAGGGAACTGTTACTGCGGGCTCATGGCCTTTGGTTCCTTCTTCCTCGCATTAAAAAAAAAATAATAATAATAATTTCACGTAGCCCAGTGGCAGAAAAAGACTGTTCTGTGGTTCTACGTCCTTTCTGTAGCACTTCCTCGTGACTAGCATCATCTTCTGGCGTTAATTTATTGTTGTAACTAAACATTCAAGATGGAGGGATGGTAATTTTAGGTCAAGGTGACGTGAGTGGATTATGGTATTCTCGTTATTAACCTTCAGTTGGTCAATACAACTCTAGTGCTTTTTTCCGGCTGACTACAGACGATATGAGAGAGAGAGAGAGAGAGAGAGAGAGAGAGAGAGAGAGAGAGAGAGAGAGAGAGAGAGAATTATTTGGTCAAATGGAGAGAGAACTGAGTGACAGACTGACTAGCATTGCATATGGGTGAGGTGAAGGGGGTGCGGAGGGAAAGACTGAGGATGATAGGGAGAAATGGTAGTAGAGAGATATATGAGTGAGAGGGGTGTGAGTTGGAGGGAGGGCAGTCATAATTATGAGGACGGGGTGACATGAAGGTGATTTGTTTGTGGCCACCCCTTACGAGATTAAGGGGTCTGGCTATAGACAGACAGACATGTAGACAGATAGACAGGCAGACACAAAGATAGACTGATAGATAGACAGAGATAGACAGATACACGGAGAGTTAGATAGATAGATAGGTACTGTAGGTAGATGGAATGATAGACACTTTAAATTTTCTTATTACAATCTCCAGACAATTTTTCTCAGCTTAGTATATATTTCCTAATTAGGTGGGTTATTAATGTATCTGTATCTATTTTGTATCTATCTTTTTTTCTGGCCTGTCATCATTTTTTCTATCTATTAAAGTATCTGTGTCTATTTGCCAATTCTGAACTGTCTCTTCTGTCATTTTATCTACCCTGTAATCTATCTGCCTGTCTGTCTATCTATCTATCCCTTCACACCCTAACGCAAGTTCCTATCTATCACAAAAGAGGTGGATAGATATAACACACACACACACACACACACACACACACACACACACACACACACACACACACACACACACACACACACACACACATACATACATACATACACACACACACACACACACACACACACACACACACACACACACACACACACACACACATACATACATACATACACACACACACACACACACACACACACACACACACACACACACAATGGTAAGAGAGTTGGTTCATAAATCTGTTCATTCATCACTCATTTCTAAGAATTCCTCGGGTCCAGTGTGTACTCTGTCGCCATCGATGTGTGTGTGTGTGTGTGTGTGTGTGTGTGTGTGTGTGTGTGAGAGAGAGAGAGAGAGAGAGAGAGAGAGAGAGAGAGAGAGAGAGAGAGAGAGAGAGAGAGAGAGTAATGCCAAATTATAACATTAGATTAACGGCAGAATATGATGTTAGTCACGAAGAAGTGCTCCAGAAAGGATGTAGAGCCACCGTATTGTCTTTTTCTGCCAGAGCTACGTAAAAAAAAACCTCCAAAAGGATGAAAATTTCGGCCAAGTTAAAGTGAATGGAGTATAGTAGATGTGAAGAAATGTGCAGGTGAATATTCTAATGTGTTGGCTGCAGCGGATGACTAGAGTTGTCCCGATCATAGGGTGCATAATATCTATTAGTTCCTCTATCTATCTATCTACCTTTGTCAGTTTATCTATCTGTCTATCCATCCATCCATCCATCCATCCATGTATCTACCTACCTATCTATCTATCTGTCTATATCCGACTATCCACTCATCCATCCATCTATCTATCCACTCACCCATCCATCTATCTACCTATCTGTCAGTCTGTCCATCCATCCATCAATCCATCTATCCATCCATCCATCCATCCATCCATCCATCCATCTATCTATCTATCAATCTATCTATCCATCTATACCCAGATGGCTATGACTCCCTCTCAGCCAAATAATATTCTTTAAAATTAGCAAAAATAGAATGCAAGAGTTGTCCTGAACAT
Organism: Coenobita brevimanus; assembly: GCF_032717465.1. Lineage (NCBI taxonomy): Eukaryota > Metazoa > Arthropoda > Malacostraca > Decapoda > Coenobitidae > Coenobita > Coenobita brevimanus. The sequence goes on from NC_137049.1 coordinate 6,084,098, forward strand.
AAGACGCGTTGTTAATGGTATCAGTTTTATCTCTCAGGCTCCTATGACCCTCTATCAGCTGAATAAAACCGTCTGGCGTTATTTGGAGCAAAGGAGATGCCACCAGGTAAGGATTAATCAATGAAGCAGGAGGAAGACTACAACCTTGAGGAACACCACTGCTCACGGGTTTACAACATTAGTGAGCACCTACAAGTGAATTCTGTGAGCCTGAGAGTGTTAATAATGCCACCATCAACCCATTCATGATTGAGACAACTTTAGTAAGCTTTATCAGCCACAGCCAGATTTCATTTACCTAAGAGTGAGTTATAAGAATCAGAGTTAATTTCTGTCTCTATATAGCCACTTAGCCAGACCCCATAATCCCGTAAAGGGTGGCCACAAAAAAAATTGCCTCCACGCCGCCCTGTCTTTTGTCATTTCCCTGCCCTCCCCCCAGCTCACACCTCCCTCTCTCATACATCTCTCCATCCCTCCATCTCATCATTAGTCTCCCTCACCTCTTCTCCCCCTCCCCCTCCCCTTCTCCCTCTCCATCAACAGTATAACATAAAAATTCTTCTTCTTCCGCTTCCATGCTTTTTACTTAAAATTTTAACCGTCTATCTATGAACCACGTCCATCTGTCTATTTATTTATCTATCTATCTCCCTATCAATTTATTACCCTCATCTTTCTCTCTTGACATTAATCTTCCTCTATCTCTCGTATTTATCTCTCCCCTCTTCCCATGCCTTATTTTTATCTGAATTAATTCGTTGACATTCTCATTCTTTCCAGTTCTTCCCTCGTTCATCTCTCTCTCTCTCTCTCTCTCTCTCTCTCCGTAGTTTCTTCCTCAAGTTACCTTCCTTGCTCAAGTCCTCAATCCTTTTCATTATCCTCATTATCCTCTCCCCCTCAAATTCATTACTATTTCCCCTCCCATTCTCCAAACCTTTTTCTGACTATCACGCCCATCCTACTCCTTCCTTCCTTCCTTCCTTCTCTCTCTCCTTCTAACCCTTTCCTCCTTTCTTCCCTCCGTCTCTGGTCCTCTCTTCAAACAGTTGATTTATAACTTTCCCATCTCATTGCCTCCTTCCTTTCCTCTAACTCATTACATCATATCTCCCTGCCTCCTTCTGCTTCTCTTCCCTCCCTCTCTCCTTTCTTCCTCTGTCCCTGTCCTCCCTTCTCCCCCCTGTCTCTCTCTCTCTCTATATATTTGCCTCTGCACATCTTCCCCCCACTTTTTAGAACACTTTCCGCCCACCGTCACTGCTTTGTTCTCCCCCCTCTGTTCCCCTTCCTTCTCTCTTTACCTCTGTCTCTCCTCCTACCCCTCTACCCTTCCATATCTCACTCCTACCTTTCTCTCTCTCTCTCTTACTCCTTCTACCCCTCTCTCTATTTAACCCTCCCTCGATCTACCTATCTTTCCTTCTACATCTGTCTCCTTCCTCCCCTTCTTTCCTCGCTCTCCACCCTCTCTTTAACCCTCTTTCCTTCTACCTTCTCTCTTTATCCCCCTCTCTCCTTCGCCTGTCACCTTCCTTCTCTCCTCCTCATCTCCTCCCTACTTCTTCCCTCTCCCTTTCTACCTCTCCCCCCCTCCTGCCTGTCTGACCTCAACTATGCTAAGTGGAACAACCTGGGTTCTGTCTCATTTGACTATACCAACACCTTCCACTCCTCCACCCTCCTCCCAAGACAAGTTCAGGCTTAGATTCATGTCTCTCAGTACTCAGTCTTTCTTTTTAATATTTCTTTATCGCTTTCTTTTCCATCTTTTTCTGTTTTTCTTCTTTCTTCTTCTTTCTCTTTTTCTTTCTTTCTTTTTCTTCTTCTTCCTCCCCCTTTTCTTCTTCCTTTTCTTTTACTTCTTCCTCTTCTTTTTCTTTACTTCTTCCTCTTCTTTATCTTTTACTTATTCCTCTTCCTTTTCTTCTTCCTCTTCTTTTTTTTCTTCTTCTTCCTCTTCTTCTTCTTCTTCTTCCTCTTCCTCTTCTTCTCCTTTTTCTTTCTTCCTCTTCTTTTCCTCTTCTTCTTCTAAAGAGATTCTGGGGGTCACACATAAACCCACATAATCACACAAGTTTGAGTTCCTATATTTTTGCATACTCATTAATCATCATCGTACTTAGCACAGGACAGTATCAGTGCATTATAGCTGTGCGGAGACCATTTTGCACTCCCTTGGCAAAAATTTTAATCTTGCTCATTTCTTCTTGCCATCCTCAGACAAGTTTATTAAAGTTAAGAGAGATTTGTCGAATTTCAGGATCTATATATAACCTTGTGTACCCCTCCAAATATCTTTCGTTGTTTGCTTTAAATATTATGCCTTCATCTACCCCCTAAAAAATCTACCTTTATCTACCTCTTCAAATACCTTTATCTACCCCTTCAAATATCTACCTTTATCTACCCCTTCAAATATCTGCCTTTATCTACCCCTTGATATATCTACCTTTATCCACCTCTTTAAATATCTCTTTATCTACCCCTTCAAATATCTACCTTTATCTACCTCTTCAAATATCTACCTTTATCTACCCCTTCAAATATCTACCTTTATCTACCCCTTCAAATATATACCTTTATCTACCCCTTGATATATCTACCTTTATCCATCTCTTTAAATATCTCTTTATCTACCCCTTCAAATATCTACCTTTATCTACCTCTTCAAATATCTACCTTTATCTATCTTCAAATATCTACCTTTATCTACCCTTCAAATATCTACCTTCATCTACTTCAAATATCTACCTTTATCTATCCCTTCAAATATCTACCTTTATCTACCCCTTATTATATTATCGCTGTTTTCTTCCTGCTTTCTGACTTTCCTTTCAAATTTCCTTCCCTTCTTCTCTCATTCCCTTCTTCCATTCATTCGTTTTATTTACTTACACTGTTATCACGTTATGCCCTCATGTTATCAGTTCTCTCACATTTGTCACGGCGGTGTGTGTGTGTGTGAGTGTGTGTGTGTGTGTGTGTGTGTGTGTGTACTGCAACATTTCAACTCATTTCTCCCTCTATACTTGCACCATTCACGCTTCCAATCGTCTTCACTTGACAGGTCTGTATCTTATCCACTGCCCTACCTTATATTTCCACCATACATACATACATACATACATACATACATACATTCATACATACATACATACATTGACGTGGAGACATGACATATCCTTATAGAGATAAAAGTACTCTCTTGATTTATTTTTCACATTTACCGTCTCCTTTGCTCCTTATACATATTTTAAACATCATTTAATAATTTCCCATATACAACATAGCTAACTTATATTTTTGGCCATTTTCATATTTCTAGTCCTTCTGATTTGTCATAAAATTTAATGAGATCCATGAAGGGAAAATTTTTTTTTTTTCTCATCTCTAATTATTTTCTTTATATTTCAAGAGGGAGAAACCGTTCTATAAATCCCCCCTCCCCCCTCCTTCATCAAATTCCCCCTCCCCCTCCTTCCTGATATCCCCCCTCCCCCATCCTGAGATCTTCCCTCTCGCTCCTTCCTGAAATCCCCCTCCCTCTTCTTCATGAAATCCTTCTCCCTCTCCTTCATGAAATCCCCCTTCCTCCTTCATGAAATCCCCCTCCCCCTCCTTCCTGAAATCCTTCCACTCCCCCTCCTTCTTGAAATCCCCCCTTCCCCCCTTCTTCCTGAAATCCCCCTCCCTCTTCTTCCTGAAATCCCCTCCCCCTCCTTCCTGAAATATCCCCTCCCCCTCCTTCTTGAAATATCCCCTCCCCCTCCTTCCTGAAATATCCCCTCCCCCTCCTTCCTTAAATATCCCCTCCCCCTCCTTCCTGAAATATCCCCTCCCCCTCCTTCCTGAAATATCCCCTCCCCCTCCTTCCTGAAATATCCCCTCCCCCTCCTTCCTGAAATATCTCCTCCCCCTCCTTCCTGAAATCTTCCTCACCCTCCTTCCTGAAACCCCCCTCCTTCTACTTCCTGAAATCCTCCCTCTTCCTACTTCCTGAAATCCCCCTTTCCCCCTCCTTCCTCAAATCCCCCTCCTCATTTCCTTCCTGAAATCCCAATCTCCCCTTCCTGAAATCCCCCACCCCTTTTCTGAAATCCCCTCCTTCTCCTTCCTGAAATCCTCTCACCCCCTTTCTGAAATCCCCTCACCGCCATTCTGAAATACCCTCACTCTCCTTCCTGAAATCCATCTTCCCCATTCTTACTGAAATCCTCATCCTCTCTCCTTCGTAAAATCCCCCCTCCTTCCTAAAATTCCTCTCCCCCCTTCTTCCTACAATCCTCCTCTTCCTGAAATCCCCCTCCCCCCTTCCTGAAATCCCTCCTCCTTCCTGAAATCCCTCACTCCCATTCTGAAATCCCACTCCTCACTTCCTGAAATCCCCCACCCCCTCCTTCCTGAAATCCCCCTCCCCCTCCCTGAAATCCCCCTCCCCCTCTTTCCTGAAATCTCCTCCTCCTTCTTCCTGAAATCCCTTCTCCTTCCTGAAAGCTGCTCGCGCCCTTTCTGAAATCCCACTCTCAACTTCCTAAAATCCCCCACCCCTTCCTTCCAGAAATCCCCATCCCTTCTCCCTCCTAAAATCACCCCTCCTTCCTGAAATCCCCCTCTCCCCTTCCTGAAATCCTCCCTCCCCCTTGTTCCTGGAATCCCCCTTCTCTCTCCTTCGTAAAATCCCCCTCCCTCCTGAAATCCCCCCTCCTTCCTGAAATCCTCCCCTCCCCTCTTTTTTTTCTTTCCCTCGATTCTCTGCCCCACTCCGTCGATAACTGTCTTGCAATAAATCTCTCCCACTACGCTAAGGAGACAAATGCCCCTATGATTGCCACACATTTCTCTTTCCTCTTGAACAAAGGAATTATCATACCTGACTTCCATTCCCTTGCATTCCTCCCTTCTTCCAAACCAGTCTGCACATATTGTTGGATCAGTTTAATCTCTCTCTCTCTCTCTCTCTCTCTCTCTCTCTCTCTCTCTCTCTCTCTCCATATATCACCATATTGTCACACACTCCCTCACTTCCTAGTACTTCCTTCTACTTTACTTTCTTCGCTGCCTCACACACTTTACTCCTATTGATCCCATCCTCCCTTCCTACCTCTCTTCTTCTTCTTCTTCCAATATTCCTGTCACTTGTACCCCCACTACTTTCATTTCTTGCTGTCAGTAATTCAGTAAATCTCTCTACCATTCCTCTCACGTCGGAACTATCATTCTGCCATTTTTATACTTCAAACCTTTACTACCTCCCCCATCACTCTCTCTCTCTTATACTCTTGACCTCCTCTCAAAGCTGCTTCTTATATTACCTTCACGCAATACTCAGGCTTCTTTCAAACTCCTAATCCATTCTGCTTTTTTTTTCTGTTTTTTTTCTTAGTCTTTAACTAGTTCCTTCATCTTTCTCTTCTTCTCATCAAACAACTTTTCTTCTTTTTCTTCCCCTTCTTCTTCTTCTTTGTCTATCATGACCCTTAGTTCCTCTGCTTCCCTTCCAGTCACACTACGCCTTGTCTTTCTTATTTTCTTTCTTTCTTTCTTTAATAGTTCGCGTCACCTCCTCCCTCCACCACCCTGTTCCTTTCAGCCTCTATCCTCCTTTCCTAACCTCACGCACCACCTCACACGATGCACAAATTTCTTCCGGGAACCCCTTACTCATATCTTCACTTCCTCAGTCTTCCTCAGTTGTTTGTCCAGTCGATTCTGTGCTTCCCTTCTACTCTCTCTCTCTCTCTCTCTCTCTCTCTCTCTCTCTGTTTCCTCCTACCTTCCGTAACTTCAATTCACCCATCATTACGACACCTACATTCTAGATATTACTACAAACTGATGAGAGAAACTACCCCTTGCACCGCCATTCACTCTAGCATGAAGCATTGATCTCCTATCATCTTCACACATATAATTAATCGGTATCTTAAACTTCACGCCATCTCCCCTTCCCTTCATCTTACTCTTCTTCTATATTTTCAGATCTATGTAAGTCCATGAATCTGGAGACGTATATTCTCTGTTACTTTTCCTACATCCATGCGATTTTATTCAGCTTAGGAAAGATTGTTAGAAGGATTAGGAGGGATTAGAAGAAGCCCCATTCAACCCTTTACTTCAAACTCTTCCTAAGCTCGTAAAAGAATCTAGTAAAAGATAGTTGTTCACCTTAACTTGGCCCAGATTTTCGTCCTTTTGAAGCTTATTAGTTCACGTACATCAGTGACAGAAAAAGACAATCCTATGGTTCTACATCCTTTCCTAGAACAATTCTTCGTGACTAGCATCAAAATCTAGTGTTCATCGCTACAGCTTAGCATTCAAAATGAAGAGTTGGCAATTTTAGGCCAAGTTAGAGTAAAGGGGATATAGCAGAACCAATAGATGAAAAATAAATATAATACCGTCTGAGTCTATGGGTAAATATTCTAATCTTATCTTTCTCCTCCTCTCGTTCCTCCTCCCCAATCCTCCTTCGCTTCTTAACTCTCTCCTTCACCTCTCTCCTTCACCTCTCTCCTTCTCCTCTCCTCTCAATCTTCCAGTATCAAGATTTCTTTCCTTCCTTCCCACTTCCCACTCCTTCTTTGGTTCTTACTGCCCTCCCTCTGTGCTTATCTTCATCTCTCTCTCTCTCTCTCTCTCTCTCTCTCTCTCTCTCTCTCTCTCTCTCTCTCTCTAACCATAAAGCAGAATTTTGCGGAAACCCTAAGTATATATACTGAAACCCTGCCAGAACCCCTTCACTACGAGTCCCCCTAGAAAAAAAAAACTGTAGGCAATAGAATAAAATAAAGTTAAACAGAAGTAAATAAGGAATGAAGGTAAAAAACACAAAAATCTATTCAACGCTAGAGAAGTGATGCAAGGGAGCCTCCTAAACCCAAGGGAACACGCTCAATTATGGATTATACCAAGGTACCTGGTAATGTGTATAGAGGAGAAGTGAAGAAAGAAGCAATAGCACAAGCAGTAAGGGCAAAGCTATGAATAACATAAGCAATAGATAGACAGATACATAGATAGGTGGGTAGATAGATATATAGATAAGAAGATAATTAGACAGATACAAATTGATGAAAATGATGTACAGGTAGATAAATACGGACAAGGATAGAATGACTGGTCGATTGATAGACACACTGATGAGATGATGTACAGGCGGAGAGAGAGAGACAGAGAGAGACAGAGAGAGACAGAGACAGAGAGAGAGAGAGAGAGAGAGAGAGAGAGAGAGAGACAGACATAAATAGTGTGTGTGTGTGGGGGGTTGTCACTTTACTTTCTGCGAGCCTAGAAGGTCTCTCTCTCTCTCTCTCTCTCTCTCTCTCTCTCTCTCTCTCTCTCCACCAATATGTCTAAGCCAAATAAATCCAATGTCTCAGTTCCCTCCACAGTGTTGGTGTTTACTTATACCGCTCCTTTGTTTTATTTATGAAGGAAAATATATGTAGATTTTACCGCTTAGCCTCTTACTCAATTTTCTTCTTTAGTCTCCTCATCTTTCGTTTTCTCTCATTTTCCTTCGCAGTCCCGTCTTCTCGTTTTCTATCTTCTCGTGTTATATTTCCCTTACTTTTCCTCCATTTCCATCCTTTTCCTGCCTTCTCATTCTTTCATTTTTATCATTTCTCCTTTTCATCTTCTTTCCAAAACATCCTTCAATCTTCCCAATCTTCTTGGTTGTGTTTTAATTCCTCTTAACTCTTCATTTTTCTTCCCAACGTTTCACTTTCTCTTCTTTCATTTCCTTTTATTTCCTTTCTATTTATTTCTCTATCATTAATTTATATTATTTGGCTACTTCCCCTCGCCTTTCGCTCTCCTTATATTTTTTTCTCTTCATCCTTTTTATCACTTCCCCTTCTTCCTCATTTGCATCATTAGTTTCTTTAATCCATCGTCTTCCTTGTGTCCTTCACTCTACTTGATTTTCTTTCATTCCTGTCCCTTAATTTCATTTTCCATCTTACCTCTCTTTCTCACTCTCTTTGCTCTTCTATAATTTTTATTCATTTACTAATATCTTCTCTTCTTTTTCTCCCTGTCTGTATTTTTCTGTATCTTCCATTCATTTTCTCCCTCCATTTCCTTTACCCTCACCCTCGTTCTCCTCCTGTTTCATTTCCCCCCTTTCCTCATTATGCCTTTCTCTTTTTCCTCCCCCTCCATACTCTTCTGTCATCTCCATTCCCCTCCTCTCTTCTTTCCTATTTTCCTCACTTCCTCCTTCCTTCTTCCAGCCTCTCATTTTTCTCTTTCCAAATTTTCTTCACCCGCATAAGGCTTTCTCTTTCTTTGTTCTTTGTGTAATCATCCTCCTTCATTTACCAAGTTTTCATTCTTACCCGTCCCCCACCGGAGGGGCACGGGGACGGGTACAGTTTTCACTCGGTTTGTCTGTTTGTTTGTACGTCTGTTAACAACTTTAAGCGAAAACTACTCGTGCGATTTCGACTAAAATTACAGGTAGGATGGGCTGTGACCTTCTGATCACCTGATTAAATTTTGGGCCAAACTAGGCCAAGGCCCAGGCTGTAGGCCACAAAAAATGCTAAAAAAAAAAAAAAAATCGCCATAACTCCTCTCAAATTCGTAATATCAACATGAAACCAAAACCTAAAGGTACATCTTTCAACTCTTCATCCTATAGCATGCCTCATTACATCAGGGGGGTCACCCCGAGTTAGCGTTAGGGGAGTCAATGTCAGGTGGGTCGGGCCTAAAATTTCAAATGGGCCTAAAATTTCAAATGGTCATAAAATCGTCAATTTTCACGCGATTTACTCCAAATTTGATATGTGACATCTTTAACTACATATCTTGTATTTATACGTCAGCACTAAAATGACTGCCGGGGACAGGTTTGCTGTGCCTTGGCACCGCTTCTTCTTTCTCTTTTTCATTATTTATTCATTATCATCTTTATTATCAACATTCCCCTGCCCGTGCTCATATTCCACCCTTGCTGCTGTTCTGCCTCCTTCCCCTTCTTATCATCATCATCATCAAGAACAATTTTTTTTTTTTCTAAAGTCCTGGTACGTTTTCTGTTCATGCTGTTTTTCATCCTTCCTTATTCCTCCAGCACTTCCTCATTATCATCAACATAATCGTTTTCAGGCTCCTCCTCAACTTCCTTCTCTTCTTCCTCCTCATCACCACTATCACCTTCTTCCTTCTCCTCAGTTTCATGTTTCCTCCTTTTCCATCATCATCATCATCATCATCATCATCATCATCATCATCCATTTCTTAATCCCTGTGTCCTCTTCCATTTCTTTCTTTCCTCTCTATTTCATCTTCTTCTTCCTCCTCCTCCACCTCCTTCTCCTCCTCTTTCTCATCATCCATAATCATCTTTCTTCTTCTTCTTCTTCTCTCTCTCTCTCTTCATTTACATCCTTTGTTTCCTCCTGCTCCTGCTCCTGCTCCTGCTCCTGCTCCTCCTCCTCCTTTGTCCCTTCATTTTTCTTCTAACAAATTCCATCTCGTCCTGCTCCCTCCTTCCCTTCCTCTTTTATCTCCTGTTAATCTCTCGCACGCTGCTAATGCTCTCTCTCTCTCTCTCTCTCTCTCTCTCTCTCTCTCTCTCTCTCTCTTCATGTTCGTTTCTTCTTTCTACTTCATTCCTTTCTTCCCTTGTCTTACTCTCTCATCCTCTGTTAATCTCTCTCACCCTCTTAATACATCTCCCTCTCTCCCTTCCTTCCTTCATATTCTCCCTAGGTTTGCTATAGACTTTTATTCTTTCTTTTTCCCTCTTCTTCTTCTTCCTCCTCCTCATCTTCATCTTCACAATCATCATCATCATCATCTCCAATCCCGTGTTAATCTTTCGCACCCTCTTTGCCTCCTCCTCTCTCCTCCCCTCCTTCCCTCCCTCTCTTCTTCCTTCCTTCCTTCACCTTCTTCCTGTTCTAATTTTTCTAAAACTTTTACTTTCAGTTTTAACCTTCCTTCCTTCCTTCCTTCTTTCCCTCATTCACTTCTAATTCTTTCCCTTTATCCTGTGATGATCTCTCGTATGTCTTTCTACTTTCCTATCCATGTCCTGAGCTCAGAGGAAAATTACATTATTTCTAACCTACCTTACTGAATAACAAACAATCTCCAAGTAACAAACACGCCTGCTGGTGTTTGGATGTTTACTTTCCTTTGTAGTCCTCTTGGCGATGTTTATGTCTTTCCTTTTTTCCCTTTCCTTCCTTCCCTCTCGCTCCTTCTTTCTGTATACATTTTAGGTTTCTCTCCTCCCTTCCCTCATTAATTTTCTCGTTTTTTTTCCTGGTCTCTACTTTTTCCCTCCTCCCTTTCTTCCTCCCTTCTCCCTCTCTCCCTCCCTGCTCCTTTTCTCCTTCCCTCCTCCCTTTTTCCCTCCCTCCCTCCTTTTCTCCCTCCCCCCCTCCCTTTCTCCCTCCCTCCTATCCTTCGTTGTTCATTCTTTCTCCTTATTCCTGCTCCTCTCACCTTTCTTCCTTCCTACTGTTTTAATTTTTTCCTCACGACTTTCCTTCCTTCCCCTTTTTTCTGACCTTTCCTCCCTTCCTGTTTTGTGATTTTCCTCTAATTCTACCAACATCTTCCTTCCCTCCTTCCTGCGTTATCTCCTTCTTTATTCTAAACTCTTCCTTCTTTCACCCCTTCCCCTCTTATCTTCCTTCCTCCTTTTTCCTGTGTTCAACCTGTTCAATATCTAGTTATGGGAACGTATCTGTCAGGCTGTCCGTCAGTTACTCACTAGTGATCTAGGGAAACGGGGCGCTCAATTTCCATAGACTTTAGTGTTCCATAGCTAGTATTTATGCGCTTGTTCTTCGTTTTATCTTATTTGCGTCTTTTCGTCTCTGTTTCCATTCCTCCCCTCTTTCTAATCTTTTTTTCCTTCTATCCTCTCCTCTCTCCCTCTCGCCTTCCATCCCTCCCTCTCTTCTTCTTTTCATTCCTTCCTTCCATCCTTCCTTCGTTCTCTGTGCTAAACCTTTTATCTTCCCTCCTTCTGTCTTTCCTTCATTTCCTTCCTTCCTTTCCCTTCATATCTCTTTCCTCCCTCTCTTCCCGTCGCCTTCCTTCATTCCTCTCTTCTACCTCTTCCTCTCCTCTTTCTTTTCCATTGCCCTCCCTTCCACTTTCCTTCTTTCCTTCCTTCCTTTTCCTTCTTTTTCTTTCTCTTTCTTCCTCCTCTCTTTCATCTTTGTAATATCCCATTAGCCTATCAATATTACTTCTTTTATTCCTCCTTGCTCCCTTTCTCACGGTCTTTTGTAGTCTCTCTCTCTCTCTCTCTCTCTCTCTCACTCTCTCTTTCTTCGTTTCCCCTCCTTCGTTCCTTCCTTCCTTCCTTCTATCTTTCCTTTATTTCTTTCTCTTCTTTTAAAACTCCTCTCCTTTGCACTCATTAATATTCTTCCCTCTCTCCTCCTTCTTGCTCTCTCCTTCCTTCTCTCTTTAATTTTTCATTTCTTCTTTGTTTTCTTTCCATTTTCTTACATTTATTTCATGTTTTCCTTCACTCCCGCCTTTGCTATTTCCTCCTCAATCTTCGTTCTTTCCCCAGTCTCCTTCCTTCGTTCCTTTGATCTCCTGGTCCTATTATCGTTTCTCGCTTTCTTTCTTTCTTTCTCTCTCTTTCATCTTCGTTTTCATTTTTTCTTCATCTCATTCCCTCTTTTCTTTCCAAAAGTTTTATTTTCCTCTCTTTTCTTTCCATCCCTCTCGCGTTCAGCATTTATTTTTTGTTACGCATTCGCTTCTTTTTCTTCTTCTTCCTTTTCTCCTCCTCCTCCTCCTTCTCCTCTTCCTCCTCCTTCTCCTCCTCCTCCTTTTCCTCCTCTTCCTTTCTTCATTTTATTCTCCATTTTTTCTTCTCCAGCTTAGCATTTCTTTCTTCTTTGTTTCAACCTTGTTTTTCTTTGCTTCCTTTCCACTCTTCCTACCCTTCTTATCCTCAGCCATTTTCTTCTCTCCTCCTTCTTCCCTTCCCCTCCTTCCTTCCTCTCCATCTTTCTTCTTTTAACATTTTCCTTCTTTGTTTCCTCTCTCTTCTTAGCTTATCTTTTTTTTTGTCCTTGTTTTTTCCTTCCTATGCAGTAAATTTTCTTTCCTCCTTCTTTCTTCCTTTGCCTCCTTCCTTCCTTCTCTCCTTTCTTCCCTTATTTCACCTTTTCTGTTTCTTCTTCCTTTTCTTCACTTCTTCCTTCATGTCCTCATTCTTGTCAAGTCAGATATCTTTTTACCCTCCTTCTCTCTTCCTTTACCTTACTTCCTCCCTCCCCTTCCTTCCTGCCTTCCTTCCTTCCTTCCTTCCTCCTTTATCTTACTAGTACCTTATTGTTACTCCCCCTTCTCTTTCCACTTTTCTCCTTTTTTTCCTTTAATTCTTCAGCTCCTTCTTTATTCATTTCTCTGCTTCGATATCTGACAACTTTATTTATTCTGCTTCCATTCATTGCTTTCCTCTCTCTCTCTCGTTTCTATCTTTCTTATTTCTTTTCGAACATTCTGTTCTTCGATTTTTTTCTCTTTTCTGCGTCCTTTCTTCCTTCCTTCCTTATTTCTCTCCTTACATCCTCACTTTATTAATTTTCCATTCCTTAGCTTCCTTTAGTTTACATGTTCCTTTCTTTCCTCTCTGTTCCTTTACTTTCCCCTCCCTTCAGTTCCTATTCCTTCCCTTCCATTCTGCTTCCTTCTCTTACCTTCCTCTCCTTGCTTCTTTTTCTTCCATTTCCCCTTCTTTACTTCCCCTTGTTTCTTTCTTTCTTCCTCTTTTTCTTTGCCTTCTTTTATCTGGTTCTCGCATCAACCCCTGAGAGATTTAGCATTTTATCACAGTCGCTGCCACCACCACTCACACCCCACCACAACCACTGCCGCAACCACCACTCACACCCCACCACAACCACTGCCGCAACCACCACTCACACCCCACCACAACCACTGCCGCAACCACCACTCACTCATCACCACACCTACTGCCACCACCAGAACCACTCCCACCACCACCACTACAATCACTACTACCACCACAACCACTGCCACCATCACCACTCACACACCACCACTACCGTTATCATCACTACAACCATTACCATCTCCATTACCACCACTATCACTGCTCAGTCACTACTACCATCACCATTACCACCACTCACGCACAACCACAACCACCACTAACACCACCAATTTTACCCATTCTGACAAAGGACATCTTCTGTATTTCATCCTCGCTGCAGCCAAACAAATATACTTAGTTTAAAAGAGAGGTTTATTAGTGAAAGGGAGTTAATTTATCTGTACCTAACCTCCCATTACGAGATATCTTTCTTAGACGAGACTATGCCGTCATCTAACACCTGCAAGCATCGTGTACCGAAGGCATTTAGAGTCATTAGCATAACCTGCAGTGCTATTATCATCATCACCATCATTATTATTATAAATCATCATTGTCACTATCGTCGTCAATGGCATTATCTTCTCATTATTATCATCATCACCACTGTCTTTGCCATCATGGTTTTCTAGTGTCAGCTCATGTAGCGTCTTGTTACTTCTTAGTGATATGCAGAAAATTTTAGATAAAGACTTTCATATTTCTTTCTTTTCTTTACTTAAAACTTGTGATGATTTTCAGTGTGTTCAAGACGTTGTAATCACCTTAAAGTTACAGGATGCAAGGCTTACAATTTTCCAGCTATCCCTACTTCAAAGCATCGTCACTACTGAAAAGGTAAGTACAGTACAATCTATAAATGCTCAATTATTCTGTATTAACCTAGAGAAATTTTGGCTACAGGTCTGTGTTTGTATGTGAAGTGCTGTGTTTGATGCAGTTAAGAGAGGATCATAAGCGCCTGTGTTTGTGTTTGTATGTGAGGTGCAGTTTGAAGCTTTAAGAAAGGACCATAGGAGCATGTGTTTGTGATTGTATGTGAAGTGCTGTTTGATGCAGTTAAAAAAGGACCATAGACGTCTGTGTTTGTGTTTGTATGTGAAGCGCTGTGTTGTTAGGATTCAATTAAGCCTGATTCATAGGAGCCTGAGTATTAATATCTACACACGCTCCTCAAATATTCATTCAAAGGACACCTGAGAGTAATTATTGACCCTAGCCCGTGTCCGTGTGTGTGGATTAGCCCGCCTTCAGGATGCAGTGTAGCGTGGTGTGTTGATTCAGGCGTAAACATCTGCTAGAGAGACACTCACGGTGATGAGACATGCCCGGCCCACCACTCACACACACACACACACACACACACACACACACACACACACACACACACACACACACACACACACACACACACACACACACACACTCACACACACGTCAAATTCTCCTGGCTGAGTCGTATGTTTTTCTAAGCAACACAAATTATGTCCTTAATCTTCATCACTTCACGACGAAATGTAATATATTTTCTTGCTGCTGCCTCCAAGGGATTTTTATTTTGCTTAGGAGAGATTAAAACCCCCCTCTGCCACCACCACCACTACAACCACTACTATCTGCAACCACAAGCCCCCTACTAGCATTACCATTATTGACAGCTACCACTATTGCCCCTCTCCCCCTCCAATACCACCACTTCAATCACCATTCCAACTACCACCATCCAAAGCCATTAACCTACCAACATTATTAATCGCCTCCCTCACTATCACTCCAACCACCATCATCCACAATCACTTACCACCTACCAAAATTATAGCCACTGCCAGCTACCATCATTACTTAACCACCCTCCCACCACAACATAAACCACAGTCACCACCCACCCACCAACATTACAAGCCCTCTCTGCCACCACTACCACCACCGCAATCACTAACCACCACTCCAATCACCACAACCACTATCCACCACTCCGACCACCACAACCATTAACCACCTATCAATATTACAAGCCCACCCTGCCACCACTACCACCACTCCAGTCACCACAACCACTATCCTCCACGCCAACCACCACGACTGCTAACCACCTACCAACGTTGTGACCACTGCCAGCTACCAACATTACAACCCATCCTACCACCACCAACCATAACGACTAACCATCTACCAACATAATACGCTCTGAGCTCTAACTTTGTCATCTCTCCATCATGACACTAGATAATGATGCTAGTCATGAAGAAGTACTATGGGAAGGGCGTGGAGCTGTTACCATTTTTCTGCCATGAACCCACGAGAAATAAGCCGCAAAAGGACAAAACTCTAGGCCCAGTTAATAAAACAATAGTAACCAGTACATCAACTACTTACCCAGCAACTACCACTACTTCAATCACCACAACCACTAACCACCACTCTAACAACCACAACCACTAACCTCCACCATCCCCACCATAAATCACCACCCCCACCACAAACGACCACATCCACCACCATCACCACCACCACCATCATCACAACCACCACTCCAACCACCACCACCACCACCATTGCAAGCTACCAACATTACCAGGTGACATATGGCCCCATTAAACGATCATAGGCAGTAACTCTCCCTCACACCACCACTACACATCAATGTTGGTAATGGGTGGTCAGTGTGGTGGAATAGTGTGGTAGTGTGGTGGAGTGGAGCTGTGGTGTGGTGGAGTGGAACTGTGATGTGCTGGAGTGGTGTGGTGTGGTGTGGTGTGGTGTAGTGTGGTGTGGTGTGGTGTGGTGGGGAATGTGGTAGGGAGTTTAGCTTAGTTGTTTTGTGGTAGTGTGGCGGTATGGTAAACTGTGTGGTAGAAGGATTCGTAAAAATGGTGTGGTAGTGTGATAATTGCGGTGAGAAATGAGGCGGTGTGGTGAGTAGTGTGGTAGTGGTGTGCGGTGGTGTGGTGTGCGGTGGTGTGGTATACTAAAGTGGTATGATAAAAGAATGATGTGGTATGGGATGCTGTGAGAATGTGGTAGTAGCATGGTGCAGTGTGGTATGGTGTGACTTGGTATGGTGAAATGTGATATGGTGTGACCTGGTGTGACAGTGTGGTATTGTGTGATTGTGCAGCAAAAGTATGGTATGTCGATGTGCTGATGTGGTATGGTGTGATGGTGAGGTAGATGTATGGTATGTAGGTGTGGTGGTGTGGTATGGTGTCACGCTATGCTCTGGTGCCGTGGTTTGGTGTGACTGAGTGGCGGGGGGCGTGGTGGTGTGGTATAGCGTGGAAGCGTAATATGATGTGGCGGTATGGTATGGTCGTGTGGTATGATGTGGTGGTGTGGTATGGTGTGGTAGTGTGGCGACCACTTAAAACCCTCCTACCACTTCACAAACCTGTCAAGTGGCATTACTAGGTCATTTGCATATTGGTGTACGGATTAAACTGCTTCCACTTCCGTCCCTGCTTTTGTATGTATTGCCTGAGCTCCTCCTTCCCTCACATTTTTTTCCGCTTCCTAATTTTTCTCCATTTTCCCCTGATTTTTATTCCTCTCACCCATTATCTTCAATTCATTACCTGTCCTGTTTCTCTTCTCCCTGGGTATTATTATTTTAAATGCCTTACTTTATCTCCTTTATTTCCCCCTCCTTTTTCTTGCTATCAGTCGTTATCTTTAATTTCATGGCGTACTTATTTTCACACTCCCATTTTTTCTTGCTGTCACCATTATCCTCAGTTCCTTGTTCCTCCCTCTGTCTTGTTCTCTTTCTCCCCATTTTCTTTCATCCACCTTTTCCAATTACTTCTTGTTCCCTGTCTATTAGTCTCCCATTCCTTACCCCTATTAACCAGGGGTCGTAAATTATCTTCTACTCTACCTACCGAACTGACACTTTTATGCAACTTAGAACAGGCCTATACAGCAGTAACTGGAAAGCATTCAGAGAGCGCATACCTCCGTCAACGCCAGTACAGTTTACAATTTACTGTTGTAATGCCTCTTCCCTACCAGACGAATACTTTTACGGTTTCTCACAGTTGATTCTACGGTCTTAGTCTGCCTCTTTACACAGTTTCAGAGCGCTCATACCTCCACCAACGACTAAAAAAATGTATTAATTATTCTTCCATCAGGATCTGGATCTACCTCAAAATCTAGTCAACTGTTTCTTGATCCACTGCGCACATAGTAACCACACTTGATGAAAGTTCAATAACTTTTTGAAATATACACAAAGAAACAAACAGTCTATCTATCTATCTATTGCCAGACGCCTCAACCCCGTTCGGGGTGGCCACAAACAAATCGCCTCCACGTCTCCCTGTCCCCCGCCATTTCACTGCCCTGCTCCCAACTCACACACCCCTCTCTCATATACCTCTTCACCCCATCCCTCCATCTCATCCTCGGCCTCCCCTTCCCTCTTCTCCCTCCACCTCACTCACATACACTCTCTTCGTCAGTCTTTCATCCTCCATCACCTCCACATGGCCAAACTACCTCAGTGTATTCCCCCTAACGCTTCCTATCACATCCACATCCACACCACAACGCTCCTTTATATCCTCATTTGTCAGCCTCTCTCTCCATGTGACTCCACAGGCTCCTCTCAAATAACTCATTTCCACTGCTCTCACTCTTGACTTGTGTCCTTCCAGCAACGTCCAAGTTTCACCTCCAAACGTTAGAGTTGGTATCACAATACTGTCATGTAGTAACCTTTTCACTTCCATGCTCACTTCCCTGATTCTTATCACTGCTTTCAAGGAACCAGCAACCTTTCTTCCCTGCTGTACCCTTTCAAGCACTTCACCCTCCAAACCTCCATCCTTACTCATCACACTACCCAAGTACTTAAACGTACTCACATTTTCCAATTCCTCACCATCCAACCTCGCTGTACATTCACTGACTTCACCTCTCTCAAAGACCATCACTTTACTCTTCCCTACATTCATCTTCAGATTCCGTTTCTTACACACTCTCCCAAACTCATCCACCAAGCCTTGCAGCTCCCCTTCGTCTTCACTCAACAACACAGTATCATCTGCAAACAACAGTACAGGGAGTTACCAAACACTACCCTCTCTCACCAGGGCCACTCCAACATCC
This sequence comes from Coenobita brevimanus, assembly GCF_032717465.1. Taxonomy (NCBI): domain Eukaryota; kingdom Metazoa; phylum Arthropoda; class Malacostraca; order Decapoda; family Coenobitidae; genus Coenobita; species Coenobita brevimanus. Next base: position 6,102,105 of record NC_137049.1, read on the forward strand.
ACTACCCTACCTTGTACCTCTTTTATTATCCCATCCATGTACAGATTGAACAACCATGGAGACATGACACATCCCTGTTTCAACCCGACCTTCAAAGAGAAAAATTCATTCAGTTCACCATTCACACGCAATGCAGCCTTAGCACCATCATACATACTCCTCACAGCATTCAACAACTTGCCATCTACTCCATATATTCTCAATACTTTCCACAATCCTTGTCTATACACCCTGTCATATGCTTTCTCCAAATCCATGAAAGCCGCATACAACTTTTTTCCCTTCTCTAGAAACTTTTCCACTAAAGATCTAAGAATGAATATCTGATCTACACAACCTCTTCCCTTCCTAAAGCCTCCCTGTTCTTCTCCAACTAATTTCTCTGTTCTTTCTTTAACTTTGTCAAAAAGTATCCTACCATACACTTTTCCTATTATACTAAGAAGACAAATGCCCCTATGATTACCACACACTTCTTTTTCCCCTTTTCCTTTGTAAATGGGAATAATTATACCTGACTTCCAATCCTCCGGGACTCTGCCTTCCTCCCAGGCCAATCTGCACATCTTCCACATCCATTCTACTACTATCTCTCCCCCATGCTTCAGCATTTCACCACACACTCCATCAATTCCTGGGGCTTTCGCCAATTTAACTTTCTTCGTTGCTTTCACAACTTCTGTCCTACTGATTTCTTCCTGTCTTCTCACCTCACTCCTTCTCCCAGCTATTCCCCAGCGTGAATACATAGAGTAACTTCGTTCACCTTCACTGGCGTAGGTATTCAACGGGTTAATGAAGAATTTATTTTGGTTCTTCATTTCCAAGTCTCTCTTAAGATGAAAAAAAAAAATCGTTTGGAACAGCATGAATAAACTACATATCTTTCTGCCATCAGATTTATATCCAGAGGTGGAGATTGTTCTGCTGGTGACAGGTTAATAACACTTGCATTTACCACCTCCTCCTCCTCCTCCTCCAGTTCCAACGCTCTCCTAAGCTTAAAAAATCGTCTGGAGCAAGCAAGGTTATAGTACCGAAGATGCCACTGTACTGAAAGAGCTGAACACAATTAGCGAAACGGAATGGAAGTACTAAATTTCTGAGGGATAATTATGGGAATTGACGATTTTCCACATGTGACCATCCCCCATCAGAACTTATATCCTTTTTACTTTAACTTGGCCTAAAACTGCCATATCTTAATCTTGAGTGCTCGGCTTCAGGAGCAGATTAACACTAGAGTATGGTGCCAGTCACGAAGAAGTGCTATGGAAAGGATGTAGAGCCGCAGGATTTTCTTTCCTGCCACTCAGCTACGTCAAATCGACAGCAACAGGACGAAACTCTTGGCCAAGTTAAGGTGGAAGAACTATAGAGAGACCAGAAACACTGCCCTAGTCGTGTTTCAGAGAGTATCGTGGGTACCTGCGCCCTACCTTTCCCCTTTCACGAGTTTGGTGTGATGCTTATTGTCTAGCTTACCAGTAATTCTTAATTAGGAAAGGTGTCACGGAAGTCGAATGAAGACGTGTATGATGGGAGGAAGGGTGAAATAAAAAGGGCTATTGTAGTGAAAAGACTGAATTATTCTTGGACGAAGTCTAGCGAGTAACTGAAGCTCTCTGACACATCTTCCTTCCCAATTTCTTTCTCTAAATGGCACCCTTAAACATTCTTGCACATCATGAAATAGTATGTCGATACTGAACTACACATAATAAGTCAGGAAAAATTAGGTGTTCAGAAGCCTCTCTCTCTCTCTCTCTCTCTCTCTCTCTCTCTCTCTCTCTCTCTCTCTCTCTCTCTCTCTCTCTCAAGCTCAATGATGAAATATAAACACTCTCTGATTGAACAGACTAAGACGATCGAAAATGGGGAGGAAAAAATCAGAAATCAATGTACAAATAAAATGGTGTTAAAATACCCAACTATCGTAACCTCTTCAGCATGTGGACGCATTCTTCAATTTCTTCCTACTGTCTTCAGGTGTTTTATTCAACCCCGTGCGATGCCCCGTAGTGAAGGGGATGAGTCTCGCCAGAACTAAAATAATAATGATGATAATAATGATAATAATAATAATAATAATAATAATAATAATAATAATGACATTAATAGTAGTAGTAGTAGTTGTAGTAATAGTAGTAGTAGCAGTAGTAACAATAATGGTAGCAATAGCAGTAATTAATAATAATAATAATAATAATAATATAGTGGCAATAATAGTACCATAATAGCAACAACAACAACAACAACAACAACAAAAACAACAACAATAATAATAATAATAATAATAATAATAATAATAATAATAATAATAATGATAATAATAATAATAACAATAATAATAATATCAATAATAGAATATATAATCCATCATCGAAAAAGATTAGATAATAAGGAACATATACACGACAACAAGAGGAATGTTACATAAAACTACAAAAAACATTACCTCACACACACACACACACACACACACACACACACACACACACACACACACACACACACACACACACACACACATTAAGCTATATATTTCATCCCGCCAGATAACAGTGGTCAGAGCAAAATATTCAACATGCTTTCTATACCTGTAGACAGCCAGGTGTTATAATGACATAGAGGACATCAAAGCTGAAATGGCTGGCTTCTTTTTACGTTCATGTCCATGCCAGAAAGAATTTTGTATAATGCTGTCATCACTATCGTTTCTACTACTACTGTTACTAGTGATATACTACTACTACTACTACTACTACTACTACTACTACTACTTTTATTACTACTGCTACTTTTATTATTACTACTACTGCTACTCATCATCATCTAAACCTGTGTTGCCCCATGAAGAGCGTAGGAGCCCGGGACTAGGCAATTTGGTCCTGGCATTTAAGATGAGTGACCAGCCTCACTTATCCCCGAGTGGCATTACATTAGCAATAACCCTAACCACCTCTTGGATATGAACCGACACAGGCTCAGTCCGGTTGGAGCGCCTCAGTTACCCTTTAAACTAACAGGCGCCTACAACTAATACTAATCAAAATAATAATAATAATGATTTTACGGTAGTAATAATAATAATAATAACAATAATAATAATAGTAATAATAATAATAATAATAACAACAACAACAACAACAATAATAATAATGGAGGAGAAGAAGGAGGAGGAGGAGATGAAGAAGTAGAAAATGAAGATGGAGAAGAAGAAGAAAATGAAGAAAAAGAAGATACAGAAGAAAAGGAGAAGAAGGATGAGAAGAAGAAAAGAAGAAAAGAAAGAAAAGAAGTAAGGAAAGAAGAAGAAGAAGAAGAAAAAAAAAAAAGAAATAAGGAAAGAAGAAGAAGAAAACAAAGAAGAAGAAGAAGAAGAAGAGGAGGAGGAGGAGGAGGAGGAGGAAGAAGAAGATCAATAAATCATCAGCAACACTGGTCAGAAAAGAAACATAAACTTGAGAAAATTATTTGGCGCCCTACAACTTCTTTCTCGGTAAAGACACCTCCAGCAAACTTTGACAGGGGGAGAAGAAAGGCACGTAAGTAGGGATGGAGGTATGTAAGTAGGATGGTAAGTAGGTAAGCAGGTGATAACTGGGTAGGTAAGTATAAGGGTAAACTTTATTGGTATGTAAATAATGGTACGTATGCAGAAAGGTACATAGGTAGGTTGTTGGGTAGGTAAGTAGGTAGGTAGGTAGCAGGTAGGTAGGTAGGATGGTACACATAGGTAGGAAGCAAGGTTAGTAGAGAGGTAAGTAGGTAGGTAGGTAAGTTGGAGGGAGGATTGATAAATAGGAAGGTAGGCAGGCAGGAAGGCTGGAAGGTTGATAGATAGGTAGGTTGGTAGGTCGGTTGGTAGGTAAGTAAGTGGAAAGTATGTAAGTAAGTAGGAAGGTACAATGGCAGGAAGATAGGTATGTAGATAGGTAGGTGGGTACGTGGAAAGTAGGCAGGTAAATAGGCCAGGAAGGTAAGTAGAAAAAAGGTAAACATTAAATCATTCGGGAAGATACATCAACTTTTTCCAGGTAAGTAAAATTTGGTAGGTAGGTAGGTGGGAAAGTGGGTAAGTAGGCAAACAGATCCGAATGCAGGTAGGTAGGTAGGTAGACAGGTAAGTAGACGGGTAGGTAAGTAGTCTATCTATCTATCTATCTATTGCCAGACGCCTCAATCCCGTTTGGGGTGGCCACAGACAAATCGCCTCCAAGTCGCCCTGTCCCCCGCCATTTCACTGCCCTGCTCCCAACTCACACACCCCTCTCTCATATACCTCTCCACCCCATCCCTCCATCTCATCCTTGGCCTCCTCCTTCCTCTTCTCCCCTCCACCTCACTCACATACACTCTCTTCGTCAGTCTTTCACCTTCCATCCTCTCCACATGGCCAAACCACCTCAGTGTGTTCCTCATAACGCTTCCTATCACATCCACATCCACACAACAACGCTCCTTTATATCCTCATTCGTCAGCCTGTCTCTCCATGTGACTCCACAGGCTCCTCTTAAATAACTCATTTCCACTGCTCTCACTCTTGACTTGTGTCCTTCCAGCAACGTCCAAGCTTCACTTCCATACGTTAGAGTTGGTATCACAATACTGTCATGGAGTAACTTTTTCACTTCCATGCTCACTTCCCTGTTTATCACTGCTTTCAAAGAACCAGCAACCTTTCTTCCCTGCTGTACCCTTTCAAGCACTTCACCCTCCAAACCTCCATCCTTACTCATCACACTACCCAAGTACTTAAACGTACTCACATTTTCCTATTCCTCACCATCCAACCTCGCTGTACATTCACTGACTTCACCTCTCTCAAAGACCATCACTTTACTCTTCCCTACATTCACCTTTAGATTCCGTTTCTTACACACTCTCCCAAATTCATCCACCAAGCCTTGCAGCTCCCCTTCGTCTTCACTCAACAACACAGTATCATCTGCAAACAACAGTACAGGGAGCCTCCAAACATTATCCTCTCTCACCAGGGCCACTCCAACATCCACTACCCTCCCTTGTACCTCTTTTATTACCCCATCCATGTACAGATTGAACAACCATGGAGACATGACACATCCCTATTTCAACCCAACTTTCAAAGAGAAAAATTCACTTAGTTCACCATCCACACGCACTGCAGCCTTCGCACCATCGTACATACTCTTCACAGCATTCAACAACTTCTCATTTACTCCATATATTCTTAACACTTTCCACAATCCTTGTCTATAAACCCTGTCATATGCTTTCTCCAAATCTATGAAAGCCGCAAACAACTTCTTTCCCTTCTCTAGAAACTTTTCCACTAAAGATCTAAGAATGAATATCTGATCTACACAATTTCTTCCCTTCCTAAAGCCTCCCTGTTCGTCTCCAACTAATTTCTCCGTTCTTTCTCTAACTCTGTCAATAAGTATCCTACCATACACTTTTCCTATTATACTAAGAAGACAAATGCCCCTATGATTACCACTCACTTCTTTTTCCCCTTTTCCTTTGTACAAGGGAATAATTATACCTGACTTCCAATCCTCCAGGACTGTACCTTCCTCCCAGGCCAATCTGCACATCTTCCACATCCATTCTACTACTATCTCTCCCCCATGCTTCAGCATTTCACCACACACTCCATCAATTCCTGGGGCTTTCCCCGATTTAACTTTCTTCATTGCTTCCACAACTTCTATTCTAGTGAGGTAGGTAATTATACAGGCAGGAAGAATGCCATTTGACAAGGTAGCACTCTCTACAATTTCCCATTATTTCTTGCCTATCACAGTATTTCCCTACCATTTTCCTTCCTGTCCTAGTTTCTTTTCCTCTACAGTTTCTCCACCAATTTTCCTCATTTTCCTCACATATTTTCTTTCTTATTTTTTTTTTTAAATTTATCAAGACTCGAATAGGCAGGTAGGTGAAGTGAGCAAACAGGTGAATAAGTGCTTTGATAGGCAGGTAAAGCAGCAGGTGAAAACGTGTATAGGTAGGTGAGAGAGAGAGAGAGAGAGAGAGAGAGAGAGAGAGAGAGAGAGAGAGAGAGAGAGAGAGAGAGAGAGATAATGCAACTACGAAAGAGGAAGGACAAAGAAAAAAGTAAAAAAAGTACGCAAAGAGGAAGAGGAACAAGGAGTATGAGAAACGAGAAACAAAAATTTGAAAAAAGCCAAATACGAAGCAGTCAGGCAAACACAAGGGAAATTAAAGTGAGAAAACAGAGGCTAATGTGAAAACTAAAAGAAAATGAAAGACAAGCATTCGGAAGCCAAATTCTAATCGCCCGCCACAATATGCTGTTGGCTAAGTCCAGGATTTTGGCCATATCTTGATACCCTGAAAGTTTGATGTTGATAGCTCAAGCCGTTCATGAGATATAATGGTGCTATTAGCGGGCGATAAAAACTAGTTGACCTTTGGCAGCCATTTTGGTGACCTTGACCTTGAGACTGAGTGCCAATTTTCGAACTCGGCCGAGATTTTGGCCATATCTTGATACCTTGAAGGTTTCATGTTGATAACTCAAGCTGTTCATGAGATATAATGAGAATACACACACACACAACACACACCACACACACACACACACACACACACACACACACACACACACACACACACACACACAGAAGCTGGCAAAAACATTATTGCAGGCGGGCGATAATATAAGAGAACAGGAAGGAGCAACGATAAGAGGAAGGCATAGAATAATGTAGTTTAAAACTGAAGGTAAAGTGAGTGAGGGAGAGAGAGAGAGAGAGAGAGAGAGAGAGAGAGAGAGAGAGAGAGAGAGAGACTGTGATCTATTGCCGCTTAAAACTGGTAGGCCATTCATCTTAGTGGGTTATTACGCAAGGCACCGGAATATTTGGGACGGAGGAGAGAAGATGTGGTCTGAAGGGGAGAAAATGGGGTGCGGGGGAGAGAAAATGGGGTGTGAGGGAGAGAAAATGGGGTGTGGAGGAAAGGAAATGGGTTTGGGGAGACAAAGTAGGGTGCGGGGAAGAGAAAGTGGAGTGTGACGGAGAGAAAGTGGAGTGTGACGGAGAGAAAATGGGGTGTGGGGGAGAAAATGGCGTTGGGGAGAGAAAAATGGTGTGCGGGAAGAGAAAATTGGGTGTGAGGGAAAGAAGATGGGGTGTCAGAGAGAAAATGGGGTGTGGGGGAGAGAAAATGGGGTGTGGGGGAGAGAATGGGGTGCTGGGGAGAGAAAATGGAGTGTGAGATAGAGGAAATGGGATGTGGGGAAGAAAATGGAGTGTAGGGGAGAGAAAATGAGGTGTGAGAGAAAGTGGGGTGTAGGGGAGACAATGAGGGTGTGAAGAAGAGAAAATGGGGTGTGAGGGAGAGAAAATGGGGTTTGAGAGAAAATGAGGTGTAGCTGAGAGAAAATGGGATGCAGTGGAGAGAAAAATGGGACCCACTGGAGAAAAGAGGGGGAAAGAAAATGGGTGAGGTGGAAAGAAAATGGGGTGCGGGGGAAAGAAAATGGGTGAGGTGGAAAGAAAATGGGGTGCGGGGGAAAGAAAACGGGGGTGTCGGGAGAGGAAATGTAGTAATGGCGAGGGAGGAGCAGGGAGTGACTTGGGAATGGGGAGAAGGAAAATAACCGGGAAGTGAGAGGGAAAATGAGGTGTGAAGGAGGAAGATGGAGATATAGTGAAGGTGCGGGAGGCGTGAAAACGAAGAAGATGCAGAGAAAGTGAGACCTGGAGGTAGTGGAGGTGAAGAAGGATAAAAGATGGAGAAAAGAATGTATGGGTAGGCAAGAAGGGAGGAGGAAGAGTATGGGGTAAAAGTGGTGGAAATGAAATGACGAGAGAAATGGAAAAAGTAGAACTGAAAGAAATGAGAGATTGTGAGATATGGAATTTGTAACTCGGCAATGAAATAATTTAGCCATAGGAAGGGAAATGGTGAGAATAAGGAAAGAGGCCAGAGAAAGAAATAAAGCTAAGAAGGGGTTGATAGGCCTGATGTTGTGTGTGTGTGTGTGTGTGTGTGTGTGTGTGTGTGTGTGTGTGTGTGTGTGTGTGTAGTAAATACGTTTGGTGAATGTTGTGGGTAAGGTGTGTGGTGGGGCGCTGATAGGGGGAGGTGTCAGAAAGTGTGGTGAGTGATGAACGAGGTGGTTTCCAGAGTGGTGGTCAGAGAGTAAAGAAAGTATGTGAGAAAGCAGAAGGAAGAGAAAGTATGTGAGAAAGCAGAAGGAAGAGAAAGTATATGAGAAAGCAGAGAAAGTATGTGAGAAAGCAGAAGGAAGAGAAAGTATGTGAGAAAGCAGAAGGAAGAGAAAGTATGTGAGAAAGCAGAAGGAAGAGAAAGTATGTGAGAAAGCAGAAGGAGCAGAAAGTATGTGAGAAAGCAGAAGGAACAGAAAGTACGTGAGAAAGTAAAACGAACAACCACTCCTGAATTAATCTCTTCGAAACGGACGAGCCGTGTGTAAGGCTATCACAGTTAAGTACATTTACCTCCTTCCCTTCCGCCCATTTATGTCTTATATATGTTTATTATTACAGTGGAATATTTGCATTCATCTTAGGAAAAAACAGATTGTTGGTGGAGAAGAGAGAGAAATTGAGGAGATGAAAGGAGCACTTTGAGGATTTGTTGAAGGTATAGAGTGAGAGCAGTGCGAGTATAAGTGGCTGGGGAATGGCTGGGAGAAGAATAGATGAGAGGAGGGAGGAAGAGATCAGTAGGGCGGAAGCAGTGGAAGCAATGAAGAAGATCAAGATTGGAAAGGCCCCAGGAACTGATGGAGTGTGTGGTGAAATCCTGAAGTATGGGGGTGAGATTGTAGTGGAGTGGCTATGGAAGTTGTGTAGATTGGTTTGGGAAGAGGGAAGGGTTCCGGAGGACTGGAAATCAGGTGTAATTGGTCTTTTATACAAAGGAAAAGGGGAGAGAGAAGTATGTGGTAACCATAGGGGTATTTGCCTTCTTAGTGTGACTGGAAAAATATATGGCAGAATACTCATTGATAGGGTTAGGCATATAAAAGAGGAGCTAGTTGGAGAAGAACAAGGGGGATTTAGGAAGGGAAGAGGGTGTGTAGATCAGATATTTGTTCTAAGATGTTTAGTGGAGAAGTATCTAGAGAAGGGAAAGAAAGTGTATGCTGCCTTCATGGACTTTGAGAAAGCTTATGACAGAATAGATAGGCAAGGTATGTGGAAGGTATTAAGAATATATGGAGTGGTGGGGAAATTGTTGAATGCTGTGAAGAGTATGTACGAAGGAGCTAGGGCTACGATGCGAGTGGATGGTGAGCTGAGCTAGTTCTTTTATCTCAATGTGGGACTGAAACAGGGTTGTGTGATGTCTCCATGGCTGTTTAATATATACATGGGTGGGGTTGTACATGAGCTCTAAGCCAGGGCAGTGGATGCAGAGGTGGCTCTAATGAATGAGGGTGAGATGTGGAAGATTACGGTGTTGCTGTTTGCTGATGACACAGTATTGTTGAGTGGAGATGAATGGGAGTTGCAAGGTTTGGTGAATGAATTTGGGACAGTGTGCAGGAAGAGGAAACTGAAAGTTAATGTAACCAAGAGTAAAGTTATGGTGTTCAAGAGGGATGGAGTCACAGAGTGCACGGTGAGGTCGGATGGTGAGGATATGGAGAGTGTGAGTGCATTCAAGTACTTGGATAGTGTGATGAGTAAAGATGGAACTTTGGGGGATGAAGTGTTTGAAAGGGTACAGCAGGGAATGAAGGTTGTTGGTTCACTGAAAGCAGTGATGAGAAATAGGGAGGTGAGTATGGAAGTTAAGAAGTCACTGCATGATAGCATTGTGATCCCTGCCCTGACGTATGGAAGTGAAGCATGGACCTTGCTAGAGGGGAACAAGTCAAGAGTGAGAGCAGTGGAAATGAGTTACTTGAGAGGAGCATGTGGAGTGACATGGAGGGACAGGTTGACGAATGAGGAAGTGAGGGAGCGTTGAGGAGTGGATGTGGATGTGGTTGAGAAGATTAGAAGTACACTGAGGTGGTTTGGACATGTGGAGAGAATAGAGAATGAAAGACTGACTAAGAGGGTGTATGTGGGTGAAGTGGAGGGAGGGAGAGGGAGGGGAAGACCGAGGATGAGGTGGAGGGATGGAGTTGAGAGGTATATGAGAGAGAGGGGAGTGACCTGGGGGTAGGGTAGGCAAATGGTAGATGACTGAGCGACTTGGAGGCGTTTTGTCTGCGGCCATCCTTTACGGGATTAAGGCGTCGGGCTATAGATAGATAGATAGATCTTAGGAAAAATCTTTCGAACTAGTGGGATTAGATCTAGCCTTCAGTGATTTCAGCAGGAGGGTCTTTTCTGAAACTGAAGATAATCGTCTGAAGGTAGCAAGAAATTAGTTTTAAAATAGGCTATTGGATTATAAAGATTAATGGCAGAAGGCTATCCAACTTCCCTTTAGTTATGGCATACGTGATCAAAACATCTTCACCCATCTCTTGAGGACCAAACTTATTTTCACACAGACTGGAGCGTCAAAAACATTAATGACTCAAGAAAGTTAAGCAGACAGATAGATAGACAGATATATGATGGACAGATAGATAGATATTCCATTACCGATCAAGGACCACTTATTCAGACATCAGTTTACCCTAAAACATGTTTAGCTATTAGCAGGAAAAAATCTGACAGATACGGGAGGACTAAGTGAAAGAGGACTACGGGAAAGAGGGCTACGTGAAAGAGGACTACGTGAAAGAGGGCTACGTGAAAGAGGACTACGTGAAAGAGGACTAAGTGAAAGAGGACTAAGTGAAAGAGGACTACGTGAGACTATTATACTGTTTACTTTACCTTGGCCAAAAATTGCCATCCCACCATCTTGAATGTTTAGTATAACAATAGATTAACGCTGAAATAGGATGCTAGTCACGAAAAAGTGCTAAGAAAGTATATGGAGCCACAGAATTGTCTTTATCTGCCGCTGAGTTAAGTGAAGTAAAAGGATGAAACTCTGGGTCGGCTTAAGGTGTGCGACTTATGAGTATTTTCGTGTGTTTGTGTGTGTGTGAGACAGTGTTGCCAGGTGCTGGCCCTAAAATATCTGTAGAATCATCCATAAAATTTCTTGAGATTTGAAAAAAATTCTGTAGATCACAATTTCACGCATATATTGACAAAAGGTATGCAAATATGTCTTAGAAGTTATCTGTGCCTTTATTTAAAAGAAAAAAAATATATGATTAATTCCATACGAATAATCTAAGATTAATAGTTTTATTAAGAATATGGTATGAATTTTCATATTTCAAATTCATAAAATGCGGGTTAACACAGTTACTATGGGTCAAGTTAGACATGAACCTAACTGAAAACTTATACTGAAAACAAGGGCTAAAAGAGCGAGCCCCTTTTTCACTTTTCGTTTTGCTCATAACTTTCTAGGCCAAATAACTATAACCTTGTTATATTAGATAACCGTAGGAACAGTCGCTAACACCACTAATATATTCCAAATATGTCCAAACTTCCAAAACTAACTCTAACATACCTGCTTCTGACTCCCTCAGAATGTAAACAAAAATGGCAGTTCACCGGCGCATTCGATAGTAGAAAAATGTATATATTTAATATTGAAATTTTCGTATTAGTTCACAGATTAAGCAGTTTATAAGTATATTAATTGTTATACTGCAAGTACTAGTCTAATGTAGCTTAAGCAACATAATTTGAAATTAAAGAAAATATAATATTTCATAGAAAACTTTACGTTTCAAGGGTTAACTACTGTATACAATACGTTTTCTTTCAGGACTGTCCTTTTGCCCACTGCTAAATTTCTCTATGGTATTTGTAAATTGAATTCCTTTCCATATTGCTTGTAAAATTTCTTGAGAATTTCTGTAATATATCAAAATATCTGTAGATTAAGCACAAAATTCTGTATTTCTGTAGATCCTTCCAAAAATCTGTAGAAATAGAGAAATTTCTGTAGACCTGGCAAACCTGGTGTGTGAGAGAGACAGAGAGAGAATATATAGGAGCTGGTTTAGTTCTGTTTAGTGGGATATACAGAAATCGTGAATGATATAAAGTAATGACGCATACGGATAAAACCATTGAACAACATTATGCATATTATTTGTTTATTCATTGTTTTTTAACGGATTTTTACTCACATTAGGATTACATTTTTTTTTTTTTTTGTTTTTTTAAAGATTGGAGGAGTTAGATAATGAATTGTAGAAATCACTTCGCTACGATAATTCTTTCCAACGCTGAACCAATGCGTCTGAGGGAAGGATGAATGCAGCGAAGAATACGTCCTCAGGCGGGAAGGGGTTAAGAGGAGGAAATGAGTGGATTGAGATGGCATGATTATCTAGAGAAGTAGTGTTGTTATGATGATGATGATGATGATGATGATGAACACAGTGACGACGATGATGAACATAATGACGATGATGTTGACGATGCCGATACCGATGATGATGATGATGATGATGACGGGAAAGAAAATTAGGATGGAAAGCAGCACGGAGACAATGAGGAGCAACGACATTTCTAACGAGGGGGGGTGGACGACAGGAATAAAGAAATAAAGAAAAAAACAGTAAAATATAATAAGTAAAACTGTAAGAGCCATGATGGAAGAATTATGATGAATGGAGGAAGAGAAGACATTATGAAAGATGGGTGAAAAAGCCGGGGAAGAAATAATTATGGAAAAATGCGTGATTGCAAAACACGATGACAAATGAGGGAAAAATGAATGGGTATGAATAATCGACGGAGAGAGAAAACTGTGGATTGATGGAGGGTAAATGAGGGAGAGGGAAAGGGGAGCGAAGGAAGGAGAGGAGGAAAAAGGAAGAGGAAGAGGAAAGGAGAAAAAAGCGAATAGGATGAAAGGGCGAAGCGAAGAGAAGATGCAATATTAGAGGAGAGATATGACAGGAAAAGAGGAAGATAGAGGGAAATGAAGAAGAGAGAAGGAGAGAAGGAGTAAATTTGGGAGAGAGAAAAGATGAGGTGAGAAGACGTCGATAAAGAGGAGGGAAAAAATAAAAAGGAAGAACACAGAGACATAAAAGAAGTATGATGAGAGAGAGAGAGAGAGAGAGAGAGAGAGAGAGAGAGATTCACTGGAAAATATTGGTTAGTAGCCGGAAAGTTACACAGAAAAATTTACACATAAAACGCATACGCAGAAACACACACATGAACGCTCCTACACACATGTCGAACATAGAAATACATGCATACGAAACTAACCTAGCACACACACACACACACACACACACACACACACACACACACGGAGACATATGCAGATACAACACTAGACTAGCATATCTCCCCTCCCCCCTCTCTCTCTCTCTCTCTCTCTCTCTCTCTCTCTCATATACAGGAGGTGGTCTAACAGAAGTGGTGTGATGATCCCATGGTCGCTGGTTCAGATCCCCGCTACTACCACTACGGTCACTCTCGGGATTTACATTTCGCCAAAACAGCTTTCATTTCAGCTCAGAATTTCCACACAACAATTTTGCTTCTCTTCCAATTTTCACTAAAACCCTTTCCTTTCTCTCTTTCTTTTTTTCTTTCTTTTTTTTTTGACTTTTCTGAACTGGTCGTTTATTTATTCATTCATTTATTTTACTTTCATTTTTTGTTTAGTTTCAGCAAAGTTTTTTCTGAACTTCAAAACAAGTTTATTTATCCTCTAATCGTCGGCAGAACAGTTCTATTTTTTCTTCTATATTTCATTAAAACAGTTATTTCCATCTCTGAAGGACTGTATATTTTTTTCCTTCCGCCTTGAATTTTCGACAAAGCAGATTCATTCCTCTGATTCCTCTCTAGCTTTCGGCCAAACAGTTTCATTTCTCTTCTATACTTCTGTAAAACTTCTATTTCTCTTCCTATTTTCATCGACATTTTTTTCCTGCATTTCCTTTAAATAGTTTGAAGTATTGGTCACCTTCACATATCCTTTGAATTTTGTCTGCTCGAAATTTCATCAAAATAATTTAAGTTTTCCTCTCAATTTCACAAAAGTAGCTATCGCCATGACACTACCTTTTCAGTACGAGGACGTCCTTTAGTCTATATTCTTTTTTTATGCAAAGAAGAAGGAACCAAAGGCCAGGAGCCGCAAACCGTTCCTTCCAAAAAAAAAAAAAAAGACTAGAGATCAATGGAAGTAGGAAATACAGACAGAGGGAGACAGTTCCAGAGTTAACCTGTTGCATAAATGAAGGACTGGGAGTAACGGTTAGCTCTTGCATTAGAGTTGGACAGAAAAGGGATGAGATTTTGTTGCTAGACGGGTGCTACGCACCCGCCGTAGAGGTGTAGGGATGCAAGCAGACAGTTCAGAGGAACAGTAATCATTGATGTAGCGATAGAAAAGAGATAAAGATGCAACAGTGCGGCGAAGAGACAGAGGTTGAAGGGAGCCAGTAAGAGGAGGAGAGTTAATGAGACGAAAAGCCTTTGATCCCACCGTATTGAGAAGAGCTGTATGTGGGGAGCCTTCCTACACATGAGAGTTGAACTCTACACAGGGGCGAATAAAACCCGTGTATAAAGTCAACAACCGTGAGGGGTAAAAAAGGTACGGAGTCGGCTCAGCACACCTAATCTCTTGGAAGAAGATGTAATATGATCTTCCCAAAATAAATTCCGAGAGAATGAAACCCAAAGCATGTTTAAAGATGATGCAGGATTAACCTTACTATACCTCATACCAATTAATCTGGCCAGGCATGTATGGCAACACTGTTCCTGCCGAGATTCTGATTGGCTGGAGGTGTTTGTTCGATTTCGTTGTTGCTTAAACCGATACTCTCTTTATTATCAGATGTGATACTGAGTTTGTCGACAACACAACCGTGAAAAGCAAAAAGAAATCCGTTATATACTTAACAACAATGAAATTTTCGTAGGAAGATAGAAATATGAGTCAACAAAGTATTTAAAAAGTTCAAGTCAAGGTCAGCATTCGAACAATTCCTTTAAATCTCCGACTCTCCTTAATATAACAAAAAATTAAGGAAACCTGCTTGATCTAAGCGTTGGTATAACACACATTTAAATTTTAAGATCAGTCCGTCCTGTGATAATAAGCAGATATAATGAAATAGTTTTCCTTTAGCCTACTTTGATTTTCGCAATTTTTTCAAACCTCCCTCCCCGCAGAACTCGTCTTTTCATTAGAATTTTTAATTACTCAAAGCTATGGCACGATTTAATGATGCGGACTGATCTTATAATTTAAATGTGTATTGTACCAACACTTAGATTAAGCAGGTTTCCTTAATTTTCTGTTATATTAAGGAGTGTCGGAGATTTAAAGGATTTGTTCGAATGCTGACCTTGACTTGGACTGTTATAATACTTTGTTGACTCATATTTCTATCTTCCTACGAAAATTTCATTGTTGTTAAGTATATGACGGATTTCTTATTGCTTTTGACGATTATATTGTTGACAAACTCAGTATCACATCTGATATTAAAAAAAGTATCAGTTTTAGCAACAACGAAATCGAACAAACACCTCCAGCCAATCAGAATCTCGGCAGGAACAGTGTTGCCATACATGCCTGGCCAGATTAATTGGTATGAGGTATACTATCATATCACTGGCAACGAAAGGGTTAGAACTGAATTTTATTAACCCCTTTACTAAGCCATTAAGTACTTTACTCATAATTCATTCATATATTCGTAGTTATCAGTAATTTTAGATCCACACGCGGTTGAGAAATGGACCCACAATGCCACGAATTTAACTCAGAATTACCTTATAAATGGCCTCCTGAAACTTAACATTCTTTTTTTCTGGACACAATATATTTTTGTTATATACACACGATTTTTTAATGAAAAATTTTCCGAGTAAAAAAAATACATATTCAGATTTCATTAATCTCTTCAGTACTACATATCCTGCCAAAAATTATTAAAATCGGCATGTGATGGCCTCACTAAATATAAAAATGAGTCACTTGTTGGAAGGGGTTAAGGATGGATCGGCATCTGATGGCACGGGAAGTAACTACTAAGCGGTCTATTTTATCTAAGCGTAAAAATTGCCATCTCTCCATCTTGAACGCTGAGCCGAAAACAGTATAATATTAGAATATGATGCTAGTCACGAAGAAGTGCTAAGGGGGGATGTTGAGCCATAGCACTATATTTTCCTGCCATTAAACTACGGGAAATAAGCTGCATAAGGACGAAAATCTCAAACTTCACCCTTAAACTTGGCCTAAAATTGCCATCTCTCCATCTTGAACGCTGAACTGTGACAGTAGGTTAACACTAGAATATGGTGCTAGTCACGAAGAAGTGCTATGGAAAGGATGATGAGCCATAATACTACTTCATTTTTATTCTATTTATTTACTGGTATTTATTTATTTATTTATTTCCACTTAGCTTAGGAATATAAATTGCAAAGGAACGAAAATCCTCTAAAAGTACAAATTAATGAAATAACCATCACTTTAATTATCCCGTAGCCTACTCTTCTCTTGCGATTTATTCCAGCTAAACAAGGCGATTTTCTTCAGCTAAGTTCCCTATTCTCATCAATTAACGAAGCCCTCTAACACCTTTTCCTAAGCGATTTATTTTGCTTCTTACACCTTACTGTCCTGTGTCGCATAAATCCCTCTAACATCGCCATAATTTGCACAGATAACGTACAAATGGATACGAACCAGCCACATCCAAAAATAAATCGCCAAGGAAAAGGTGATAGGGAACCTCCTTACCCTACGAACAAGGGCGCAAGACTCATACCTGTTACCTGAAAGTGTTAATACCTGTGTAATTAACCCTTTTGTGGTCGGGTCTTTTATGGTTCCTTGGTCTTTTTTGGTCCTCTTTGGTCTTTTTTCACTTTAATCCACATACACCAGACCATATTATTTGAGAGTGCGTTATGGGAGTCTCGTGCTAATATTGCTACCATTGCCCCTCTCATGGTAGGGGAAACTCTTGTATTCCTCCCAGCTATGGCAAGACACTACTGTTAAGCTAAGAGTGAGTCACAGGAGTCAGAGACAGACAGACAGACAGAGACAGACAGAAAGAGACAGACAGACAGACTGAAAAAAAATAATGCAGAAAAAATGAGTAAGAATAAAAACAGGAGGAAATAACAAAAGATCGGAAAAAAAAAAGAAAAAGAAAAAAGAGGGAAGCTGAGAGAAACCATGGAGAATAACTCGAGAGAGGGAGAGAAAAGGGGAGAAGAGGAAAGAGGAGAGAAGTGGAAAGAAGGGGAGAGAAGAGAAATGGAAAGAAAAAGAAAGTGAGAGAGAACGCAGAAGCAGAGAAGAAGCAAATTGAAAAAAAAAAAAAGTAGAGGAGAGAAAATGAGAGAAAAAAGAGTGAATGGGAGAGAAGGAGAGAAGCAGAGAAAAAGAGAAAAAATAAAAGAAGAGAGAAAAGAGGAGAAATTAGAGAAGGGAAGAAAAAGAGGAGGAAAAAAAAGAGAAAATGAGAGAAAAGGGATGGAGAGAAAATGAGGAGATAGAAAATGAGAGAGAAGAGAAAGGAAAAGAGAATGAGAGGGAAGGAGAGAGACAGAAAATGAGAGAAAATAAGAGAGGAGGGGGAAGGAGAAAGTAAATAAGAGAGAAAAGAGAAAATGAGAGAGAGGTAGAAAGAAAATGGGAGAGAAGAGAATAGCAGAGAGAAAATGTGACAAAGAAAGAGAAAATGAGAGAGAAAAGGAGAGGCAAGGAGAGAAAATGGGAGAGAAGGAGAGAAAAAGCGGAGAGAAAGTGGAGAAGCCGAAAACAGAATAATAATCCAAAGAGCAATAGCAATATATTTGGAGGAATAATAATATGGGAGGAGAGAGTGGAAATGGTCGTGGAGGAGGAGGAGGAGGAGGAGGAGGAGGAGGAGGAGGAGGGAGAGGAGAAGGAGGGAGAGGACGAGGAGGAGAAGAAGGAGGAAGATGAGGAAATACACGAAGGAAATGAAAGGGATAAAAAAAGAGGAAGAAGAAGAAGAAGAGAAGGAAGAGGAGGAGGAGGAAGAGGAGAAGGAAGAAGAGGAAGAGGGGGAGGAAGAAGAGGAGGAAAAGGAGGAGCCGGAGGAAGAAGAGGAAAAGGAAGAGGAACAGAAAGAGGAGGAAGAGGAAGCAAATAAAGAGGAAGGGGGGAGAATAACAAATGAGCATGTATGAGGAAATATGAAAAGCAGATTTGGGAAAGGAGGGAACGGGGAGGAGGGAGGAAGGGGGAGGAGGGAGAAGGGGGGGAGAAAGAAGAATGAAGAGGAGGAGAGGGAAGGAGGAGAAGGAAAAGGAAGTAAGTTAAGGGAAGAAAAGAAATAAAATAAGGATATATATAATTAGAAGGGAGGAGGAAACAGGAGGAGACGGAAGTAAGAAAGAAGGAAATGAAGAAAGGAGGAGAAAGAAGATAGAGAAATAGGAAAAATCAAGAGGAAGAGGAAGAGGGAGAAAGAGGAAGAATCAAGAGGAGGAGGAAGATAAAGAAAAAGGAAAAATCAAGAGGAGGAAGAAGAGGGAGGAAGAATCAAGAGGAGTAGGAAGAGGGAGAAAGAGGAAAATTAAGAGGAGGAGGAAGAGGGAGAAAGAGGAAGAACCAAGAGGAGGAGGAAGGGGGAGAAGGAAGAAGAATCAAGACGAAGGGGGAGAAAGAGGAAGAATCAAGAGGATGAAGAAGATGGAGAAAGAGGAAGAATCAAGAGGAGGAGGAAGATGGAGAAAAAGGAAAAATCAAGAGGAGGAGGAGGAGGAGGGAGAAAGAGGAAGAATCAAGAGGAGGAGGAAGATAAAGAAAAAGGAAAAATCATGAGGAGGAAGAAGAGAGAGGAAGAATCAAGAGGAGTAGGAAGAGGGAGAAAGAGGAAGAATCAAGAGGAGGAAGATGGAGGAAGAGGAAGAATCAAGAGGAGGAGAAGGAAGTGGGAGAAAAAGGAAGAATCAAGAAGAGGAGGAAGATGGAGGAAGAGGAAGAATCAAGAGGAGGAGGAAGATGGAGGAAGAGGAAGAATCAAGAGGAGGAGGAAGATGGAGGAAGAGGAAGAATCAAGAGGAGGAGGAAGATGGAGGAAGAGGAAGAATCAAGAGGAGGAGGAGGAGGAGGAAGAAAGAGGAAGAATCAAGAGGAGGAGGAAGAGGGAGAAAGAGGAAGAATCAAGAGGAGGAGAAAGATGGAAAGAGGAAGAATCAAGAGGAGGAGGAAGAAAGAGGAAGAATCAAGAGGAAGAAGATGGGTGGAAGAAATTAATGGAAAAGACGAAGGGAATTGCGATAAGAAGAAAGAAAAAGGAAGGAAGGAGGAGAAAAAAAGGAAAAAATATGAAGGAGAGGACAAGGATGGAAAGGAGGTAGGAGGAGAAGGATGGGCAGGAGGAGGAGGAAACAGAGAAGTGAGTGGTGAGAAGTAAGAGAAAGAAAGGGAAGGGAGGGAAGGAAAGGAAGAGGAGGAGGAGGAAAATGGAAGAGGAGGAGGAGGAAAATGGAAGAGGAGGAAAATGCAAATGGACTTAGAGGGAAGGAGGGGATGGCAAATGAAGGAAAAGGAAGGAAAGGAACAGTGGAAATAAATATTAAACATAAAAAAAGAAGAAGGATAAATAAAGAGGAAGAGGAATACAAAGGAATACAAGGGAAGGGATAATGATGATGATGATGATGATGATGATGAGAAGAAGAAGAAGAAGAAGAAGAAGAAGTGAGATAGAAAGCTAGAGGGAAGAAAAGAGGTGAAGACCGAAGCCGGATGGAGAAGAAACAGTGAAAGGAAGCGCATAATTCCGAGACATAAGGGAGAAGAAAGGCGGTGACGAAGAAGAAGAAAAGAAGAAGAAGGAGAAGAAGAAGAAGAAGGAGGAGGAGGAGGAGGAGGAGAGACAGAGACAGACAGACCGACAGAGTGAGAGAGAGAGAGAGAGAGAGAGAGAGAGAGAGAGAGAGAGAACTAAAAGACGGGAATATCGGTAAGAGGGAAGAAGAGCGAAATTTAGGGGATTGGAAGTGTGATGAAGATGAGAGAGAGAGAGAGAGAGAGAGAGAGAGAGAGAGAGAGAGAGAGAGAGAGAGAGAGAAGAGAGAGACAGACAGACAGACAGACAGACAGACAGAACAAAATTAAATTGGTGAGGAGGAGAATTCTCATATTGTTTACAATTTTATTTATTTATTTTTTATTCATTCTATTTTGGACCTTGAAATCATTCTTCTAATTCTGCGTGGCAAATTTAGCACTTCCCATTCAGAATCGACAATTTTCCTCCGAGTTAATCATTATGCCAAGAAAATTATATTGTTCTATTTTAATTTCGACCTATGCCATTCAATTTGACAGCATTAACACACACACACACACACACACACACACACACACACACACACACACACACACACACACACACACACACACACACACACACTCACTGAATTTACGCACCCTCTCTTCCACGACCACTTGGTGTACATTTTAGATTACGTCGCCAAACGGGAGCTAAATGCAGTTCTCCTCTCGTGAAATAAATAAATATCGTAAGATCCTCGACACCCGCAAGACGAATTAACATCTCTTACGACATTACCTAAGTGAAAATTGATATAGATTTAAACACAGCCATGTTAGAGAGATGAGAGGTGTTTGTCTTTTGGCTGTGGTTCTGTGGTTAATGTGGTAGAGATAGTTGTTAGAGAAGATTTAGTGTGCTGGTAAAAATGTGGTGCTTGTGGTAGCTGTGGTGGTTCTGGGGTATTGTGGTGAGTGGTAGGCTAATTGTGGTAGCTGTGGTAGTTGTGATGTGCTGTGGTTAGTGGTAATTGTGGTAGCTGTGGTGGTTCTGGTGTACTGTGGTTAGTGGTAATTGTGGTAACTGTGGTAGTTCTGGTGTACTGTAAAGAGTGGTAATTGTGGTAACTGTGGTAGATCTGGTGTATTGTGGTGAGTGGTAATTGTGGTAGCTGTGGTGGTTCTGGTGTACTGTTGTGAGTGGTAATTGTGGTAGCTGTGGTGGTTCTCGGGGTTTGTGGTGAGCGGTAAATATGGTAGCTGTGATGGTTCTGAAGGTTTGTGGTAAGTGGTAATTGTGGTAACTGTGGTACGTGTGGTAGCTGTAGTGCTAGAGGTAGTTATAGTAGTATTCTTGGTATTGTGGTAATGGTGATAAATGTGGCAGTTGTAATATTTGTCGTAGCTGAATTATTGTCGTAGTTTGGTACTGTGTTGGTTGTGGTATTTGTGGTAGATGTGGTAATTGTGGTAGTATTGGTACAGTGATAAGTGTGGTACTTGTGGTAGATGTGGTAATTGTGGTAGTATTGGTACAGTGGTAGTTGTGGTACCTGTGGTAGCTGTGGTAATTGTGGTAGTACTGGTACAGTGGTAGTTGTGGTACTTGTGGTAATTGTGGTGGTATTAGTATTCTGGTAGTTGTGGTACTTGTGTAATTTGTGGTAGATGTGGTAGTTGTAGATGTGGTAATTGTGGTACATGTGGTAACTGTGGTATACGTGGTACTTCCGGTAACTGCTAGTGGTCTTGGGAAAAGTACTAAACGTCACAGTAGATTTAGTGTCTCCAAGTCTGGTAGGTGTGGTAGGTGTGGCAGTGGTAGGTGTGGTAGCTGTGGCAGTGGTAGTTGTTGTGGTAGCTACGACAATTGAGGCACTAGTAATTGTAATTGTAGTAACTGTGGGAAAATAGTTAGCCGCCAGAGCCCATTTAGTGTGGTTGTTATAGATGTTGTTGTTGTGGTAGTTGCGGTAATTGTGGACATCTGTGGTAAGTAGTACTTGTGGTAAATGTGGTAAAAGTAGCAGACGTCATAGCTTTGGTACTGTTCGTCATATATGTAGTGGTTGTGGTTGTTGTTGTGGTTGTGGTAGTTGTGGTAGCTGTGGTAGCAGTGGCAATTGTGATGAGTAGAAAATGTGGTAAATGTGGTACAAGTAGGAGCAGCCACAGCCAATTTCGTGTGGTAAAAATAACTATAGGGGATGTGGCAGTTGTGGTTGCTTCGAGAATGGCGTTAAGTAGACGTTTAGGATATTGTGGTGGTTGTGGCAAATGCGGTAGTCAAGATTACATGTGGCAGAAATAGCAACCTTCAGAGTTAATTTAGTAGCGGGTGATAATTGTAGCCCAACACTGTGGTAGGTGTGGTAGTGGTGACAATTGTGGTAGCTGTGGTTAATGTGGCAAAATTAATAGCCGCCACATCAGTCTCGTGTGTCCATGATAACTGTAGTGTGGTGGCTGTGGTAGTTTTGGTAGCCGTGGTAAGGATGTGGTGTGGTAGTTGACATAGGTGGTAGTTGTAGGTAATGTGGCTTAAGTACCAGACTTGAGAATAATTTTAGTGTGAAGGTTATTGGAAAGTAGTAGTAGTAGTAGGGGAAGTAGTGGTAGTAGTAGTAGTAGTACCGGTAGTAGTAGTAGTAGCAGCAGTAGCAGCAGCAGTAGTAGTAGTAGTAGTTGCAGCAGTAGCAGCAGCAGCAGTAGTAGTAGTAGTAGTAGTAGTAGTACCGGTAGTAGTAGTAGTACCGGTAGTAGTAGTAGTAGCAGTAGTAGTAGTAGCAGTAGTAGTAGTAGTAGTAGCAGCAGCAGCAGCAGCAGCAGCAGCAGCAGCAGCAGCAGCAGCAGTAGTAGTAGTAGTAGTAGTAGTAGTAGTAGTAGTAGTAGTAGTAGTAGTAGTAGTAGTAGTAGTAGTAGTAGTAGTAGTAGTAGTTGTTGTTGTTGTTGTTGTTGTTGTAATAGTAGTTGTTGTTGTTGTTGTTGTTGTCGTACTAGTAGTAGTTGGAGTAGAAGAAGAAGATGATGATGAAGTAGAAGAAGAAGAAGAAGATGAAGATGAAGAAGAAGAAGAAGTAGTAATAGTAGTAGTAGTAGTAGTAGTAGTAGTAGAAGAAGAAGAAGAAGAAGAGGAGGAGGAGGAAGAAGAAGAAGAAGAAGAGGAAGAAGAAGAAGAAGAAGAAGAAGAAGAAGAAGACGATGAAGAAGAAGAAGACGATGAAGAAGAAGAAGATGAGGATGAAGATGATGAAGAAGTAGTACTACAGTAGTAGTAGTAGTTCCTGTTGTTGTTGCTGCCCTAGCCTCACAATAGAGTAAACCCAGTGGACTGCAGGCTGGAGGTCCTATTCTACATCCTCCATCGCCATTCGGAACGGGATGGGAGTTGAGGGGCGTTTGTATGACCAGGAAGGGGAACTGTCCGCGTATATCAGTGCCACCGGGTGAAGGCGCCCCTCTCCAGCACCAGGTGGTTGTGGTAGGTGTGGTTAATGTTGTAAAAATGGCAGCCGTCTGAGGAAATTAATTTAGTGTAACCGTTACAAATGCAGACGAGTGGTTGTAGTAGTTGTGGTAGATGTGGTGGTTGTGGTAAATGTGGCAGTAGCAGCCGTTGAGCAAATAGAGTGTGGACGTGATAATTCGTGGTAGTTGTGGTAGCTGTGGTTATTGTGGTAAATGTGGCGGACATAGCATTCGTCAGAGTAAGTGTAGTGTGGGTGTAATAAATGTTGCCTAGTGGTTGTGGTAATTACAGTAATGGGAAGCCAATAGTATGAGGGGAGTGGAGAGCAATAAACACCAATTATCCTCCCTCACACCGTCCGCTATACTCTGTTTACTCCAACTCGGCCTAAAACTGCCATCCCTCTATCTTGAACGCTAAGAGGTAACAATACATTAACACTTCAGTATGATGCCAGTCACGAAGAAATGCTGCGTGATGTAGAATCGTAGCAGTGTCTCTTTCTGCCACTTAGCAACATGTGAAAACACTATGGTCCTTGAGTCAATCTATGATGCATTTCTAACCCCACATTAATTCTCAACCCACCTTTTCCAGCTCAGTTGATGGCCAGATTTAGTTAGCTTGGAGGAAAGAGGTTTTGGGTAGGAATAAAGGAGACTTATTCCTACTTCATAACAAAGACATCAATTTCTATGCCTCCACGACTTGGTATATGAACTGTGACAATAGCCCAGTTCCCTCAGATAAATACAAATCGGCAATAGTGAATGGTTGGGATTAGAGGGAGGTGGGATTGCCAGAAGGAGTGGCAGACCTGGTACTGTATTCTCGTCTGTTAATATGTGACTCAACACTGAATATCATGCCTGATGGTTTCCTGTTCAATAAGAAACAGTTGGGGGAGGAAAAAATATTGACTCCTTGTTTTCTGCCTGAAAAGTAGGTGTAAAGCGAAAGTTAGTTAGAACGAGGATTGATTAGCCATCTAATGCCTGTAACCAGTGAAGTGCGCTTTGTGAGGACATGACGAGCGAGAGAGCGAGCACCATGTTGTCACAATTTCTGTCTGATATAAAATTACGGGAGGAATCTCGGTTATTTAATTGCTAGAGTTGATGTCCACAGTGTTACGACGGAAAATCTTTTAAAAATTCGATTTCGTAATTGAGGCGTTCACCGATTAGAGCCGAACACTTCCTAGGAAAACTCGAGTTTCCAAGGGGTTCCTACGCCTTTATGGGTGAGTTTTTAGTTGAAAACAAAATTTATTGAATGCCATATACAGAAATAATTTAAACTCTACTTCACATAGGAGTAAAGTTAATAGCTTCTGCTTTGCGTGACCGCAGGGTCTGGCCGGGCGGCCCATTTCCAAACAAATGAGAATAAACATCGCTAGCTCGCTTCACTCGCTCGCTCGTAACAATGGATTGGCAGATGTTGCAATTCTTTATATACCTAGACGAGAATGTGTTTCATAATCTTCCTAATACCTAGTTCTGTACTGTGGTTGGTAGTAGTAGTAGTAGTAGTAGTTGTTGTTGTTGTTGTTGTTGTTGTAATATAGTAGGACAGTAGTAGTAGTAATAGTCGTTGCTGTAATACAGTAGTAGTAGTAGAAGTAGTAGTAGTAGTAATGTAGTAGTAGTAGTGGTAGCAGTAATAGTAATAGAAGTAGTATGGTAGTAGACGTAACACTAGGCTCATTTGGTTGTGAATCCAGTGGACTGCAGGCTGAAGCTGTCCTCCTTCCGTAATCCACCATCCATTTCGGGGACAGGGAGGGACGTTTCTATAACCGAGCAGGGAAGATGCCCGGCTATATCGGTGTCACCGGGGGAAGGCGTCTCTCTCTAGCACCGGAATAATGCGTAAAAATGACAACTCTCCAAAAGAAGGAACAATTGAAGAATGTCCAAAATGCCGAGGGAAATGTAGTTCTTTTACAAATGTTCACACGTTTCGTTAAAGGTCGCTACACTGGCTCAGTTTTAAGCGTAGGTAACTGTGGAAACTTGTTATTTTGGGGGACTGTTTAACCAGGTGGAGAGGCAGGTGGATGGTTTGCACGTGCTTCTACAAACAATCAGACTAATTATTCAGACACCCACACCAGCCCAGACCAATTTGAGTAGCGTCTCTGGCTGGAAGTGCAAAAATTAACGTGCTTAGTTAAAATAACATAGAACAGTAGCACAGAATATAATCTATTTTTACTCTAACTTGGCCTAAAATCGCCATCTCTCCATCATGTACGCTGGGTTGTTACAAGGGATTAACACTAGAAGTTGATGCTAGTCACAAAGAAGTGCTATGGAGAGGATACAGAGCCGTAGCATTGACTTCAGCAACTCGGCTTCATGAAATAAGCTACAAAAGGACTAAAATTTGGGCCAAGTTAAAGTAGAAAGATTATACTCAGAGTTCACTAAAGCATTGTGTAGTATTCATATTAATAAAACTGGAATGTGACAGAGAAAGGCACACACACACACACACACACACACAAATACAGATAAATACGCAAAATTCATAATCAGAAGACAAAAACAGGCCTAGGAATGAAGGCTAGTGAATAAAAAAAAAAATAAAAATAAATAACAGGAAGCAGAAAACAACAGCCATTGAACCAGACAGCTTAATGCAACAATAGATATGGGACGAAAATAGTTCTACCAGAAATCCTAGAACAAAGCAGACCTGTTGCACACACACACACAAAACACACACACACACACACACACACACACACACACACACACACACACACGCCGCTGACCATACCCGATGTGTTTTTGCGTGTGTACTGTAGTTGTTATATCGGCACGTCACCGATAGGCACGTAAAATCGGCCGATCTCGCCACGCTCTCGCTAATTCACGCGTTTTTCGAGGCTCACGGCATTTCTTTTTTATTGCAGGTTTCGAATTCTTGGATTCTTTTTGCAATGGATTTTAATTTTGGGAAGAATCCGAAAATTGTGGCAATATTGGCATTGTTGAGTGTGTGTGTGTGTATGTGTGTGTGTGTGTGTGTGTGTGTGTGTGTGTGTGTGTGTGTGTGTGTGTGTGTGTGTGTGTGTGTGTGTGTGTGTGTGTGTGTGTGTGTGTGTGTGTGTGTGTGTGTGTGTGTGTGTGTGTGTGTGTGTGTGTGTGTGTGTGTGTGTGCATATTTCTGTATATGCACTGCACTTCTCGAAATGACTGATATTATTATTTCTCTCTCTCTCTCTCTCTCTCTCTCTCTCTCTCTCTCTCTCTCTCTCTCTCTCTCATGGACTGGTATCTGTCCTTATATTGTTGTTGATTTTGTGGTCCCATTCTCACCTGAAATTCATCCCGACCGACTCTAGGCTGATGTTACCCTACTCCTGCACTCCACCATCCTCCCGTCGGGGGATAGGGAGAGAGTTACGATATGTCTATATAACCTATGTTCCCAGTTCTCTTGATGCCACCACGTGAAGTCTTCCTCCTCCAACACCTCATTATCATTAGTTTTGGCTATTAACTTCCCCCATTCCCAGGTAATTCACTCACCTGAACTTGGAGGTAACTTATTTAACAGGCCTCTTCCTAAGTAGCTACTGCTTGAATGGGTACTAAGTCTCTTGGTCTTATGATGTATTATTACCCCCGCCAAGGAGGTTTTGTTTTACCCCGAGTTGGTTTGTCTGCTTGTTTGTTTGTCTGTTAGCGGATTACTCAAAAGTTATGAACAAATTATGATGAATTATTTTGAAAAGGTCAGTCATGGGCCGAGGAGGAAATGATTAAATTTTTGCTTGGATCCGGATCCGGAGTATCCCGCACAGTATCTCCAGAAGTTCTCAATGAATTTCAAAGAAATTTTGTGGAAAGTTGGGCCATGGACCAAGAAATAAATGATTAAATTTTGGGGCGGATCCGGATACGGATCCGGCTCCTTCTTAAAAGCAATGGCATTGGCGGAGGTATCTGCTTTCTTAGCGCTTTCTAGTGTATTCTATTTTTCTTAATTTGTAATATGTTTTGTTATTTAACTAAGGCTAATTTTTGAAAGGTTCTTAGACAGAGCCTTCGTTAAGCTGTTTACTTTGAGGCCAATATTCTAATACATTATTTTGAGGTTGTATTATAAAATCTTGAGATAATAGAAGTAAATAAAGGTAATAATGAAAGAGCTAAGACATTTGACAGACCCGTCCATCTTGCCTGTGATTCTGGGCTGGGAACCTTGGAGGTACTTACAGTCAGTTCTTACTAGTTGATGTAATATCTATTTTCCAGGAACAACTAGAGAATTTGGAAGGAATTTGAGTGTAAAGTGGAGGGACTGTAAGAAAATGTTCTGGAGAGAAGTGAAAAGAGTAAGACAGGGTGGAAGTGAAGTTAGCAGAGGAGTGAAAGATAAAAATGGTAGATTACTAGTGGAGAAGGGAGAAAAAGTGAGCAGATGGAGAGAACACTTTAAGGAATTGTTGAACGTAGAGGATGGAGGTAATGCGAGTATAAGTGGCTGGGGAATGGCTGGGAGAAGGAGGGAGGTGAGAAGACAGGAAGAAATCAGTTGGATAGAAGTTGTGGAAGCAATGAAGAAAGTTAAATCAGGGAAAGCCCCAGGAATTGATGGAGTGTGTGGTGAAATGCTGAAGCATGGGGGAGAGATAGTAGTAGAATGGATGTGGAAGATGTGCAGATTGGCCTGGGAGGAAGGTAGAGTCCCGGAGGATTGGAAGTCAGGTATAATTATTCCCTTGTACAAAGGAAAAGGGGAAAAAGAAGTGTGGTAATCATAGGGGCATTTGTCTTCTTAGTATAATAGGAAAAGTGTATGGTAGGATACTTATAGACAGAGTTAGAGAAAGAACAGAGAAATTAGTTGGAGAAGAACAGGGAGGCTTTAGGAAGGGAAGAGGTTGTGTAGATCAGATATTCATTCTTAGATCTTTAGTGGAAAAGTTTCTAGAGAAGGAAAGAAGTTGTATGCGGCTTTCATGGATTTGGAGAAAGCATATGACAGGGTGGATAGACAAGGATTGTGGAAAGTGTTAAGAATATATGGAGTAGATGGGAAGTTGTTGAATGCTGTGAAGAGTATGTACGATGGTGCGAAGGCTGCAGTGCGTGTGGATGGTGAACTAAGTGAATTTTTCTCTTTGAAAGTTGGGTTGAAACAGGGATGTGTCATGTCTCCATGGTTGTTCAATCTGTACATGGATGGGGTAATAAAAGAGGTACAAGGTAGGGTAGTGGATGTTGGAGTGGCCCTGGTGAGAGAGGATAGTGTTTGGAAACTCCCTGTACTGTTGTTTGCAGATGATACTGTGTTGTTGAGTGAAGACGAAGGGGAGCTGGAAGGCTTGGTGGATGAGTTTGAGAAAGTGTGTAAGAAAAGGAACCTAAAGGTGAATGTAGGGAAGAGTAAAGTGATGGTCTTTGAGAGAGGTGAAGTTAGTGAATGTACAGCGAGGTTGGATGGTGAGGAATTGGAAAATGTGAGTACGTTTAAGTATTTGGGTAGTGTGATGAGTAAGGATGGAGGTTTGGAGGGTGAAGTGCTTGAAAGGGTACAGCAGGGAAGAAAGGTTGCTGGTTCCTTGAAAACAGTGATAAGAAACAGGGAAGTGAGCATGGAAGTGAAAAAGTTACTACATGACAGTATTGTGATACCAACTCTAACGTACGGAAGTGAAGCTTGGACATTGTTGGAAGGACACAAGTCAAGAGTGAGAGCAGTGGAAATGAGTTATTTAAGAGGAGCCTGTGGAGTCACGTGGAGAGACAGGCTGACGAATGAGAATATAAAGGAACGTTGTGGTGTGGATGTGGATATGATAGGAAGCTTTATGAG
>NC_137049.1:6136191-6141191 GCF_032717465.1 Coenobita brevimanus
TCCCCATTTTTCCGACTCACATTTCTGTTCCTCACCCTCCTCTTCTTCTGTCTCTGTTCTTATCTCCAATTACTTCCCTTTTCATTACTTCATCATCAGATACTTTCTCCCTTTTCCTCTTCGTCATTCCTGTCTAATTTCTCACTCCCTTCCTTTCACACCTGTCTCTTCTCTCTTTCTTTCCTACCGACTTCACTCACCTCTTTCCTTTTTCTCTTTAATCCTCCTTTCTTTCATATTCGCTGCCCTTTTACCTTATCTCTCCCTCCTTCTAATGCCTGTTCTGTAGCTCCCTTCATCATCATCATCATCATCATCATCATAAATATCATCATCATTTAACATCATCATCATCTAACATCATTATTATCATCATTTTTCCTCTCTTCATCAGCCTCTTTCCTCTCATTCACCTTTACATTTCTTTATCTTACTTTATCTATCTCCTTTATCATCCTTTATTTCTTTTTCTTCCTATTCCCTTTTTGTTCTCCTTTTTGCATTCTCCTTTTCCCTCTATTCCCTTCCCTCTCTTCTCCTCTTTTATCGCCTCTCTCTTATTCTTCTTTCTCTCTAATTCTTACCGGTTCTCACCTTTCCTCCATCCTCCTCTCTCATATTCTCTCTCTCTCTCTCTCTCTCTCTCTCTCTCTCTCTCTCTCTCATTTGTTCCTTCTCCACATTCTGTACGTGTATATCTCTCCTCCTTCTCCTCCTCCTCCTCCCTTTTTAACACCTCCTTCCCCCTGATCTGCTACTCTTACTTTTCCATTCTCCCTCTGGCGTCCAGTCTCTTATGTTCATTCTCATCTCCCTCCCCCTCCCCTTCTCTCCCCTCCCTTTTTCTCCCTCTGTGCCTTCTTGCTCCCAGTCTTTTCCCCTACTTCTTTCCGTCATCCAATCTCCTTTTCCTCCTACTCACTCATCACATTTTTTTTTCTTTCATTTTCATCTCTTTCCCAGCCTCTTCTGTCTTTCCACTCCTAGCTCTCTCTCTCTCTCTTTCTCTCTCTCCTCCATCTTGTCCACTCCTCTCCCCCTTTACTCCTCATGCTTTGTCTTTCTCACTTTCTTTTCCATTTCATTCCTTGCCAATTTTCTTTACCATCTCCATGCCACTCACTCCTCTCTTCCTACCACCCGCTCCTTTCACCCTCCTTTCTCCCCACACTCTCTTCTTTGTCTTTCCACACTCTCCACTTTGTCTTCCTCCACACACTCTCCACTTTGTCTTCCTCCACACACTCTCCACTTTTTTCTTCCTCCCCACACTGTCTCCTTCTACTCTTGCCCACGCTCTCCATTTTCCTCCCCAGAACCCCTTTTTCTCTTCCTCCCCACACTCGCTCATCTCTTCCTCGCTTTCTCTCTCTCTTTCCTTCCCACACTTTTATCGTCCTTTCCCTTCCTTCCCTCCCAACACCTTCCCAGTTCTCTTCCCTTCCCTCTCTCTCATTCCCAAACTCCCTCTTCCCTTCCTCTCCCTCTCATTCCCACAATCTCCCTCGTCTCTACCTCTCCCTCTCTTTCCTCCTCACACTCTTTCTTTCCTCTTCCTCTCCCTGTCTTTCCTTCCCACACACTCCCATTTCTCTTTCTCTCCCACTTTTTCCTCCGCACACACTCCCTTTCCTCTTCCTCCCCCTCTTTCTCCCTCCCATTCTCCCCACCCATAAGTGCCCTATAGTGACCATAAAGTAGGCTGAAGGGTGACTATCTCCCCCTCGCTGCTGGCATTGTGGTGTTACAGAATGCTCTTTATGTCTCCACAATACCTTCCTCTCTCTCTCTCTCTCTCTCTCTCTCTCTCTCTCTCTGTTTCTGTCTGTCTGTCTGTCTGTCTGTCTCTCTCTCTCTCTCTCTCTCTCTCTCTCTCTCTCTCCTTGACACACACACACACACACACACACACACACACACACACACACACACACACACACACACACACACACACACACACACACACACACACACACACACACACAGAGGGTGAGAGAGAGAGAGATTTTCATCTTAATCCCTTTGTTCTCAGTGACAGACACCCATACTCCTTTTATCTAACCTGGCCTAAAAATGCCATCTCGCCATCTTGAATGCCCAGTTGTAACAATAGATGAACTTACGAAATGGCAGGGAGCAGGTTGACAAGGAGCCGATTTGTTTGTGGCCACCCTTAACTGGACTGAGGCGTCTGGCAATAGATAAATAGATAGACGAATACGGTGCTAGTCATGAAGAAGTGCTGTGGTGAGGATGTAAAGCCATAGCATTATCTTGTTTCTGTCATTCGTGAAATAGGCTACAAAAGGACGAAAATCTGGACCAAGTTGAGAAAAATCGGTGAACTCTTCAATTCTCTCTCTCTCTCTCTCTCTCTCTCTCTCTCTCTCTCTCTTTGTACCTAACCCATCCACTTCAAAATATTAGTCTTCATCAGAGTTAATGCGAATAAAATAATTTGAGAGTAGCAATAACCAATTTTAAAAGTTTCCTCATCGGTCTGAAGTGGCTAAAGCTCAGTCCTGTATTCTTGTCAGGTAAGGAAGCTCCCCAACACCTCTTTCTAAGCGATTTATTTCATCTATTACACCTTACAGCCCTCTTGTGTTACCTAAATCCTTCCAATATCATCATACTCTGCATAAATAACGTATAGAAGGCAAATAACCACCCATACCCCAAAATAAGTCACTAAGGAGGAGGTGTTTGGGAGCGTCCTTAACCTGCTATCTCTCTCTCTACCTTTCTGACTACCTGTGTAAAAAATTGTCTTTGGCTTACGCTGATAAATCCATAATATATCCATCACTCTGTTCTGTGCCTTGTTGTTAGTTTATGGGCAAAGTTTTCACATTAGAAGGTAGTAGGGAGAGGAAGTAGTGGTGGGACAGGGGCATTCCACACCAAAGAGTAGTAGGGATAGGGTAGCGGTGGTAAGGCAGGGGCATTCCACAATAGAGAGTAGTAGGGATAGGAAGCAGTGGTGAGACAGGAACATTCCACACTAGAGAGTAGTAGGGATGAGGTAGCAGTGTTTGGGATGAGTAGTGGGATGAGGTAGCAGACGGGGAGTATTCTACACCAGAAAGTACTAGGGTTGAGGCAGCAGTGGATTTTGTCTCACACTGCGGCCATCACAATATATACAGGTGATGGGAACCTCGCTGTCAGTGGTCAGGCATTTTCCAAGCATAGTTCCTTCCTATCTAACATTCAAGTGGCAAAATGTTTTCCTGGCTAGCTTTAGACCAATCAGCATTACTCCTAATTCTCTCTCGTTAACGTACCGTCTGATTATTGCTCTTGGTTATGTAATAAGGGAAAAAATTTGCTAATATACTTACTTTTAATGTTATACTGTTTGCAGCACAGGGAGCCTCGGCTTTCAGGCGAATAAAGTTCGAAATAGAGCAAAATCGTCCTCTCTCTCCATTGATTAACTTCTCCAATTCCTCTTTCAGTCCCCCCCACCCCCCACCCCGACACACAATCCTGTTCTCTTTAATTTCCCTGCCCCCCAACCCCCCCACCCCATCACTCTGCCCAGCCCCCCAGCACAAAGCCCTGCCTGCCCTCTGCTCTGCTCCTCTGCTCGAAATTACCCCCTGCCATTAGCGTCCGTGTACTTGTCGAGTCGATTTCGTAAAACTGGCGGCATATATTTGTGGTAATGGGGTTATGGGAAGCCTGTTAAGTGTCCCTCGTCTGTACACTTACTGACCAGCCGGGTATACTGTTCGAATGGTGGGGAGGGGCAGGGTGTGTGGTGGGTGTGAATTTTTTTCTGTGTGTCCGATTCTGGGCATAGACTTAACAGCCCGCTCCCTGAGGCCTAGCAGTCCTCCGAACCATACATCTCCACATGTCACCACTTCGGCGCTAACACCTACCATATTGAATGCACGTCAGGGCTGTCTCATAATTATAGGACTGGTATTTTGGTTTTGCCGGGGGTGTTTTTAGATGCCGAAAGGCCTTATGGTAGATCAGTAAAGGTTGCATTAACAAAATTTAAATCCTTAAAGTGTTCCTTACCCCAAGTGGCACTCGAACCCGCGTCCACTGAGCCAACAGACCACATCTCTACTGCCTCGGCCACCACCTCCCGCTGTTATTGCTAATGGTAACGAGAATATCAGTAACGATGATTTTGATGGGTGCTAGTGTTAGTGAACTGACTGTTGTTTATCTGTCACATTGCTATCGGCAGTGAGTGGAACCTTTGGCCTTACTTATTTGTTTTGCTTTTGTTTCGTCAGAGGTTACCGATGGTCACCTCTGGGATATTACTTTACATTCATTTGCAGGTGCGTCTAATGTGATCATATAAATGCTGAAAGTAAACAATAGATGAAATCATTACATCATCAGTTTCAGAAGGGTGATTTAAACACACACACACACACACACACACACACACACACACACACACACACACACACACACACACACACAGACACACAGACTGATACATAGACACAGATAGCCAGTTAAACAGATAGGGATAGGCTGGTAGATGGATGGATGGATGTATAGCCAGATAAATAGGTATATAGATAGATGGGTGAATGGATCTGTCTATCTATCCATCTGTATGTATGTATATAGATAGAATGATAGATGGATAGATAATGGTTAGAAATGTGAATATTCGCAATTGATGTCAAGTGAGGAGGTTCAGGTGTTGATGGTAGGGTGGAAGAGAGTGAGTTTACATCATA
Organism: Coenobita brevimanus; assembly: GCF_032717465.1. Lineage (NCBI taxonomy): Eukaryota > Metazoa > Arthropoda > Malacostraca > Decapoda > Coenobitidae > Coenobita > Coenobita brevimanus. Next base: position 6,140,913 of record NC_137049.1, read on the forward strand.
CTGTCAGACACAGAGGGAGGGACTATAAGCAGTGCAGTGTGCTGGGTGGGTGTGAGTTAAAGCTGAAAGGAGACATGGAAGGTGCAGAAGAGGGTGGTTTGATGGGGTTATTGAAGATGAGAGAAAACGATATGAGGTCCTTGTGGAAGAAAAAAAAAAAGTTAATAATAGAACTGAATGACGAAGAATAGGGGTGCATATGACAAAGGTTACTCTCCCTTTTTTTTTCTTTTTATTAGGGCAGTCAACGAAATGGCTTTACCCAACAAATACTGTGAG
>NC_137049.1:6143691-6156191 GCF_032717465.1 Coenobita brevimanus
GAAACACTGAAGAATACTGAAAAATAAAGTTGTCCTGCCTCCATGGCGTCTTTCAGTATCTACATTTGGATCAGTGTTAAACATACAGGTCATGGGTCAGAGGTCAAGGTTACTCAAATGGGAAGAAATCTAACTCAAGTGGACGGTTCAGTTTGGTCTTGTCAACATTTAGCTGGTCATTCCATATTTTTACATGTGTCATTTGGTGCCAGGTAAAGGGAAACAGCCGCTCTGATTCTATTTATTGATTTATTTTTAGGAGACAATTCTGATAAACCTTCACAGTGCATATACTACCGAGTCTTAAAGGGATACTTTTTGTTTATGGATGGTAGACTAATGATTCGTTGTCATGTGGGTGACTTGTGGGTGGAAGGTCAAACATTTCCATACCAAACAGTGAGGTTATCTGCCACCCACACGGATTTGGCGTTTGTTTCCCATTCCTTGGCTTTTTCCACTCTTTCCTCTTGTTCTTTGTTTTTCCGCTCTCCTTTCTCCGTTTTTCTCTCTCCCTTTTTTCTGCTGTTCCTCCCCTACCTCTCAGTTCTTTCTTGTTTCTCACCCCACTTCTCTTTGGTATCCCCTCGTCTCTCACTCTCCCCTCCCTCTTTTCCCTGTTCTTCCATTTTCATCGCTCCCTCCCTCTTCTGTCTGTGCTAGTCTTTCCTCCTCTTTATTTCTTCTCTTATTTTTTTCTCAGGCTCTCCTCATCCCTCTTTCCCCTCTTCTGCTATCATATATTTATTCTTCCCTATTCTTTCTTCCGTTCCCGTCCTCTCTCTCTCTCTCCTTCTCTCTCTCTCTCTCTCTTCTCGCCATACCATTTATACCTTCTTTTATATTCCATCCTTTCTTTTGCTTCCCCTTCTATCCCTTCTGTCTTTCTCCTCACCTTTGATCCCTTTTCTCCTGTTTTCTCCCTCTCGCTTTTTCTCTTCTTTCTCACCAAAGATATTTTACCGCTTCTCTTTCTATTCCTTCTTTTTCTCTCTTTTCATGTACTCTCTAATTTTCTTTTTTTCTCTCCTTTCTGGCTTTCCCCACTCTCTCCTTTCTTTTTCTTCTTTTTCTAACCTCTCTCTCTCTCTCTCTCTCTCTTTGTCTATCAGTCTGTCTGTGTCTGTCTCTCTCAGTCGTTTCCCTACCTTTCCAATTATTTACCACTCAATTCCATTTTATTTGGTCAATCCCATACATTTCCTCCCCATCCTAACTCCCCTCCTCCTTCTTTTCCTATCTTCCCCTCCATCCTCTCTCTCTTGCCTCACGCTTCCACTATTCCACCTCTCCCTTCCTTCGTCCCATCTCTCTCCCCTCTCCCTTTCCTTCTTTTATCCCATCTTTCCCTCTTCCCCTGAGTTAACGGTCCCACCCCTGAGTTAACGGTCACTACTCTTACTTTCGACCTGTGATAGGCTGTGGATCACTGAGGGTCCCTGTTAGTCAAATGACCACCATCGGGATTTTTTTAATGTACCAGGGATCACAGCTTCAGGATGAAACTTGTGTACTTGTCCCACATGGGAGAGTTCCTTGTGACAGTGGAGCGAACGGAGCTAGGGCCTGATTGACTGCTGCCTACCTAAAAAGCGCCAGGCAAGGCTGCCGCACCACCCCTAAACATCCACTCAGTGCATTGCACATCCACACTGTGCACTGTGCAGTCCCCTTTTATCTAAGACACCCGTCTCATATATTTTTCAATCTCCCCAATGCAAAGAAAGCAATATAAGCACAGATTAGGATCTGCACAGATAACCCTGAGTTAACGGTCACTACTTTAACTTTCGACCTGTGATGGGCTGTGGATCACTGAGGGTCCCTGTTAGTCAAGTGACCACCATCGGGATTTTTTTTTAATGTACCAGGGGTCACTGCTTCAGGAGGAAACTTGTGTACTTGTCCCACATGGGAGAATTCCTTGTGACAGTGGAGCGAACGGAGCTAGGGGCTGATTGACTGCTGCCTACCTTAAAAGCGCCAGGCAAGGCTGCCTCACCATCCCTAAACATCCACACTGTGCAGTGTGTAGCTTCCACGTTATGTTCACAGACTTCCCATTAACTCAATGTACCGGTTTATAATGTCATGCCGCAACTATTATTTTATTTGTTTACTCTCTCTTTCAGGTTACTCAATCGGGTAGCTTATAGATAAAGTATTATAGAATGTGACTTTTCCTTTCCAGTGTTTCCTATAAAATTTCCATGTCAGTTTTTCCATGCTGCATGGTGGTTTTTCTCACTTTTTCCTGGAGGGTTTGGTGGTGGTGGGAGCCTTCTTGCTTTACTATCCTTATCCTTCAACATGTAGAGTTAGATCTTGTAGTCATAGTTTTCTCTGATAAGGAGCCTCGAAAGGACCATAAAGTCTGTTGCTGTTTGCTTTCTTGTGTAATCCTGTAATCCCCGTTTCTCCTTTCCTTCTCTCTCTCTCTCTCTCTCTCTCATCCCCGTTCTTCCCACCTTCAGCCTCTCCCTTCACCCCTGGTCCGGCCTTTCCTCTCCTCCCTCTTTGTGTACTTCCTCCCCTTTCTGCTTCTCTTTCCTCTCCCAGTGTTTCCCTTCCTTCTTCCTTCTCTCCTTCCTCCTTCTCTCCTTCCTCCCTCTCTCCTCCCTTATCTCGCCGCTCCCTACATTTCAACCCCGTCCCCTCCATCATTTTCCTTATTCTCTCCTCTCGCTTCCTCTCTTCCCTCCATGTAATTCTTCTCCCCCCTCTCTCTTCTGTTGTTCTCTTCCTCCTCTTCTTTTTCTTCCTCCTACCCTTTCTCCTCTTCATTCTTCTCATTCTCTCAGGCCTCCCTTCTTCCACCCCCTATCTCTACCGCTCATCTTCGTCCTGTCGTTTCCTCTGTCTTCCCTTTCCCTTTTTTTTCCTCCTCCTTTATTTCTTTCTCCCCTTTTACCCCCACTCCTTTTTCATTAGCTGCTTACAACCTACTTACCCTTTTGCATATCTACCTACTAACCTGCCTACTAATCAACCTGTTACTTGTCTACTGTACATGTCAACCTTCCTTTTTACCTACCTAATATATATCTACTTGCCTTCTAATCTTCCTTTCTACATATCTACCTTAAATTTATCAACCCGACTACTTACCTACCTGTCTACGAGTCTGCCCACCCACCTACTTACACTTACATATCGTTGGCTGAGTACTTACCTGTGTGGAAGTTAAGATTCAAGATTATCCACATATTCACAATCCTACTCACCTCTATACCCTCTCATACCAACGACACCTTTCATGATTTTCCTTGGTGGCTGACTATGCATGGTTATAATTAGCTCAGGTAGGCTTTATTTACCTGAAGGGAGTAAGAGGAAGATGCAATGATTTCTTTACTGCAACGATACTGGATCCTTTATTTTGTCTTTATTATTGTTGTATCAGGTGACTTTATTTTAGGAAGAATCTATCACAATGAACTTAATAATTATCTGTCTCATGTTGATTTGATAATTGGTTTAGCTTTATTTTTCTTCTCTCTCTCTCTCCCCTCGCTGCTACTGCCCCCCCTCCTTCCCTCTCTCCTCCCTCTCCCTCCCTTCCTTCCTTTAACTGATAGCCCAGCGTAACAATAGAAAAGAGAAAAAGCAATTGTTACTGAATGAGAGGGAGGGGGAGAAGGGGGAGGGGAGGGATGGAAGTGCGGTGTGGGGGGAAGAAGGGATAGAGGGGAGAGGGAGGTGTCTTGTGAGGAGAGAGAGAGAGAGAGAGAGAGAGAGAGAGAGAGAGAGAGAGAGAGAGAGAGAGAGAGAGAGAGAGAGAGAGAGAATAAATAGGAGAGACAGAATTTGATAAAGCAAGATACTATAAAAAGAAAGTAATATTATTTGGAAGGGCGGGTCAGGAAGGCAAGGAGAGTGTGGGAAGGGAGTGTGGAAGGGAGGGATGTAGTGTAGAGGAGATGGTAAATGAAGATGGAAAGAAGGTGGACAGGGAATAGATGGGAGGGAGAGCAGGAGGAATAGAGATTGGGAGTGGAGGCAGGGAGAGTAGATTGTGGATGAGAAGAGGGAGATTTGGAAGGAAAGGTGGTAAAGATTCGGGAGAACGAAAGAACAGAGGGAAAACACAGGAATTTGAAATAAGTTAGAAAATATTGTTAGAGAGAGAGAGAGAGAGAGAGAGAGAGAGAGAGAGAGAGCAGATATAACAAGTGGAAAGGAGAGGGTGCTGAGAGCAGAAAGATAAAGCGTTAAGGGAGGGATGGCCCGTATTTTCTTCGCTTAAGGAGGCTCCGTAACACCTCTTCCTTAGCGATTTATTTTTTAATATGTCCGGTTAATATAATTTTGTTTATTTATGAAATGTATGGTGATAGAGTGATTTAAGTACCACAGAAGCTGATAGCAAGGTGTAACAAGCAAAATAAATCGCTCAGGAAGAGGTATTAGGGAGCTTCCTTAACCTACTTGAGTACGAACCCACGTCTTTTGAAAATTCTGTGTACTGTACTTAGGTAAAATCCCCTCTTGACATGCGCTAAGACAAGATAAACGGATATATCTGTTTTAAATGTTTTTCGTCTAAATTTTTTCCTTATTCTAAGTATGGGATGATAAAGAAGAAATTATGGTATACAGTGATTATGTGGGATAGATAAATAAAGAAAGGCCTTGATCTACAGATGCACTTACGACAATTTGCTTCTGTAATTATGAAATGTGTGTGTGTGTGTGTGTGTGTGTGTGTGTGTGTGTGTGTGTGTGTGTGTGTGTGCACTAGTTTTTGTTTTTATTTAAGATGAAGGGATGGTTGGAGGGGAAATGAGCGTGAAGAGAGGTGAACATACGTACAGAGAGAGAGAGAGAGAGAGAGAGAGAGAGAGAGAGAGAGAGAGTAATAAAGGCACAGTGTAGGAGTGGAGAGGACAGTGAATAGAGAAAATGAAAGAGGAAGGGTTAGAGATGAAAGAATGGAAAGAAGAGTAATTTGGAAGTACGTAGGTTGACATAAATATAGGAGGGTTACGAGGTAGGTAAGTAGGTAAGTAGGCAGGTAGGTAAGTAGGTAGATGCAGGGAATGATGGGTTAGTAAGGAAGGTGTGTAGGTAGGTAAGGATAAAGAACGTTTAATAGGTGGTAAATGCTTTAAACAGGTAGGTAGGTCTGCACAAAGAAAGGTAGGTAGGTAGGTAAGTAGGCATTAAGAAAGGTCTGTTTGTAGGTACTACAATATGAATTAGGAAGGTCAGGTAAGTAGGTGGTTAGTGATGTAGGTAGGTAGGCATAAAGGAAGGTATGTGATAAACTCAAAAGATGTTCGGTAAGCAGGTAGTTAAGAAATGGACTATGGGTAGGTAGGTAGGTAGGAAGGTAGGTAGGTAAGTAGGTAGGAAGCATAAGAAAGTTAAATAGGTAGAGGAAGCTAGGTACATGGGTAACAAAGAAAGATAGGTAGGTAGGTTGGTGGGTAAGAAGAAAAGAAGGTATTAGGTATTTAGATAGGTAGGTAGGTAAGACCAAAGGAAGGTACGTAGGTAAGTAGGGAGGTGGGTAAGAACAAAGGAAGGTGGGTAGGTAGGTAGGTAAGGACAAAGGAAGGTGGATAGGTAGGTAGGTAAGGACAAAGGAAAATGGGCAGGCAGGTAGATAAGAACAAATGAAGGTAGATACGGTAGGTAAGTAGGTGAGAACAACGGAAGATGGGTAAGTAGGTAGTCTATGCAAGAATATAAGAAGGTAGGTAGGTAAGTAGGTAAGAACAAAGGAAATTCAGTAAGTTGGTTAGGTAAGTAGGTTAGAACAGGGACGATGGGTAGGTAGGTAAGATGTAAAGAAGGTAGGTAGGTTGGTAAGAACAATTGAAGGTGGGTAGGTGGGTAAGCAGGTAGATAAGAAGAAAAGAAGGTAGGTAGGTAAGTATGAACAAGGAAAGTCTGTACGTAGGTCGGCAGATAGGTAGGTATGAGCAAAGGAAAGTGGGGAGGTAGGTAGGCAGGTAAGTAGGTAAAAACAAGGAAGGTATGTAGATTGGTAGGCAGTTAGGTAGATAAGAGCAAAGGAAGGTGGGTAGGCAGGTAGGTAGGTAGGTAAAAAGCAGTGATGATGTTTAATAGGAAAAAAAAAAAAAAAGTGAGCACGCAAGTAAATTAAAGAGGCAAAAAAACAATATTCAGTCCAAGGTCTGGGTTAAGGCAATTACTACCTGCCACGTGCGTACTAAAGAATGTGCCCTAATTATAATGAAGGTGGGTTTTGGCCTTCGCGGAATCTTGGGAATTATGGAAAAAAAAAACTTTGTCCCCGAGAGAGAGAGAGAGAGAGAGAGAGAGAGAGAGAGAGAGAGAGAGAGAGAGAGAGAGATTAGTGTCCTCCCTACATCATGTCAGCTTTTTGGAATTTCTTTTGAACAATATTTGCCAAGGTACATATGATTTCTTTTCTGTATTTAGTATACTATAGTTCGTTCACTTCAACTGGCCCAGATTTTTGTCCTTTTGCTGCTCATTTCACGTTGCTCGATGGTGAAAAAAAAAGGACAGTGCTATGGCTGTATATTCTATCTATGGAACTTCTTCGTGACTAGCATCATTTTCTAGTGTTTATCTCTTATTATGGTGTAGTATTCAAGACGGAGAAATGGCAATTTTAAGCCAAGTTAAAGTAAACGGTGTGTAGAAGGATTGTATTTTTTTCTCCTATCAGAGCATGGGTAGCTATTAATTGGGAATGAACGAGTAAAGTCCGTATTCTCGTCGGCCAAGAAAGCTCCGTAATACCCTTTCCCAAGCGATGGTTTTTGTTTATGACAGCTAACTATCATCTTCTGTGTTACATACATCCTTCAAATATCGCCATACTCTGGATGAACTGCGTACAGTGTAATAGTAACACATATCCAAAAATAAATCGCTAAGGAATAGGTGTTAGGGAGCTTCCTTAATCAGCGAGAATACGAGCCTGTGAATGATGTATATGCTGAGGGGAGATCTGTGTTAGTATTGAAAATGAAATGTGTTTGATGTGGAAAAAGTGTTGATAATCTTGCGTTGATAAGGAAAGTCTTTATGGGAGTGAGAAGAACTGTACATTTATTTCCTCGCCTATTTAAAACACTTTCATCTTCCCCGATCACATTGCTGTGCTCCTTGGTGGTAAGTTACCATACCCTTTTTACTCTAACTTGGCCTAAAATTGCCATCCCTCCACTCTAATTGCTGAGATGTAGCAATAGATTAACACTAGAATATGATGCTAGTCACGAAGAGGCTCCGCGGAAAGGACGTAAAGCGTAGCACTGTATTATTCTGCCACTGAGCTTTGTGAAATAAGCTCAGAAAAAGAGAAAATTTTGAGCCAAGTTAGAATGAAAACATTATAGTTTTCGTGGTTTGTTCATGATTCCGCTTTTATTCTGGGGTCCTGTGATGGTTTGTCAATATTAGCAATAGATATGGAAGGCGGGTAGGTAAAAAAAGAAAGAGGATAAGTAGGATAGGTAAATGAAAACTGATAGAGAGGTAGGTAGGCAGGCAGGTAGGCAAAAACAGATGACTTGATGAGTGGGTAGGTAGGTACAAAGGTAGATAGGTATAGAAGACAGGTAGTTACAGAGGATGGAGGAGTGGTAGAATGGTGCACAGCATGATTAATGAAGAGGTAGGAAGGCAGGTACGCATAAACAGGTGATTTGGTTGGTCGATAGATAGGTTGATAGGTATAAACAGATGGTCTGGTGGATGGGTAGGTAGGTAGGTAGGTACAAAGGAAGATAAGTTGGTAAGTCATTAAGGAGGCACAAAGGGAAGTGTTATGGCCTGCAAGGAAAGACGAGTGGGCGGGTGAGAGGCCGGGAGACGTAGCCAGAGGGTCGATGTGTGAGATGGAGACGTTATATTAAAATCTTGACCTACTGGGCAGACAAAGACGGCGGTGGAGGAACAGAGGAAGTGGGGGTGAGGGGGGGGGAGATGTGGGTTTTGGAGAGGGAGAAATGCGGAGGAGGAAGGAGAAATATGGAGGGAATGGAGGAAGAAAGCGGGAGATATATAAAATGGAATGAATTGGGAAAGAGAGAGAGAGAGAGAGAGAGAGAGAGAGAGAGAGAGAGAGAGAGAGAAAGAGAAAATTTTTAAATGGAGGCAGGAAATGAAGAAAAGCCAACAGTAGACTGGAATGAAAATGAAATGAAAAGAGAGTCTGAAGGGAGAAAAGAGGAGTAAGGGAGAGGAAAGACTGGAATGTAAAGGGTGAAGGAGGATGGATTGTGGAAATAAAAGGAAAGCAAGGGTTATGGGAAATAAGAGGAAGAAGGAAGGGCCGTAAGAAGCAGGGGGTGGGCAAGGGTAGTTTCCCACACACTGAGAGACTGTCCAGTGAAGAAAGGGGTGTGTAGGGGTTAGGGACGGACAGCGGTACAACTGCTAAACTAAATAAAAACACTCCTCCAGTTCACCAACCAAACACCCACAACTCATTCTAGCACCAAGGAAGGGCTGGAAAAAAAACATATCACACTCTACAGGTTCACGGAGCAGAAGAACGTAAGTACAGTACAGATATCCAGCCAGGGTACCTATCCAAGTCTATGATCTCACCCTCCCGCCTGTGAAATGTCAATACCTGCTCTGAGAGGCACAGAGTACGGTCTGCTTGCCTGAATCATTTGTTGCCAACGTGGTCTAAAACTGGTGAATTAGGAAGGCTGTGGACATTATTCTCTGTCGTTTTTTTTTTTTTTTCATATGCGCTTGGGGAAAAAAAAAATGATTAGTTATATAACTCTATTTTAGGGAGGATGGAACGAAAACGGGCGGTAGGAAGAGAGAGATGACTTTGGTGCCTCGCCGTCAGGAGCCCTGTGTCCTTCTTGACGGGGAGGGGAGGGGTGGGGGAGTGAAGTATTGGGCAGAGGAGCAGAGGCCTCGAGGTAAGGCAGCCCGGAGTTATGGAGACAGCCACCAGGTTACGGCTAGAACGGGGAGTCATGAGGGACAAGAGAGATGTAGAGGAAGAAATTGAAAAAAAAAAAAAGAAGGGGAGAAAGTAGAGAAAATGTGGAGAGAAGAGAAAGGAATGGAGAGAAGAGTGGTTGATGATGACAGGGGAGAAGGGAAATTAGGAGTGGGTTGTGAAGAGGGGACTGGGGGAAAGAATAATGGAAGAAGATGGAAGGAGAGTGGAAAGAACTGAACTAAAGACAGGAGATGAAAGAGTGGGAAGCGGGGTTAGAAAAGTATAAACCAACAGACAGACACAGACAGACGAGAGAGAGAGAGAGAGAGAGAGAGAGAGAGAGAGAGAGAGAGAGAGAAGCATTATGTTGGAGATGACTGAAGTGCAGGACAGAAGCTGATCCAATCACTTCCTTCCTCAGTTACATATGAGATTCCTTCCTTCCTTCCTTCCTACCTTCCCTCGCTCCTTCTTTTCCTTTCTCCCATACTCTTCTTTCTTCCTTTACCCTCTTTCTTTCATTTAACTCATTTCTTCACTTTGCCTCCTCCGTTTAACTCCATCCTTCCCTCTCCTTCCTTCCCTGATTCTTCATTCTTTCTTCTCTTACACATTTACCTTCATTCCTTCCTTCCCTCACTTTTCTTCCTTCACTCTTCTTGCTGCCTTATTTCTCCTTCCTTCCACCTCTTCCCTTTCTTTCCTTATTTCTTCACTTGCCTTCCTTCCTTCACTCCTGCCTTCTTTCACTCTGCTTACCTCCCTCATTCTCTACCTTTCTTTCATTCTCCTTCTTCATTCATTCACCCTTCCTTCACTCTCCTCTTCCTTCTCTCTCCTTTATTCTTGGACTTCACACTTGGTCTTCTTTCGCTCTTTCTTTCCTACACTCTCCCTCCTTCTTTCTTTCCATCACCCCCTTCCTTCCTTCCTTTCTTCACTCTCTTTCCTTCCCTCACTCTCCTTTCCTCTCTCACTCTCCTTTCTTCCCTAATTCATTTTCCTTCTTTCCTTCATTCTCGGTCCTTCTTTCGCTGTTCTTCCTTTCTTCCAACACTTTCCACCCTTCTTTTCTTCACTCTCCTTCCTTCCTTCCTTCATTATACTTTCTTTACTTCTTCCTTCCACTGTCTTTCCTTCCTTCAGTTTCCTTCACTCACCTTTCCTCTGCTCACTCTCCATCCTTCCACTGTCCTTTCTTCCTTCACTGTTCCTATCATTCTCTTTTTCTCCTATCTTCTACTTTCTCCCTTTCTGCCCATCCCTCCCTCTCCACCTTTTCCTTCTTCTCCACATCTATCTTCTCTTCCCCTCCCTTTCCGTTCTCCCTTTCTCTCCCTTTCCCTCTCGACCTATACCCTCCCCTCCAGCTCTCCCTTTCCTTTCCTTCCCCTCCACTCCTCCGTTCCCCTTCCTTCCTCTACATTCCCCCGTTCTCCTTTCCGCTCCCCTCCCATCTCGTCCCTTACCCTCCCCTCCAGCTCTCCCTCCCTTCCCCTCCTCCCTTCCATTTCCCTTCCTTCCCCTCCCTCTCCTCCCCTTTTCTCTCCTTCCCTACAGGATGATCTCAGGCGGCAGGAAAATAACGGGTTTGACTTTTTTTAGCCGCTGGAATTACTCTTCGTAGAGACTCTTTTGATATCGGGAATTCCACACGGTATTAGCAAACTCATTTATTTGTTCTATGTATGCATTAATGTATGTACGTATGTATGTACGGGTATGTATGTTTGTATTTGTGTATGTACGTATGTATGTAGAAGTATATATGTATTTATGCATGTATATGTAATATGTATGTGCGAGAATGTATGTATGTACGAGTATGTATGCTTGCATATGTATTTATGCATGTATGCATGTATGTATGTATGTACGAGTATGTATAACTGTGTATGTATTTATGTATATATGTATGTATGCACAAGTATGTATGTTTGTATATGTATATATGTGTGTATGTACTGTATGTACGAGTATGTATGTATGGTTGTATACGTATTTATGTATGTGTGTATTCTTTTATTTATTTATTTTTATCGGATAACTGAACTAGAACAGACACAGATCTCTCAGAATGCCTTAACCCTTTCGGTCTGAGGACACAACTTTCTCCTTTACGCCTCCTACCAACAGACGGTTTTCCTCAGCTTACGAGAGATTTGTCTAACGCCCTCGATTTGGCCTTCACCCCCTTCCCTCCAAAAAAAAAAAAAAAGACTAGATACTGGAGAAATTATCTTAAAAAGTCATTGTATTGAAGAGACTAGAGAATATTTAATTACATTTAGTATTCAATGACACCAAACTCTCCATAAGTTAAATTTTATCTCTCTCATATCATTAACTTATTATTATATTCTTGCCGTTAGTTTTTTTTTTTAAGTTTTGGAGAGCCTTTTCGAACTGGAGGGGGGGGGGACTTAGATATAGCCATCATTAACACCTTCATTACTGGAGATCCTTTATAAGTTAAAATCGTGGGCAGGTGAGAAAATAAAATATGAAAATGCGTTCTAGGTCTGAAGGAGTTATTAGTGTAATGTATGTAAGATAATATATATAATTTCCTCCACTGTTATATTTTTCTCTATAATTTGCCCTAAAACTGACATCTCTCCATTGTGTATTCTCACCTGTAACAATAGATTAGCACTGGATTATAGTTCTAGTCACGAAGAAGTGCCATGGGAAGGACGTAGAGCTGTAGTATTGTCTGTGTAATCGAGCTGTGTGAAATAAAGTGCATGAAAACGAAACTCTGGGAAACTTGGGGGTAAAAAGAACATTGTGATCATATGTTGGCATTAAATATCGCTCAGGTGTTTATTCTTCTCGGTCGCGTTGGAGGAGGGGAGGAAGAGGGGGATAAGATGGAGTGAGGGGAAATGAAACTGGGAAATGAGTATGGTGTCAATAATTAAAGACGCTTCAATAATTACTATAACCTTCCTATTATACTATGGTCTAAAATTGCCATCTCCCCATGCTGAATGCTGAGCTGGAACAAGAGACTAACACCAGAATATGATGCCAGTCATGAAGAAGTGCTGTGAAAAGGGAGTCGAACCGTAGTACTGCCTTATTCTGCTATTAAGCTCCGTGAGACAAGCTGCACACGAACGAAAATCTGGGCCAAGTTGAGGTGAAAAAACTGTGAACATTTCTTCTATTACTTCCTTCAGTCAAGAGATCATATTTATTTTAATCTGCCTTTCTGACAACTAATTCATCTTACAATTTTTGACCTGGGGGGGGGGTTAAGTACAGCTTATGGTAATCCCTTCTCCACAATGCTCTTTTTCTAACAATATGCTCTCTTTTTCTGTAACTTGGTATGCTCTCTTTTTCTGCAACTGCTCTTTTTCTTCATCTTATTATGCTCTCTTTTTCTGGAACTTGGCACGCTCTCTTTGTCTGTTACTTGGCACGCTCTCTTTTTCTGTAACTTGATATGCTCTCTTTTTCTATAACTTGGCATGCTCTCTTTTTGTGCAACTTGGTATGCTCTCCTTTTCTTGACCTGATATGCTCTTTTCTCGAACGTGGCCTATAATTGCCAGCTTCTGAATTTAGAGGTGTAACC
>NC_137049.1:6161191-6171191 GCF_032717465.1 Coenobita brevimanus
CCAGAAAATTTTGTTCAACTGAGCGAAATCATGGCACTCAGAGACTTCGAAATTTATCTCGAGTTGGTAATCTCGTATCCCTGTTGTTGACACGTGTGGATTTTATTTAACATCAAACTTTTCTTTTTTTTTGAAGTAGAGATCCTTGCAATCAAATGGGTCAAGGATGTGAATGAGGGAGTTTACTGGAGGATGAGGATAGGCTATGTGGAGGTGGGAGGAGAATGAGGAGAGATCGCTTGAGTCCAGTTGTCGATCGTTTTTTTAATAGACTGATATCATAGCAAAATCCCCGTGCTTTGAAACGGTGTAGTGAAACGAGGTAATTTTGTTGGTTGGTGTTGCAGTTACAAAATAATAGGTAGTAGTAACAGCAAAGATAAGGAAAATAAAGGCTGTGCTCATGTTTGGTATTGTTGCTGAGATGAAGCAGTTCGCCCGACTTCGCTCCATGCCTCCCCTCCTCTCTCCTCCTTGCCTGGCTAATTGCTTGTTTAGTCTCTAATGGACTTTACAGAGGACGTGTTGGGTCGAAACTGATTTAACTTCTCAGTGAACAATATTTCCACATATGTTTGTTCATAGTTCTTCAATCTAATCAATTCACGTCATTAAAATAATACAGAGATAAATGACCATGTGGCTACCCTGGTGACGTCACTGCGCAAGCTCCGCCTTCTCTTCTCAACCCGCACACGTGGGGTCGCAGACAGGGAGCTTAGCGTTCATGGTTTCTCTGATTTTGTGTTTTCTGAGGTGTTTTTAGTGTTTTTTCGGCGGTTTTGAGCGAAAAAAATGGTGTGATAATTACCTCTGGCAGTTTGTGGGACGGGAAGGAGCGACGAATCAACTGAACAATCGTGAACACGAGGTGAGTGAAGTACTGGGTTCAAATTATCATCTGTTATGGAAGCTCCTTAACACCTCGTCTTAAGCTGTTTATTTTGCTTATTACTCCTTACTATCCTCTTCTATGTCATCTAAATACTTTAGATATCACCATACTCAGCATAACTAACATACAATTTGTATGAACCAGCCCTGTGAAAAATGTTGATTAGTTCTGGTAAACAAATCGGGGCCCTCTTTCTGGGGACCAAAATGTGAGAAATGTTAAATGTATCCAAGTCGGTATCCCTGCCGGGACACCGCTATGCAAGAATTTTCTCGGTACACAACTCGTAGGTCGTTACTCTTTCCTAAAGTTGTCTAAGTATATCAAACAAGTCTCAGAGTTAGGTGATACGTAAGTTAAATTTAACTCACCTACAATACTATTCTTCTATCTTATCTCTTCGCTAATCCCCCCTTGAATTGGCCAATTCGTAAAGGTTACTTAGCTATATGAAGAGGGAGTGATCGTTAACCGATGACGATGAGGCTGCCTGGTCTAGTTGCTTGGGGAAGCAAGCGTCCTTATGGTGTGTATGTACAACTTTGCTAACTCCAGGAGAGCTAGGAGCAGAGTGAGTGAACGCGGCAAGCTCCAAATCTTTATCGAATTGTGGGTTGCCAACTCTTATTTAATTACAGTACTAAATACAGTTAAATTACATCATGATATGTACAAGGCAAATCTAACAAATTAATCTTAGTTCCACTTAAACTAAAGGTAGACCAAATATTCCCTTTAACTATGTAAATATCTTAATTCCACATCTGCCTTAACAGGGGAATCTTTCCCTGCTTGCCACGTCACCTATCGCGCAGACGCAGCTTAGGTCAGTGGAAAATACCACATAATTACATGTATTTACAATGCATAGTTGTCCACGGGTGTTAAATGCAGTAGCATTTAATTTATCAATAACAAGAATTATGAAAGAGAACGTCGTTTCTGGGTTATTAAAACCGCTTGAATAATTAACAACAGTCTCTACGTCCTCTGCCTTTAACCAGGGATAAACTATGATAAATTTAGAGAGCGCAACTGCTCTTGGGGAAAATATTTCCCTCAAGCCGTATCCAAAAATAAACCGCTAAGGAAGAGGTGCTGGGGTCCCTGGAGTCGCTGGTTCCACGTGAGAGTCGAATATATGTCCATTATCATCACTGTTATTACCTTTTTCATAAGTCACGGCATCTATAACCATGATGTGGCGAGTTTTAACAATGGTAACTGAAGGAGTAGTGAAATATGGACGGATAGAAAAGATGTTGTGATGTTTACGAGACGTGTTTTGGGGATGTTTTGGGCCACTCATTGAACGTGGTGTCTTTGGACCAGAGACTGTCGCAGGCATAGGAGACGCCGTAGCTCTTCGTACCGGTATTTTAAGATTTTTGCGAGTTTCACTTTAATGTCTTGTAAGGTGATTGTGTTTGTTAATATCGACGTCGTTTCCTGTAAATTCCTTGTGTTTTGTTAATATCGACGTCGTTTGCATCGGTAATACAAGATAACGACGGGAAATAGACGCTGCCAAATCAAAGCAAAAGAGAATATAGCCATTTATCTTGTAATTAATATACGATGTGGTGGTTTTGGGAGAGGAGGTGGAGAATAATTAGCTAGTTGGAGGGACGTTGCTGGGGAGACGACGATGGAACGTAGAGGGGATTAAAAAATAGGTGAGAGTGTCAGATAGAGGTTGGGGTGAGGAGGGAGGGGGATAGTGGTAGGAGAGGAAGGTGGAGGAGGAAGACGTAGGAAGAGGGGAGGGGGCACTGATCTGGAGGAGAATGGTGGAGAAACGCTAAAGGAGAATGGAAAGAGAAGGGAGAAGAAAATGGGAGAGGGACTATGAATTTCTAGGGTGAAAAGGTGGGAGGGGAAGGAGGATGGTGAGACAAAGGGGGAATGGGGAGATATTGAAGGCTGTGAGGAAATAAGTGAAGGGATAGTGAAGGTGGAGGGATAGAAGGGGCAAGACTAGCAGAGAAGGATGGAGGTATGATGGACAGTGAAGGTGGAGGGAGAGAAAGTTCAGGACTAGGAGAGGTGGATGAGGTGTGATGTGCTATTTGGCGATATGGATTTCGTGTATGGTGTTCTCAGTATGAAAACAAGCACAAAATTGGTACATGTAGGGGTTCCAGTGCTCTTTGGTTGTTGCCCTTGGTGTGTGGGAGGGAGATTTTTGTGGTGTGAGAGGGTGGTATGGTGTGGTGCGGTATGATTTGTGGTATGGTGTGGTGTATGTGTGGGAAGCTGATTTTATATGATGTGAGAGGGTGGTGTGGTGTGGTGAGTCATGATGTGTGGTGTGGTGTAGGTCTGTGGGAAGCTAATAATACTTGATGTGAGAGGGTGGTATGGTGTGGTGTGCTGTGTGTGGGAGGGGGATTAATGTGGTGTAAGAAAGTGGTATGGAGTTTTGTGGTATGGTGTGATGTGGTTTGGTGCCGGGCATCGCTGGAGTCTCTGAAGTCTACGAGAGTGAAGCACCTCACATTCGAACGTAGTGAAAGACAGTGGGACAGAATCACTCCTAAAGAGGCTCCAACATAGAAAAATTCTTGTCTCTTACTTGACTGAACATTGTTTAATCTATTACCTCCTCCAGCGAAGTTAGAGAAGGTTATGTAATCACCTATATTTGTCTGTTTGTCCACACGATATCTCCAAAAGTTCTCAGTGAATTTCAATGAAATTTTGTGAAAGGGTGGACAATGGGCCAAGAAAGAATTGATGAAATTTTGGGTAGGATTCGAATCCGGATCCGGAGTATCCCGCACAATATCTTCAAAAATTTTCAATAAATTTCTCTGAAATGTTGTGGAAGGGGGGGAGGCTATGGGCCAAGAAAGAACTGATTAAACCTTTAGGGGGGATTGGGATCCTATGTATTCCACACATCTCCACGGATCCGAATCCGAATCCTTCTTAATGGCAATAACATTGGCGGAGGTATGCGCTTTCCGAGTACTTTCTAGTTAAACAATATTTTCATCAACAACAAGTCGTGCCACCTCTTCTTCAGCAATTTATTTTGCATATTACACCTTAGCCCTTTCATTGCGGGGAAATCTTAGTAAAATACTTGTTGCTGTCTCCATGCAATCTTGTTTAATTTAAGAGAGGAGTTTAGTGGTCAAGGGATTAAGAAAGACTGTATTTCACTCTTCCAGTTTTTAAAGGTTTTACATAAGTTAAATAAAGCCAGTTTTAGAGAGCAAAAACACGGACACCCTGATACACACACACACACACACACACACACACACACACACACACACACACACACACACACACACACACACACACACACACACACGCACACACACACACACACACACACACTCTCTCTCTCTCTCTCTCTCTGTCCATCAATCTATCTAGCAAGCAATATGAATCAAGCATATAGTAGGTCATTTACGAGGCATGTCCGATTACACGCTGTCAGTCAGTATTAGCGTCATGTTGGTGATGATCTGTGTAATAGGGCTATATGTCTTAAGGCCACCCATCTATCACTTATCTATCTATTTATCTATTTTTTATATTGTTTGTAGACTTGATTATGTGTTGTTTAAAGTCTGTATTTGCTTTGCTTTTTCTATGTAGTGTCTCTTAGATTTAAGTGATTTTTTGTGTTTTATGTTTTATCTGTTTACCTGTGTCTCTCAGTCTGTCTATCTGTCTATCAGTGAATCTATCTACCTCTGTCTATCTATGTATGTATCTATTGTATCTGTCTGTATCTGTCTACCTGTCTGTCTATGTATGTATCTATCTATTTTTACTGACTATCTTTGTCTATTTATCCGTCTGTCTATCTGTCTGTCTATACGCTGGGTAATAGGGCCATCTGTCTTTCACCCAGCTATCTCCCTGGACAGCATACGAGTATTTATTCCTTTTACTGCTTATATCCTCGTCTTGTTTGATTGGTTTGTCAGGTATTTATATATTTTGTTTGCCCCCTATCAATCTCCCTCCCCCCCTCTCTCTCTCTCTCTCTCCATGCTGTTATATCCACCCACCATCTATCCAATTGCCCATCTATTCACCCAGTCAGCTGTCTAATGATCTGTATGAATGTATCTATCAGTCAGTCTATCTGTATCTCTGACTATCTGTCTATCTACCTATCAAGTGGTCTATCTATAACTATCCATGTCTACCTTTAATTATGTCCACCTACCATCTATCCATCCACCCATCCATTCACCCAGTCAACCTGCTAATCATCTGTATGTATACATCTATCATCCAGTGTTTCTGTATCTCTATCTATCAATCGGTCTGACTATCTGCCTATCCATCCATCCATCCATCTATCTGTAATTATAACCACCAACCCTCTATCCATCCATCCATCTATCTGTAATTATAACCACCAACCCTCTATCCATCCATCCATCTATCTGTAATTATAACCACCAACCCTCTATCCATCCATCCATCCATCCATCTATCTGTAATTATAACCACCAACCCTCTATCCATCCATCCATCCATCCATCTATCTGTAATTATAACCACCAACCCTCTATCCATCCATCCATCCATCCATCTATCTGTAATTATAACCACCAACCCTCTATCCATCCATCCATCCATCCATCTATCTGTAATTATAACCACCAACCCTCTATCCATCCATCCATCCATCCATCTATCTGTAATTATAACCACCAACCCTCTATCCATCCATCCATCCATCCATCTATCTGTAATTATAACCACCAACCCTCTATCCATCCATCCATCCATCCATTCACCCAGTCAGCTTGCTAATGATCCTTCCCAATCACGCATCTGCATCATCTTCCTTCAGTCCAATCACCTGGCCTTCCATCCGTGCAGCCAATCAGCCATCCACCTCCTGATATCCAGTCCTGTTTGTGTCATGCAAATTGGCTCAGGTACAAGATAGGCGTTGTGTTGCAAGGTGTTGCTGAGTGTTGTGTTGCGTTTTGGTGTGTTGTGTGTTGTGCTGTTTTAAGTACTGCATTTTGTTGCTCTTGGTGTGTTGCATGTTGTGTTACTTTTTTGTGTTGTATATGCTGTCGTTTTGTGTTGTTTTGTGTCATTTTCCTGTTTGCTGTGTTGTACTGTATGTTCTGTTTTTCTGTATGCTGTGTTATTGCATTTTGCGTTATGCTGCTTCATCCTTATTCTATTATTGAGTGTTGCGTTTTACTGTGTTGCGTTGCTGTGTGTTGTTTCACGGTGAGTTGTGTTTTGTTGCTGCGTATTATGGTGTTGCAGTTTGTTGAATATACTTGCAAGTGCAGTGATTCGCTGTGTATTGGGTCGCATCTTTCTGTGTTGGGTTAAGTTGAGTTGCAGTGTGTTTTGATGTTTATGTTGCATTGTGTTGGTTCTGTGTGTTGTTTAATTACTCTGTGTTGTGTTCTCGCCGTGGGTTAGGTCGGGTTGTGCTGTGTGTTGTGTTGCAGCTGTGATAGGTTGAATTGTGTGTTTTGTTGCTGTTAGTTGCTATGTTTTGTGTTGGGTTGTGCTCCTTTGTGTTGTTACCCTGCATCCTGTGTCTCTTTGTGTTGTGTTGCGTCCCTGTGTGTTGTTGTGTTGTGTTGTGTTGTGTTGTGTTGTGCATCAGTGTGCTGTGTTGTATTCCTGTGTGCAGTATTGTGCTGTGTTTGTTTAGTCTTGTGATGTATATTGTGTTATGCTGTGCTGATGCGTATTATGTTGGGTTGGATTGGTTAGTGCTGATTGTGTGTGTGTGTGTGTGTGTGTGTGTGTGTGTGTGTGTGTGTGTGTGTGTGTGTATGTGTGTGTGTGTGTGTGTGTGGTGCTGTGATTTAAATCTTTATGTGCTGTGTTGCATTTTGTTTTATTGCATTTTTGTATTTAATGGTACAGTGTTTGTTTCGTTGTAAATCTATGTGCTGTGTTGATGTCGCTGTGCTGTGTTGTAGTACTCTGTGCTAAAGAGTTTTTCTGACAGGTATATCTCATTATGGTGTGAAGAGTAATGCACTGTGCTATTTTCTCAGTACTTTGCACTAGATTATGTACTGTGCTATCTAGTGTTGTTCAGTATTGTGTATGTGCAGTACTGAATATGCAGGTAGCAATCAGTAAGCCTCTCTCATTGTAACCCCTTGAGATTGGTGACGCATTAGAATAAACATATTTTTGATGATGTAAAATAATCTACTTAACTACTTCGATTCAGTGCCGTCCTATTCTTATTTGCTTCTTGTTATCTGCAGACGCTTTTATTCGCCTCAAGATAGGCTACTCCAACACAAGGGATAGATGCAGCCTCCGTCAATCCCTTCACCTGGAGACGATGCCCACTTACATGAGTCTTCTGGTCGTATCTAGAATTAAAAATAAACATACCTCTGCTTTACTGAGATGGTTAAGTTTGTTCTCTGTCTCCCATTATTTGTTGCTGCTTCATGTAGTGGGTTAAGCTGCTTCTTTTGACGTCGTGGGTCAATTGCTGTGTATGCTTTTGCCTGGCTTACACCTCGTTTGTTTCTGATTTAGTGTGTTGTGTTGTGCTTTCTACGTTATGGTGCTATCTTGTGTGGTGCTGAGTTGTGTTGTTTTATGTTTTGTGTTATGTGTTGCAATTTGATGTGTTGTAGTGTTTTGTGTGTTGTTGGGCTGTATTCTCTTGTCTCGTTTGTGTTGTTTATGAGTCGTATGTGATGTTGAGTTGTCCTGTGTTCTGTTCTGTTTAGTGTGTTGTGTTGTTTTCTTTTGTGTTGTGTTGTTACATTGTGTTATCGTGTGTTACTGTGTGTTTTCTGTCCTGTGTGCTGTTTTGTTGTGAACTCTGATGTGTTGTGTGTTGCTGTGTGTAATGATGTATTGCAGTGAAGAGTGTAGTGCTGTGCTATCATGCGTTGTGTTGTGATGTGTTTGTTGCAGCATGTTGTTTTGTTAAACTGCTGTGTGTTTTGTAATGTAGCTTCATATTTTATAACACTGTGTTGTATTCTGTGGTGTTCTGTGTTATTTTGGTACAGTGTTTTGTGTTGCACTGTACTTTGCTGTGCTGTACTGTGATGTGCTGTGTTATGTTGTGTTGCACTGTACTGTGTTGTGTTGCACTGTACTGTGTTGTGTTGTGTTGTGTTGTGTTGTGCTGTGATGTGTTGTGTTATACTGTGTTGTGTTGTTTTGCACTGTGCTGTGTTGTGTTGTGTTGTGCTGTGATGTGTTGTGTTGTGCTATATTGTGATGTGCTGTGTTGTGTTGTGCTATATTGTGTTGTGCTGTATTGTGTTGTGCTGTATTGTGTTGTGCTGTATTGTGTTGTGCTGTATTGTGTTGTGCTGTATTGTGATGTGCCGTGTTGTGTTGTGTTGTGTTGTGTTGTGTTGTTTTGTGCTGTGTTGTGTTGTGCTGTATTGTGTTGTGCTGTGTTGTGTTGTGCTGTGTTGTGTTATGTTGTGCTGTGTTGTGTTGTGCTGTATTGAGATGTGCTGTGTTGTGTTGTGTTGTGTGTCTGTGTTCCGTTTCATATATTTTTGATGCGTTGTTTTGTGTTGTTCCCGACAGTCTTCATTATACACCTCACTCTCTCAGTCGGTATTAACACATAAGCCTTGTTTGGTCATCCCTCTGTCTGCCTGATGAGAGAGAGAGAGAGAGAGAGAGAGAGAGAGAGAGAGAGAGAGAGAGAGAGAGAGAGAGAGAGAGAGAGAGAGAGAGAGAGAGAGAGAGAGAGAGAGAGAGAGAGAGAGAGAAATGCTAATAGTAATAATCGACAGTGATGCAGAATCGGAGTGTTATAGGAAAATTAAACTAACATCCTGCATATTTTCTGTGCGACATGAGATACAGAAAGGGTGAGAATTGTGATAGAAAAAGTATATCTGAGAGAGTTTGAAGGTGGAGAGAGGAGTGGTAGGCCGAGAGAAGGTGGACAGATGTGGTAATGAGCGTGTATGAAAGCGAGGTATGGAGTGTGATGAGGCCAGGGAACTGACATGGGATCGAGCTGGTTGGAGGAATTTTGTGCGGAGTGTATGAGGAGAGTTTGGTACCCCCTTCCTTTTCCGGTGAAGTGTTGGTGGTCGGATTGACTCTACATGGTAAGTGGTGTGGAGCTTAGTGTGAATGTGTTTGCCTCTGAAGTGGAGTCAGGATTCCGTGGGTTTGAATGGTGAATAAGTTAGTGTGTGGTCCATTCCGTTAAACAGACTTTAGTTTGTCCTATCATTTATTTATTTATTGCTCTCGGAACCCTGCCTCACGTCACCCTTGGGTTGGAAAAGAGGTGTGGAAGATGATGATTATGTGATGATGATGATGATGATCATCATCATCATTATGTGATGATGATGATGATGATGATGATGATGATTATGTGATGATGATGATGATGATGATGATGATGATGATGATGATGATGATGATGAAATATGTACGAACAACGAAGAGCAGAATCCAGTATATATTTTTTTGACGCTTTAATCTTTTGATAAACATTCAGGAATAGCTAAAAAGTTTTTGTTCTGTTTTACACGGTGTCTCGGAAACATGCTAATTTTTTTGCCCCACATTTGCATAGGTCTGCATATCATTAATAGTGTCTTCCAGTTTAATAATTTCAGAATAGAATATTATCTCTGAAAACGGGTGAATATAAATACAACTGCATTCTCTGTCTCTGTCTCTGTCTGTATCTGTCTGTCTGTCTCTTGGTATTTATTATCTATCTATCTGCCTTTTTTTTCTTATAACAGCGGTATATATGGGCCAGAAATGCAAAGTTACAGGTGAATAATTACATTTTCCTTTTTAACAGGTAAATGCTCCATATTACCCAATTAATCCAGCCTATATCGGGAATAGTCATTAGCGGAATTATTGTACTATATATATATATGCGCTCAGAGCAGGTGTGTCTAGCGAGGTGAGACGCCCCGTTAAATTATTCCAATTATATAAACAGTAGAACTATTGGTAATTGTGTTGGCTGTCAGGGCATGCAGTGTATGTGGAATTATTGTAGTCATGCGTGTGTGCTATTGCCAGCGTTTTGTTTCCGTATATCTCATATTGTGTTTATGTATTAGTGTGTGTGTGTGTGTGTGTGTGTGTGTGTGTGTGAGATGGGGTAGG
>NC_137049.1:6183691-6186191 GCF_032717465.1 Coenobita brevimanus
GAAGTTTTCTCTCTTTACTGCATCTTGCCTTTAAATTGGTTGACTCTTAACAAATATGATACTGCCAGGATCACGCAGAGAATTAAGCGAATTTCTCTCTCTCTCTCTCTCTCTCTCTCTCTCTCTCTCTCTCGCACGCGCGCACACACACACACACACACACACACACACACACACACACACACACACACACACACACACACACACACACACACCGGGAATAACAGTAGACCTCTATGCATGAATATTTGTGTTCATGTCGGCGTAAGTGTTTGTGTGCAGGTCTATGTGTGCGTGCTTGTGGATGTGTGCGTGTCCGTGTAGGCATAAACTTCTCGTGGATGTTAGGAAGGCAGGGCCTGGAAGAAGGAGAGACGGAGGGGAGGTGGAAGGAATGGGATGACGATAGCAAAGGAGGAAGAAGTGAAGGGGAAGGAAAGGAAGATACGAAAATAGGAAGAGGGAAAAGGAAGAAGGAGGGAGGAAGTCAGCAGGAAGAGTGAGAGAAAGGAAGGAAGATGGACAACAGAAGAGAGGAAGGAAGAAAAGAAGGAAGGAAGGAGGGAAGGAAAAAAGGACCGATTGAAGGAAGGGAGAGAGAAATATAAAGGTAGCTGAGAAGGAAGGAAATATCGAAGACAGGTATGAGATAAAATGAGAAACATACTAAGGAAAGGAAAAGAAAAACGAAGAGAAGAGTGAATGGAGAAACGAAACCATGGAAGAGAAGGAGGACTGAGAACAGGAAAGATAGATAAATGAACAGAAATAATAGATAAAAAAGGAAGAAAACAGAAGAAGAATAACGAAGAAGGAAAAGAGAAGATGGACAAAGAGAAATACGTAGAAATATCTTGTTTTAAAGACGATAAAGTGAGAATGGGACTTTAGAGTTGAAAATACAGGAAAAAAAGGTAAATAATATAATGAGGAATAGACCACAAGCGTAAAAAAATGAACGAAACACCAAGAAAGAAATGTGGAGAGACAGAGTGAGAGAAGAATGGACAGGTTCTTGGGAGATGAGGTGAAGGGAAATTGATGTGGAAGAGAGAGAGAGAGAGAGAGAGAGAGAGAGAGTTTTGCACATCCTCTGCATCTAAAGGGAGAGCATATGAAGATAAAGAAAACGAGAGTAAAGGGAGGAAGGAGGGAGAGAGGAGATAGTGGGAGAAGGATGTTACCCCTACAAATCTAACCTTTTCTTGCAATTACTCTGTTTAAATTTAGGCGTTTTTATCAAACTTTTAATTTTCCCTTCTCCTAAAAAAAAAAAAAAAAATCTTGAGTATGGCGTGAATAAAATATAAGATATCATTCTAACGAGAGGATTAAGAGAGGATGGGATGAAGATGTGGGGAAGAGAGGAGAAAGAAAATGAAGAAAGCGAAGAAAAAGGGGAGGTTGGAAGGAAAAGAGAGATAAGTAATGGGATGGCATAGGGAGACAACGTGTAATAAGAAGAGAGAGAGAGAGAGAGAGAGAGAGAGAGAGAGAGAGAGAGAGAATAAAAACTTTGGGCATGAAAAAATTCTCCGGAGCCATTGTGCCACATTTCACTTCTCGTGGCTGTGATGTTGAGGAAGGATACAGTGGGGAGGTTTTCTCTCTTTACTACGTCCTGTCTTTTATTTGGTTGATTCGTAACAAATGAGAGACTACCAGGATCATGGAGAGAATAAACTAAACTTCTCTCTCTCTCTCTCTCTCTCACACACACACACACACACACACACACACACACACACACACACACACACACACACAGGGCAAAACAGTACCCCGCTCTTGCGACTGCGCGTGGGTGTAAAAGTCTGAAGGCTTAACTTTACATGAAAATCTGTGTTCTTGAGGATTTGTGTTCATGTCGACGTCTGTGTGTGCCTGTTTATGTGTGTGTGCCTGTTTATGTGTGCCTGTCCGTGTAGGCATAAGCTTCTCGTCGATGTTAGGAAAGCAGGGCATACAAGAAGGAAAGATGGAGGGACGGAAAATGGATTGGGGGAACGAAAGCAAAGGAGGATGAAAGAAGTGAAGAAGAAGGAAAAGAAGCGACCAAAATGGGAAGGGGGAAAGGGAAGAAGGAGGAAGGAAGTCAGCAGGAGGAGTGAGAGAAAGGGAGAAAGATGGAAGACAGAAGGAAGGAATTGAGAAAAGAAGGAGGGAAGGAAGGAACTAAGGAAGGATGGAAGGAAGACAGAGAGAAAGATAAAGGTAACAAGGAAAGAAGGAAATTGAGAAGACAGACATGAGATAATATGAAAAACATACTAAAAATGGAAAGAAAAATGAATGAAAAGAGAAATGGATGGGGAGAAGAGACCATGGATGACAAGGAGGAATGAGAACTGAAAAGACATATAAATGAACATGAAGAACAGATGAAGACGAAGGAAAACAGAGGTATAAGAACGAAATAGGATAACAGGAGATGGACAATGAGAAATACCTACAAGTAACTTGCTTTAAAAACGATGGATGGATTGAGAATGGGAAATTG
>NC_137049.1:6191191-6198691 GCF_032717465.1 Coenobita brevimanus
CGGACAGTTTTATTCGCCTCATAATGGCACTCGAAATAAATAAATATATAAATAAATTAACAGATAAATAAATCGTGTAACAAACTTCACTACATACATAGGATTTGTTTTTTTTTTACATCTGTAGACGTTTTTACTTAACTCGGAGTGAAGGGTCAGCATCTAAATCCGACAAGGAGTTACGTCAACAGTTGGCCATCATACTTTCCCTTTCCCACTTCACCATTGTTTCACTCCCATCCATCTGATTCCACTCTCCTTTCATACTCCTTCCTTCTTTGATTCTCCCCCCTTCCTTGCTGCCCCCCCCTTCCTTGCTGCCCCTCCCTTCCTTCATACTTCCCCCTCCCTTCCTATTCCCACCTTCCTGCTAACATTCCCTTGTTTCTCACACTCCTGCCTCTTCCTTTTGATTCCACCTTTCCATCTCACCCCCTTGCTTCTCACTCCTTCCTTCCTTCAAGCCCGCCTTCCTTCTCGCTTCCTCCTTCCTTGTTACTATCCCAATTCCTACTCACTCTCCGCGTTCCTTCTCACTCATCTTCCCCCTTTTCACTCCCCCCTCCTTCTTAGTCCCCCTTCTTGTCACCCACCCTTTCCTTCCCACTTTCTCTTCATATTCACTTACTCCTTACCGATTCTTCCTTGTCACTCCTCCTCTTCCTTCTCCTCCCCCTCCCCCTTCCTCCAAACCCCCCTTCCCCCCTTTGAGCTGAGATCTGGGGTTGCACAGGGCTAAGAGTGGCTTTGATCTGAGGCCTTTCAACTTCAGTCTAGAGCCACCTCCTGTGTGTGTGTGTGTGTGTGTGTGTGTGTGTGTGTGTGTGTGTGTGTGTGTGTGTGTGCGTGTGTGTGTGTGTGTGTGTGTCTGTGTGTGTGTGTGTGTGTGTGTGTGTGTGTGTGTGTGTGTGTGTGTGTCCGTTTTCGTATATGAGTGCATGAGATGCGTGTGTGCTTGTGAGCGCGTGCATGCTTATGTTGCTTAGTTCTGATATAACTATTTCTCTTGTTGGTATATCTTTGTGTCGTGTGTGTGTGTGTGTGTGTGTGTGTGTGTGTGTGTGTGTGTGTGTGCATTTGTGAATTGGAACTGCTTTCGTCTGTGTCTCTTTTCAGGTGGATTTATATGCTTTATATGTAGCCTATGTGCACGAGTCTGTGTCTCTGCTGAAAGGAAATTACACGTTCCCCCATCCTTAGCCCTCTCAAAAAAGCAAGGAGTGAGGGAGCAAGTGAGATTGTGGGAAAGGAGGCTGGCCCAGAGGAAACACCCGCCAAGTGCACCTTATTTCCATGCATTAAAACAAGAAAGGAAAAAAACAGGAGAATATTCATAGGTACAGAGTTTGTTTTCATGGGTTATTGGGGCAGGGAAGAGATTGGATAGTGTGGTGAATTAAGTCGCCATGATCCTACATACCACGCATCTTGATCGTCATCGTCACCATCATTCTCATGGTCCTTGTCATCATCTTCATCGTCGTCATCATCGTCGTCACAATCAGCATTATCATCACCATTATTATCGTGATCATCATCGAATTATTATAAAAGGTATATACTGGATCCAGAAATGGGGAACTAAACGGGACAAAGTTGAAGACCAGCGTGTATAAATAAAACCTTCATTCACTGATCTTTCAACCGTTCTTAAATTTTCGCTTCATCTTTCAATCAAGTAAGGAATTATACACTTCCCAGATATGCACAGAATCAGGACACACATGCAGATAACATAGGTAGGCTACATTTTACACACACACACACACACACACACACACACACACACACACACACACACACACACACAACCAAATGCACACTGACACATGTAGGTAGGTAGCGAAACAGGGTCAGCATATAGCATTTCTTCTGACCAAAGAATATTGACATTTATTTTCACGTTATTACTCTTATCCAAACACTCACATGAACTCTCATATACCCAAATGAATATCCAAGACATACAACCAGTCACGCCAATAACTCACATACTCCTTATCTGGCCCTCGTTCCTGCCACCCATACACAATACACATTCGCTAGAGTATACACCTATCCACGTACACTCATACACGCACATGCACACATACAGGCACAAACACACATAATGACAGCTGTATAGGGTTCCATTTTCTTTGCCCATGAATTGACGTTTATGTCCTTTGGGGTCTTATGTATGTCCCTCTCATATGAATTTATGTATGTATGCATATCTATGCGGGTCTATTAATGTTTTAAACGACCGTGATCACTGATAATACTGCGATTTATTGTATTCCTTAGACAAATTTAGATCAGGAACACAATCTTCGTTTTAGTTTTCATTTTTCAGTCACCCATTTCTCATTCCTCTTTTATAAAATGTTTTTTTTTTTACGATGTTTTTTGGGCCCCACCGGTCATAGATACTATCATTGTTTTCAAAATATCAGATGTGGTAGGGAGTAAGAAGCATGAAGTGACTGCATGATTTTTTGTCTTTCTACTACAGCATTAACAGCTTCTTAATACGAGAGAGAGAGAGAGAGAGAGAGAGAGAGAGAGAGAGAGAGAGAGAGAGAGAGTGTGTGTGTGTGTGTGTGTGTGTGTGTGTGTGTGTGTGTGTCTGTGGGTGTTGATGAATCCTTTAGATCTGCACTCCTCTCTTTGTATTGTTGCGTTAATGTCTGAAGCAGATCTATGCGTTACAAACCTATAGACACTAATGACAACTTTCAGCTTCGCATATTTTGTCCTTCATAGCGAGTAGTAAATAAAAACAGTTCGATGGTCCAACAGTTTACTCTTGTACACATTGGTATCAATTATTTTTTATTCAACATTTCTTTTCGGACACAAGTAAAATGAATTCAGAATGTGTTAGTACAGGGCAACTTTTTTTTTTTTTTTTTTTTTTGCTAAAATTAACTAGAGTATAAAATTCATGATAATTTTGGATATTTTCTTTATAAGGCATCAAGATCATTGTTAGTATATAGAGTTGTGAAGGTATACATGGGGAAACGCTAACTCCCCTCAGAAAACAGTAAACCTGCAGGCTTAGGCGCGTAAAGGAAGCGGCTGTCGGCTGATATTTTGCATACAAATTCGCCTACTACACGAGGGGCCGCAGGTGGTAGCAGGTAATTCCTTTTCTATGCCAGAATTAAATAATTAAACCTCTTATGTTGGGATAACTTTCAGTACTTTTTGCATTTTCGCTTTATCCTTATACCGTATGGGTGATATATACAGTATATATATATATATATATATATATATATATATATATATATATATATATATATATATATATATATATATATATATATATATATATACTTACTTTTACTCATCTATTGCATCACGTAGATAATTTCTTGAGAATATACTGTCTCCCCTCCTCTAGAGACAAGGGAGTAACCTCACTGGGAATAAGTTCTCAGTACAGCGAAATGTTTAACTATTAGAACTGAAATGGTGATTGTTGTAAGTGTTGCTACAGCATATTTGGTGTGGTACTGTTCCTATAAGCATCACTGTGTGGCATACACTGCCCTTTGATGTGTCTACCGCTTCTTACATTAACAGTGAGAAATATAGTGATAGGGCACCACACAAAACAGTTCACTTATCAAAGGCTAGGTTAGTAACAAAGTGAAGATTATAGTAATGTAGACGTGAACAAAGACCTTTGACACTTGGGCCAGTATTCTTTGCGATTAAGGAAGCTCTCGAACACCTCCTTCTTAGTGATTTATTTCCAAGCCACACTCTGCTGGTCTCTTGCGCGTTTTCTTTGTCATTAACATGAACATGGAAGGCAAGAATGACACATAACGGATTAATGACGACTGAAATGCAAAAAGGCCTCCACTAAGCCTTACACACGGACTTGCCATGCAACCTCCATGACAGAAGTTATTGTGGGTTGAAATGACACTACAGATAAAGAAAATTGACCCGATATGACCTTGGCCTTTGACCCTTTGACCTTGCTTATCTAACCACTCCTTTGTCCCTTCATACTGTATCGCTGACAAAACTTTGGTCGAAATCCGTCAAGGGGTCCAGGAGATATCACGCCCACACCACTATGACCTTGACCTATGACCCTCTGACCTTTCTGGCTAAATCAATTCATTGTCCCTTCATACTGTTTCAGTGACAAAAGTTTGGTCGAAATCCGTCCAGGAATTCAGGAGATATCGAGTCCACAAGAGTGCTGCGGACGCACGGACCCAAGCACGCTCGCACGGACAAACAGACCAGTCATTTAATGCCTCCTCAACAATAAGTGGGCGGAGAAATATAAATCATCGTAAAAAATTTGTGGGTCTGCATCCCACTTTGCGATTTCGAGTTTAATCATACGACTCGCGATCAATACAATAGACTCCCCCCCCCTCTCTCTCTCTCTCTCTCTTCCCAAGGGAAACACTGTAGTCACGTTTCAAAATTCAAGGACTATGCCATTTACCACTTCAAGCAGTGTACCTTCAATCACATCAGGACGATGATGTGGCTCTGTAGTTTAATCTTGCAATTACCAGATGATTTTATTTAATATATGCGAGGCCCTGCTGTTAAAAAGAGTTAATGGAAGCCGTGTATAACCCCTCCAGCTCAAGTTGATATACTCCAAGTTACACATAATCAATAAGGGAATAGGAAAAATATAACAAATTGCGCTCGCTAGTTGAAGGGCTTAAATTCCAATCTTTAACCCTGCCCCGAATAACAAGGAGAGGATCATAAGGTACACCACCGGTCAAAGATCATATTCTCGTCGGTTAAGAAAGCTCCCTAGCACCTTTTCCTAAGCGATTTTTTTTTTTTTATTATGCCTCACTGTCCTCCTTTGTCGAAATCCGTCGAGCAATGTTTTGTGCCCAAGTTCTCGGCGTTTCATTTAAGTGCGTTGGAACGTATCTGGCCTTTCTGTATGGTTGCTGACTGCGTTCTGTAATATGGGATGCAGGCTAACTATACCTATTAACCACAGGCGTTACGTAAATGACCTTTTATTAATGAGTTTGCATACCACTTTGCGATTTAAATTTCAAGCATACGACATTTACTTCGAGGTGTCTTCCCTGAGCTATTTGAGATCGGTCGGCGGTAGCAAGAATAATGTAAAAAATAAAGCCATCGTAGTGAAGGGGTTAGGGATGTGGCAGGTGCTAGAGCTTCAATTACCGTGAGATGTGAGGGTCAATCGAGGCTAAACTAAATCCGCCCAATTCGTGAAGTGCAATTAGCTGCTTAATATCGATTGTTGCCAAGAATAATGCAGAAAGGAAAACAGTGAACAGGAAAAGGTTGAGGATGCAGGACAATTTTGACATAGAAGTGAATTGGAATGAGTCAGTGAAAAAAATGTGTTGAGGTTGCATAACAATTTTGGCATACGAGTAGAAGTGGATCTGAATGAATTAGTAAAAAAAAAAAAAAAGTTGAAAGGATGCAGGATAATTTTGACATAGGGAAATGCGAATTTTACTGAAATTGTGAAAAAGTGTGTTGAGGATGCAAGGCAATTTTGACTCTTCCATTCCTTCCCCAACTTCCTCCCCATCTCCCATACTTCATCCTTCTTCCTCCCACCTACCTTCACCCCTTTCTACCTCCCCTCCCACCATCTCACCCCTTCCCTTTCCTTTCAGATTTCTTCTCTCCCTTTCTCTTATCCCTTCCTTTTCCCCCTCTTCCCCTCCCCTTTCCTCTTTCATCACCCCCCTCTCCTCACCTTACCCTTACCACTCTCCTTCCACTCCTCCTTTCCCCTCCATCTTCCCCTCCCTGTCACGCACGCCTCCTTTCCCTTTTTTTTTATCCGTCTCTCTCCCTTTCTATTTCTTCTTCCATTCTCTTCCCTTCTCACCTACCTTTCCCTCTGTCCCTCCTCCTCTTCCCTTTCCCCTCCCCTTCCCATTTTCTCCTCTTTTCTCTCATCACTCTTCTTTCCCCCGCTTCCCTCCTCTAATTTCCCTCCTCTTTCACCACTTCGCCAACTACCGCTCTCCCTCTCCTTCTCTTCCTCCCTCACATCTTTCTTCTCTTCTCTCCCTTTCTCTTCTCTTCTCTTTCTTAGGCTTCTCTTCCTCTCCCTATCCGCCTGCCGTTCTCCCTGCCCCCCCCCCCCACTTCTACCCTTTTTCCTCTGTTCCTCCTCCCCTTCTCCCTCTCCCCCTTCTCCTTATCCTCCCTTATCACTCTTTCTCTTTCCTCCCTCCCTCCTCTTCCTCCCTTACCCCCTCTCTCCCTCCCAGTCCCCATCACCTCCTCCTTCCCTTCATTCTCCATATCATAAGGTCTGTTGCTGTTTGTTGTCCTTTGTATTCCCTTGTACTCCCCCCCCCCTTTCTTCTCCTTTCCCACTCTATCTCCCCACTCTCTCCTTCACGTTCTTCCCACCCCCCACTCTCCCACGTCCCTAGCCTCTCTCCCGTCCTAATTTCCTTCCCCTCCCCTCTCTTCCTACTTTCCTTCCCCTCCCCTCTCTTCCTACTTTCCCTCCATCCTCCTTTCCTCTCCCCCTTCCATCCTCCCCCCCTCTCCTCCTACTTTCTCTCCCTCCTTTCTTCCTACTTTCCCTCCCTTCTCCTTTCCTCTCCCCATTCCTTCCTGTCCCCCTCTCATCCTCTCCCCCTCTTCCTCTTCTCCTACTTTCCTTTACTCCTTTCTTCGTGCATTCCCCCCCTCCTCCTTTCCTTTCCCCTTTCCTTCCTCTCCCCCCTCTCTCCCCCCTATCTCCCTTCCCCCTCATCTCCCTTTCCTCCCCCTCACCCCCGTCTCTCGCTAATTACATGCATCAGACACAACATTAAAAACATTAACAAGATTGCTGTCTCGGCTCATGTAAAATTCCAGCATTAAATTCCAATCCCTCACGTGTCATCAGGGGGTAACTATGGCAACCATGGCAACCCTGGTAACTATGGCAACCCTAGGTAACTATGGCAACTATGTATGGCAACCCTGTGTAAGTACGGCATCCCTTAGTAACTATGGCAACCCCTGGTATCTACTGTATGGCAACCCTGAGTAACTCTGGCAACCCTGAGGAACTCTAGCAACCCCTGGTTAACTATGGCAACCCTAGGTAACTATGGGAACTATGTATGGCAACCATGTTTAAGTCATGCATTTGTATAAATGGCAGACCTGTGTAAATATGGCATCCCTTGGTAACTATGGCAATTCTGAATAACTATGGCAACCCTGTGTAAATTTGGCAGCTGTATAAATGGCAGACCTATGTAAATATGGCATCCCTGGGTAACTATGGCAGCCCTGGGTAAGTATAGCAACTCTAAATATGGCAACTCTGCAATTATGGCGACTATGTTATTATGTCAATCCTGTGTTGGTATGTCAGCCCACTGTGTATGTCAGTAAATGCAAGTATATCCACCCTCTTTACAGTGCATGTTAACCTAACCTGTAAGTAGGCTATACCAACCGTGTGTAAGTCTGTCAGGTCTGTAAGTATGGCAATGTAAGTAGGTCATATAA
>NC_137049.1:6201191-6238691 GCF_032717465.1 Coenobita brevimanus
TTTTACTCATTTTACGGAAGCAAATCACAGTCAAAGGATTAATGCTGAGAATTTAGATGACTTAAGAAATAGTACCGGTACTTAGGAGTCGTCAGTATGAGTCATCTTTTTTGTACTTAAGGAACTTCTCAAGCGGAGTATAAATAAAGATACCGGTATAGCGCTTTATAGTGAAGAGGTGCTGATTATATTTTATTTCTCCAATTTTAAGGAACATGTCTGCATCCTACTTAAGATGTTAGTTTTATGTTTTTAGCTGAGAAGTCTAGGTCCGGATTATCATCATCATCAATACAAACACTGTAACACCAACACAGGCATCTATAACACCTGCATCATCACCAAAACCAACACCACTGCCACTGCTACCACCCTGAACACCACTACCAACACCACTAATTATACCAGTACCACCACCAGCAGAATCTCCACCACAAGCACCACGCACACCAACACCACCAGTACCACAACCACCACTTTTCTTTCATCTTCATCGTTTTCATCTTGCTCTTTTCCATCTTCCTCACCACCAACACCCAAATCAACACCATCGTCCTCATCTCTATCATCATTTTCATCGCCATCGTCACCATCACCGTCACCAACCCTGCCTCCCATGTAATGGATATGGTGCTATTACAACACAATATTCATCAGCTGGTATTTATATGTGTATGTAAGCGAATGTGTGCTCTTGTTTGGACAGGCATGTGTACATCTTAGTTTGTATTTTCTTTGTCCTCATGAATCTCTCTCTCTCTCTCTCTCTCTCTCTCTCTCTCTCTCTCTCTCTCTCTCCCGTGTGTAAAACTGATTTTATGTCTGTAAAAGAATCATTGTCCGCGCGTCAATGTGTGTATGTATTTTTAAACAGTACATTAGTGCGAGTTCATGTGTGTGTGTGTGTGTGTGTGTGTGTGTGTGTGTGTAAAGTATATTTTAGAATGTAAAGGAATAACATTATAAATGTGTGTGCACATGCATGTATTTGTGTGCAAGTTTGAATTAGTGTTAGTGTATGTGTATGTGAATGTATAAGTGTGTGTGCATTAGTGCAGAAATGGCATTATGACTGTAAAAGTGTGTGCATGTGCGTGTGCATTAAAATTCATTGTGTGCGTGTGTGTGTCTTTATGTAGCTTTGGATGAATGTGTGTGTGTGTGTGTGTGTGTGTGTGTGTGTGCGCGTGTGCGTGTGTATGTTTTAGGGATACCGTATCCATAAAACAGAATGCACTATCCACCATACGTAGCATTTTTTAAAAACTCTTTTGTTATTCGCCTCTGTTTGGCCGTGTGTTTTTCCCTCGCTTTGAATGGGTTGCTTTGAAATATTCTATGTTTAATATCGTGGATTCCTGGTCGTGATTAGTCCGTGTGTGTGTGTGTGTGTGTGTGTGTGTGTGTGTGTGTGTGTGTGTGTGTGTGTGTGTGTGTGTGTGTGTGTGTGTGTGTGTGTGTGTGTGTGTGTGTGTGTGAACAGGTAATTTCACTGTGTGTAACAGACACTGTTATATAGGCGTAACGTGAACAATAGACTGATTGATAGGTAGGTTCGAGAGAGAAAGATTTTGTGTGTGTGTGTGTGTGTGTGTGTGTGTGTGTGTGTGTGTGTGTGTGTGTGTGTGTGTGTGTGTGTGTGTGTGTGTGTGTGTGTGTGTGTGTGTGTGTGTGTGTGTGTGTGTGTGTGTGTGTGTGTGCGTGCGGGAGCGCATGCATGCACCTACGTATTAATTACCGCTCTTTCACCTGTCCTTTCTACCCTCTCCCACCCTCTACCGTCTACTTTGTTCTACCACCACCTTAGATGAACAAAAAGGAGATCATGCAGGGCACAAGACAAGGTGCCAATTCTACAGGAGCAAGGAGCAGATTTAATTCACACACAAGAAAATATTGAAAAATACAGGGAAAGGTAGGAAAAAATTGTAGCCTTGTTTCAGAACCAAATTGTGTTCATCCTCTTTGGTTAGAGAGTGCAGGCTGCCTGGTGACTGTCGACTTGCGCTTCTCAGACATCATAAAATACACGAGAGGAGGAAGGCCAACATTCAGTATTAATCTTAATTTTTTTTTTTTGCCTTCTTTTATAACGATTCTGTATTTTTTTTGGTTTGGTTTTGTACTAGTCGGTGATATTATGAAGCTTTTTCGGGACTCCTCGAGGTGGAGAGGTGACTACAACTGTCTTGGATCATTTTAGAGAGATTTATACTAGTTATAAAAAAGTCATCAGGATGTGGCCTGAACATAATATAAACAGGAAGGAAATCTCAGACTGTGCAACACCCTCGCCCACTGGTTAGGTTTAGGGCCGAACATTTGACTTTGCCGTGTGACTTTCACCTTTAACAGATTATTCTCTCCAACAAGGGAAGAGATACATTCAGTGGAGTGCATCTTTTCGACAAGGGCAACGTAATTCCAAACCACCCATCATTATGGGTTAGGGTTTCTCGTCACCGATTAGGGTTTCGCAAAAAGTGTTTTCCGGATCCAGAATCTGTAATACGATCGGGATCGGTCCCGAAAGTAAATCTATTGTCTAGTCCAGTGCTATTCAACCTGGGTGGACGGTCCACCTTAGGGTGGACGAAATTCAGTGTGGGGTGGACAGCTTTCTTTGGGTAGACAGAGGGTGGACCAGATCATTACCGTATATGGATAGAATAAAAAAGAAGAAATAAATAATATAATACAAGTGGAGAATTTACATATGTTAGTCAAAGATAGCCTGTATGTTGATTTTTCTGTGGTTCACGAGCACTTAATCCAGCTTTATCTCGAAATGAAATTTATACAAGATTTAACCTCTCTGTCTTTCCCTTCAGATTTATCACAAATTGTGAACATTAAATATATATTTGCATATTGCTTTTACTTGCCTACGTATTTGTACATTCAAGAATATAAAAAATTAAATATATAAGGTTAGGATCATGGGATTATACAGTTAACCGATTGGGGTGGACAGCTTTTACCAATTCAACACTAGGGGTGGACGACGCCAAAAAAGGTTGAAGAGCACTGGTCTAGTCGGTTGTCCAAATCTCTTTTAGTTTTGAGTATTTCTGCTAACAGGCAGACAAACCAACAAACAAACAGGGGTGAAAATAACTCTCCTTGTCGGAAATAATAACTGTTAATTGACCTTCACTGGTCAAGCATTGACTTTGCATGTGGCGCTGACATTTGACCTTTTGTTTGCGAAAATAATACGTCAGCTCATTAGTCGACCCTGAATCAGTCTTCAAAGTTTGGTTAAAAATTGATACAACCTATATGATTTAATTTGCTAAAACACACACACACACACACACACACACACACACACACACACACACACACACACACACACACACACACACACACACACACACACACACACACACACACACACACACACACATACACACACACACACTCACATACACATACACACACACACACACACACACACACACACACACACACACACACACACACACACACACACACACACACACACACACACACACACACACACACACACACACACACACACACACACACACACACGATGATTAAAACATAACACCTGCTCTTGCTTTGCTAGCGCAGGTGAACAAAGATGTCATTGGAGGAAAGGGTTTAAATTCTCAGCGTAAAATGATGAGTGAATTCGTCTTTCATTCATTCATTCATTGCCAGACGCCATATATCCCAAACGGGGTGGCCAAGGCTTAGAGTTAATTGTTTTTTACAGGGAGGGGCACTAATCCTCCACCAACCCCACTTGACACGGAGGGGTCATCAAACTGAAATAATAACACTTCTATACTGATTTTCAATACAAGCTAATGAACCAATTTCGTATCCTCATATTTCCATCCTGAACCTGCTTAATACCACCAACTTACAAAGAAACATTATACATTTCAATGCCTGACTTCGTATAACATACTGCTTTGGCCTCTTAACTAAAATGACGGACGCATTATCATGACACTGCAAACATTAGTTACCTTTAAAAACAATTCTGTAATTCCACTTTTCAACACCTCGATTACTGTAATAAGAAAGCAACCCCTCCCCCCCATGATAGGTTACAATAAGCTCTTGAAATATCAGCAGCCTACTTTAGAATACTGGAAATTATTTTGATACAGAAATTTGCAAGCAGAAATTTACTCATTATTTCTTGCATCAGTAATTTGGTGTTTGTTGTTCAGATTAATTATTTTCAATAATATTTGGTCCACAGGTTCCTGACCCTCTGACCAGCCTCTGAGCTCCAATTACAGGCTATGTCCACTGTACTTCATGTCTTGAATTTCAGTCACTGGTTCTTTAGCCTCCTTGAATCCAGTGAAGGATTCAGTTATATTTGCTATGTAAATATTGAACAGGAAGAAGAGACACATGTCCGTTTCGTTGTATCCTGAACTGAGTTATATTTGTTTTCAGAGTATGGATGGCGTGCCTTTAAAGATGTACCCCGCTGAGAGAGAGAGAGAGAGAGAGAGAGAGAGAGAGAGAGAGAGAGAGAGAGAGAGAGAGAGAGAGAGAGAGAGAGAGAGAGAGAGAGAGAGAGAGAGAGAGAGAGAGAGAGAGAGAGAGAGAGAGAGAGAGAGAGAGGTACTGTACATACATAAACTCCCCGTACACACACACAAGCAGGCAGGCGGACACGCACGTACATACGATACATAAAATCATGTTAATTACATTGTGTGTGTGCAAAACCAAGTACTATCGCTGAGTTTAAAATGTTCCTTTGTCCTCCTCATAACTGGAATTATTGTTGTTCTCTTTCTGTATAAAGTTGCAGTGTGGATAGACGCTTTGATGGGTTGTTTTTCTACTCCATTGTACCGTCTTTGTACTGGCTGGGGTGAGAGTGGTGTAGGTGAGGGTTTGGCAGGGGTTATGGTATGGCTGGGGTGAGAGTGTGGTGTAGGTGAGGGTTTGGCAGGGGTTATGGTATGGCTGGGGTGAGTGTGGTGTAGGTGAGGGTTTGGCAGGGGTTATGGTATGGCCGGGGTGAGAGTGTGGTGTGGGTGAGGGTTTGGTAGAGGTTACTGGATGGTTGGGGAGGAAGGGAAGGGGGTGATGTGGACGGGTCGTATGAAGTCACCTGCTCTATAGTATTTTGAGTAAAGTGCATAATTATATCTGATTTTGGACGTGAAGTACAATCGTTAGCAGAAATCCTGTCACTTCTTTCGCTCATTTCTTTATTCTGTTACTATCCGTCTAAAGAATCCAAAGCAACCAACATCGATGACATTAAAATTTTGGCCCCATAGAATCATCAGAGTGACTTGCTTTGGATTCGCATGACGAGCACGAAGAGAGAAGCAGTGTTGGGGACAGGACTTTTTCTTCTGATAGTACTTCCAGCAATAATTTCAACATCCATACGTTCGGTAATATTAGATGTAAGTGATAATTCTTTGTATATCTGATAATTATAAGTTGACATTCACGGTGGTGCCAAATTAATTCCTTAAAACTTTGGTTGTTGGAATTTCTCTCTTTTAAATAAAATGGTCTCTTGTTATCGTCATTATATTCCTTGCTATACGAAAAGCAAAGACGGAGTTACTCATGACTGATGTATTTGTATTTGTATTTTCCATTGCCTTTGACTTCTATGAATCCTCACGGTTGCACACAGTCTTCTGGTGCAAAGATGAATACAGTACCCAAGTCCAACAACAGCAGTTAAGAGAATGATAAACTGCAATATTGTATACTGTTTAAATGCACCAACAGCAGTGAAGGTGTTAATAAATGACCATGAGATATAAAGTAAATAATAATAACAATAATAATGATAATAATAATAATAACAATAATAATAATAATAATAATAATAATAATAATAATAATAATAATAATGATGATGATATTAATGATAATAATTATAATAACAACAATAATAATAATAATAATAATAATAATAATAATAATGTGTAGGTTTATATCCAAGGGGTAGTTGGGGTTTATCACTCACGTAATGCCACTCAGGGATGAGTGAGGCTGGTCACTCTCATCTTAATTGTCAGGACCAGCTTACCTAGCCCCGGGCTTTTCCTCTCCTCATTGGGCAACAGAGGATTGGCTGATGGATGGATGGATGGAAAATAATGAATATAAAAAAATAAAAAATAAAAAACAAAATACTACTACTACTACTACTACTACTACTACTATTACTACTACTACTACTACTACTACTAATAATAATAATGATAAAAATAATAACGGGCCTACAATAAAGAATTTCCAGATTCTTCACCACTGATTTAAATTGTAACGCACAATACTAGTTTCTGTGCTTTCTGGTGTCCTTACAACGCTTGACATGGCCCTACAGGATCCCAGATTTTGTTATCAAGACAGAAAAACGTAACAGGAATGAAAAAGGAAGAAAATGAAAAAAAAAAAAAACACACGGAAGAAAGTTCGGGAAAATCAACAATAAAATATGAAGAAAAAAGAAGGGGAAAGGGGGGGATAGTATCTTGACTTAGGGTAATTACGAAAATGTAGAAACATAAGACAAATAATACTGTGAAACTAAAAAGCACTCAGAGAGCACATACCTCCGCCAATGCCATTGTAGGACCCAGATCCTGATCCGCCCTTAAAATTAATAAATTCTTTCTTGGCCTATGGCCCACCCTTCCACAAAATTTCATTGAAATTCTTTGAGATCTTTTGGAGATATCGCGTGGACAAACAAACACACGAACATAGGTGAATACATAGCCTCCTCCAACTTCGTCGGTAGAGGTAAAAAGAAATCATATACGAAGAAAATTAAGAATGATCAGATTCTATACCATGTTCATTTCCATCGTTCGCCTATTATATACTTTTTTTTTTTTTTTAGCTTTGCTGCGTCTCTCATATTCTCGCTCGCCGTTTATCTTTCCTCCACATCTCGTTCTCTCTTCTTCTACCCCTACCTTCACATTCTCCCTCTCCTCCCTCTATATCTCTTCCCTCTTCTTCCATTCCTTCTTCGGTTTCTTTCTCCCCTGCTTTCGCACTCTACCTTCCTTTCCTCCTGTTTTTCCTTTTTCTCCACTCCCCTTCTCTTTCCTTCATTTGTTTCTTTTTTATCTCCCTTCTTTTTCCCTCCCTTTCTCAGTGTCTTTCCCCTTTCCTCATTTCACCATTTCCTTTCTCTCTCCTCCTCCCTTTCCTTCTTCTCTCCCTCTCCTCTCTCCCCTTTCTCCCTTTATTTTCCCATTACCTTGCGCTCCTCCCATCCCTTTCTCTCTTCCTTGCTTCTCTTCTTCTCTTTCCCTTCATTTTGTTTTATCTGTTTTTCTCTTCATTTCATTCTTCTAAGTTCCTTCGCATAATCATAAGGACTTGAAATTTTCCCTCTGATATACACGCATCCTCCCCCTCCTCCTCTTCTTCTTCCTCCTCCTCTTCCTTCTTCTCCTCCTCTTTTTCTACTTCTTCCTCTTTCTTCTCCTCTTGTTCTTGTTTTTCCTCCTCCTCCTACGGTTTTTTATCGTTTATATTTCCTTGTATCTGTGCTCCTTTGTCATTCTCCCTTTCTTTCCTGTCCCTCCATCCTTTTCTTTCTACTGTTTTCCCATTATGTTCCTACCTTTAATATTGTTTTTTCCTTTCCTAATTTTTCAGTTTCTCCATCACTTTCATATTCTTTCTCCTCCTCTTCTTTCCCTTTTCTTCTTACCCTCTTCCTCCTTCTCTGTACAGACTTCTTCTCTCCCTGCTCTGATATCTCCATTTTCCATTAATCTTTCTTCTCCCCTTCCTCTTCTTTTTCTTCCTCAATATCTT
The DNA here is from genome assembly GCF_032717465.1 of Coenobita brevimanus. NCBI lineage: Eukaryota > Metazoa > Arthropoda > Malacostraca > Decapoda > Coenobitidae > Coenobita > Coenobita brevimanus. The sequence goes on from NC_137049.1 coordinate 6,209,004, forward strand.
TCTTTTCCTCTTCCACGGCATTTCGTTTCCTCTTTTCTCCGGTCATATTTTACCACCTTTTCATTTTCTTTATTCTCCAATTACTTTTTCTTCTCATTCCTGTTTTTTCCTGTTATTCTTGTTCCTTTATTCCAGTTAATTTCTATCCTCATTTTTTGTTCATATTTTTACCTCGTTTTTCTCGGCCTTTTTTCTTTCCAATTTCTCTTTTTCTCTTGTTCCATTTCCTTTTGCTTTTCATCTCACTTGGCTTTTAATTATTTTTTCTCTTCCTCCTTTTCTCTCTTCCCTCCTCCTCGTCCTCTTTCTCCTTCTCCTACTTCTCTTTCTCATACCTTTCCTACCCATTTTCTTCCTCCTTCTGCCTTCTTGTTTTTCACTTCCTTGCATAATTTTCTCACACGTTTTCTGCTGTTTTTTTTTCTTTTCCTTCTGTTCCTCTTCTTCCTTTCCTTTCCTTTCTTTCTCCTTCCTCTCTTCTCCGTCTCTTTCTCCTCCTCCTCCTCCTAATCTCCTTTCGCCTCATTTATTTTTATTTCATTAGTACACATTATTCTTCCCCCCTCCTCCTCCTCCTCCTCCTCCTCCTTTTTTCTTTCCCTAGATCCTTCCCTCCTTCTCATCCTCGTTCTCGACCTTGTTCTCCTTTTTTCCCCCTCCCCTTCCTTCCTCCTCCGCCCCTCTTCCCACCCCCTCCTCCTCCTCCTCCTCCTCCTCATCATCATCATCATCATCATCATCATCATCATCATCATTACCCTCTTTCTCCTCCTCCTCCTCTGTCACAACCTCTAATTTCCCCCATTTTTTAACCTCCACACTTCTTCCTTTCCTGTACATTCTTTTTTTCTTTCTTCCTTCTGTTCCCCCCCCTCTCTCTCTCTCTCTCTCTCTCTCTCCAACTCTAATTTTTCCTCACCCTTCCTTTTTACCGTCAGTTTTTCCCTGTTCTTATTTTTGTTATATACCGGAGCTCGACGCGTGTGTGTGTGTGTGTGAAAAATATCTCGAAAAAGATTTAATCCAACTTAAAAACTTAGTGGAAGGGTATTGGGTTCGCCACTATTGAAACCTCTTGTGTTTGCGAGAAAAAGGTCAGCCAAGGTCAAAGTGCCAGGCCAGAGTTTGACCTTTTTAAATCAATTTCACCATTATTTCTGTCCGATTTAGACCAAACTTTGTGAAATGGTTTTGAATGAGGCAAGAACGAGGTGAGTCAAATTTTAGAACAATCAAAGGTCAAGGTCACAGGTCAAGGTCACAGGTCAAGGTCACAGGGCAAGAATACGGGGGCGAGGTCACAGGGCAAGGTCACAGGGCAAGGTCACAGGGCAAGGTCACAGTTCGACCCGTGTGCCTGTTTGAACAAAATGACTAAAATCGTTTGACCTTCTTTAGACTAGACAGTGGAAGGATTAAGGGTCAGACCAGGGCTCGCCTATAGTTTTCGAGAACAGTAGGTCAGAGGTCAAAGTTATTTGGCATGGTGAACTTAAACAGTTTTTGTCCGATTTAGACAAAATTTAGTGGAAGGGTTCAGGGTAAGGCGAGAGTAAAAGATTCGGATTTTGAAAACACTCATTCTTCAAAGTCACAGTGAAAAGTCAAATATCAATGAAATGGCAAGACTGACATAAACAATTTCGATATAATTTTGATGATTTTGATGAAAGCCAAGGACCCATCTCGTCGGTTAAGTAAGCTCCCTGACACCTCTTCCTAAGCGATTTATTTTGCTTATTACACCTTGCCGTCCTCTTCTGTGTTACATAAGTCATGCTGATATTACCATACTTTGCATAGTTAACGTACAAAACGATATTAGCCAGCGAAATCCCAGCATAAATCGGTATGGGAGAGGTGTTAGGGAGCTTCCTTAACCGCTGACAATACGAACCAGCGTAACAAGGCAAAGTCAAACGTTTAGCCTTTAGGGCTCCTCTTGGGCGCGTGTATTGCTCTCTGAGCGTTCTTTCTTCTTCAGTTTTTCCAACCTGACCCTAATTATTTCTCCTCCTCTCCTCCTCCTCCTCCTCCTCATCCTCATCCTCATCCTCATCCGCCTCCTCCTCCTCCTCCTCCTCATCATCATCATCCGTCTCCTCCTCCTCCGCCCATTATGTCTCTCCTCTCCCACCATCATAATCATCGTCCTTACCATTATCTTAAAATTTTCTTTGTTCTCACCATTTTCCTCCTCCTCCTCCTCCTCCTCCTTGTGTTTTTTCCTCTTCCATCATCATGATCAACATTATCATCATTTTCTAGTTCCTTGTTATCCCCATGTTTTCCTCCTCCTCCTCATGTCTTTTCCATCATCATCATCATCATCATCATCATCATCATCATTTTCTACTTTCATGCTTCCCCTATTTTTTCCACCTCCTCTTCCTCCTCCTCCTTTTTCTCTTCCTCCTCCTCCTCCTCCTCCTCCCCCCAGTCATTACCCACAGATTCCGTGCCAGCACTGTCTCCCTGAGGACGCCTCCTCTTTCTATCTTTATTTTCTCACTTTTTCCTCTCTTTATTTTTACCCACTCTCCCTTTTTGTCGTCATCGTACCCAGAGTCCCTTTCTTTTTTTCTTTACTTTTATTCTGGGTGTATATTCTTTTTATCAGTTTGTTGTTAATGTTGTATATCAATTTTTCTGACTTTTATTTACTGTCTCCCGTCTGTGTGTGTGTGTGTGTGTGTGTGTGTGTGTGTGTGTGTGTGTGTGTGTTTCTCATTCTTCTGGCTGCTATCTTGTTTGTTAAGCCTTTTTCAGTTTTTCTCTTTAGGCTTTTTTCACTTTTTTCTTACATTATTTTCCATGAATATTCTCCAGCATTGCCCATGGATTTATTTATATTTTTTTTTTATTAATGGAATGATTATTTTTCCTTTCTTTTAATCTTGTTCTCTTTTATATTTTTTTGGATTTTTTGTCCTTGACCAAGTTTTATTTTTATTTCTTCTCATTTGTTTTCCTGTGAATCATACATATTTTTCCTTTTTTTTTTAATGTGATACTTTCTTGTGTTCATTTGGGTTCTGTATCTTTTGTTCTTTGTTTTTGTTTTTGTTAATCATGTTTCATTTCTCATAGGTTTCTTGGTTTTGATATAAGTCATTGATGTGCATTGTGTTATTGTTGAAGGTCTGTGTGTCTTCTGTTTTCATCTGTTTTGAGTGTTTATATTTGTTGAATGATTTGTTGTTTGTGTACTTGTGTAACTGCCTTGTTTTGTAATTTCTTGCCTCTTTCGTTAATGTGTTTTTTATTGTTTAATCCTCTTACGTCTGTCATTTTTACTTCTTAAATGATAAAGTACAGTGTCTCTTGTGTGACGATATTTCTTGTTTATGAGTTTTTATTTATTTCGTTGGGGGTTACGCTTCTTTCAAAAATTCAAGTTACCATTTTTAGTCCAGTGTCCAAATTTTATATATATATATATATATATATATATATATATATATATATATATATATATATATATATATATATATATATATATATATATATATATATATATATATATATATATATATATATATATATATATATATATATAAATCATTGCACACAGTATTCTTTTTCTTTTTCATACTTTTGCTGGTGGCTGTCGCATGGAGGAGGAGTAGGAGAAGTAGGAGGAGTAAGAAGAAGAAGAAGAAGAAGAAGAAGAAGTGGAGGAGGAGGAGGAGGAGGAGTAGGAGCAGGAGCAGGAGCAGGAGCAGGAGGAGCAGACGAGTAAAGAAGAGTTAGTAGAATAGTCATAGAAAAAAAATCAGTGATGAATGAATGAGAAGAAGAGGAGGAGGAGAAAGAAGAAGAGGAGAATGAGTACTAAGAAAATAGGAGGCCGATGTCGCTCGCAGTATCTCTAATAACAATGCATGTCTCTTTCAGTCACCTCTCTCACCTCTCTTCATAATTCATCTCGACGCAAGGACCTATTCTCTCTCTCTCTCTCTCTCTCTCTCTCTCAGCCATTTAATTTGGGGGGATTTGAACGAAACTTACAGCTTCATATTATATATTTCTTTTGCTATTGGCTGGTTATATATTTTTGAGCATTTTAGATATAAATTTTTTTCCAACGCTGTAGGATTTTTTTTTTTTTTAATTAATCGTCTAATCATTTTTTATATTGAAAATTTTATGCCTCTGCCCGTTTTTGTCCTTGTTATTGTTCATTGTTTTATGCCCATCCTTTTTGCATGTTTCTCCTGTCTTTCATCCTGTTTGTCTGTATTGTCTTTCCTTTCATCATCTATATATAAATATAAAAGAGCCGCTTTGTTTGTTTGTTTTCTTTTCCTTCAATCACGCCCAAACCAAGGGCCAGAGACCCCCAGACCCATACTATATTCTGAAATCAGGGTGACCCAGGGATGGTTTTAGGATGGTCAAAATTCAAATCTGTCGTTTGACGTCACTGATAAGAGTGCTCGCTTTCTCGACCCAGGCAAGGTCTGCCAAATTTTTAGCATGGAGACTCACATGACCTCCAGTTTGAACACAGGCTATATGAGGTTGACCTCCGAGGTCATTTGAGGTCACTGGTAATAATGAACAAGTGCGCACAAATACTATGGGTTGGTCTGCGGCAGCTAAAATAGAAAGTTCCTGGACCTCTTATAATCTCTCGTCAAAAGCATATGAGGTATATGGTCTTTTTGGAGTAGAAAGAAAGATTGAACTAAAACAAAATTATTGGATTAGATTGTTCACCTTTTTGGCCCGGCAACGCCGGGTACCCCTGCTAGACTTTTATATTTCTCTATGTCTTTGTCTCTCGCCTGTCCATCTGTATGAGTATGTCTGTCTTCTTTTGCTTAGTTGACGTCTGTTTGTCTGCCTGTCTGTGGGTATGCATATTTGTTTGAATTTCTTTTGTAGGTTTGCTTGATTATTTGTCTGTGTCCATCCATCCGTTCGTCCACCTGTCTCTCTGTCTGTCTGTCTTTCAGATTCTGCTGTCTTGTATGTATGTATGTATGTGTAAATATGTATGCCTGTATGTTTATGTATGTATCCGCCATACGTACATCTAACCCGATCGATATTAAACACCTTTCTTAAACTGAAGAGAATTAATCATGTGACGCTCGCTCGGGGTTTTCTTGGATTCATTGTTTTTTTTTTCCTTTTTTTTTTTCCTGTGTCTATTTATACCGCTGTTTTTCTGCATATTTCATCCTCTCTCTCTCTCTCTCTCTCTCTCTCTCTCTCTCCTTGATTCATTATCTGTCTTCCTCCATTAATATATCTTTGTCTCTCTTCTGTTTATGTACATGTCTATCAATCCTTCAACATTTGCCTTATCGACATGTCTACTTCTCCTCTCTAACTCTTTTCTTTTTATGTTTTCATGAATAGATGTTTCTCAATCTTTTTATCTATTTATATATTTTTATCAATTTATCTATTTATTTATCTATTTATCTTTTTATGTATTAATGATTTCCTAAGTATCTATTTATCTTATGTTTATCTCTTTATCTTTTTATCTTTTATCTTTTTATGTTTTCCCTTTTATCTTTTTATCTGTATGTATGTTTATTTATCTTTTTATCTATTTATTTATCTCTTTATCTTGCTGATACCTTTCTCTTATCTTTTGATCCGTTTATCTCTTTATCTCTTTATCTATGTTTCTTGTACTTTTTATCTTTTTATCTTTTTATCTATTTCTCTTTTTATCTATTAATCTGTATATACTTTTTTATCTATTTATCTTTATTTTTTTATCTCTCTCTCTCTGTCTCTATCTTTTTATCATTTTATCTATCTATCCCTATAAATATTTATCTGTATCAATTTATATATTTATCTTTTCATCTATCTTTTTATTTTATTTTTAATCCCCTTATCTCTTTATATATTTATCTATTTATATATTTACCTTTTATCTATCTATGTTTGTTGCTTTATCTCTCTCTAGTTTTTTCTGTCTATTTTTTTTTCGTAGTGTTCGGCTAAATGTTTTTCTTTTTTTTTCAGTAATATTGGAAAAATGTCTTTCTCCCATTTCTGTTGCTCCCATTACCTGTCTGTCTTTCTGATTCACCTCTCACTCTCACAATTGTCTCTCTCTCTGTCTTTAAATTTACCTCTCTCTCTCTCTCTCTCTCTCTCTCTCTCTCTCTCTCTCTCTCTCTCTCCTTGTGTGCATGTGTGTGTGTGTGTGTGTGTGTGTGTGTGTGTGTGTGTGTGTGTGTGTGTGTGTGTGTGTGTGTGTGAGAGAGAGAGAGAGAGAGAGAGAGAGTTTATCAGCCAGTCGATCGATCTATCTGTCTGTCAATTGTATCTGAAAGTCTACAATATCTCTTAATTAATATCATGTGTATATCTGTCTGTCTGTCTATCAGTTTGTCTGTCTGTCTGCCAATCCCCTTTTACCTGTCTGTCTGTCTGTCTGTCTGTCTACAGGATTTAGTGTCTGTGTAACCCAGCTATCTCTACCATTCCTTATCTCTAGAGCCACCTACTGTTCAGTCTATCTATCTATCTATCCATCTCTATCTATCTGTCTATCTATCTATCTATCATCTATCTATCTATCTATCTATCTATCTATCTGTATATGTCTATCTGTGTGTCTGTAGCATTTAGTAATTAACCCACCTGCCTACCTGCTTATCATTATGTTCACCTGTCTACTCAGTCAATCTTTAGTTCTCTATGTAATATAGAGATAGATAGATTAATGGATAGATAGATGGATAGAGGTAGATTAGATAGAGATAAACTGAAAGATGGATGGAGAAAGATAGATTAGAAACATGGATAGATTGATAGATGGAGAGACAGATAGATAGATAGAAAGACATATAGATGGAATGACATATACATAGATAGATGGATAGACAGATAGATAGATAAAAAGATACACAGGTAGATAGATAGATGGACAGATAGACTGGTAGATAGTTTGATAGATATCCACAATAAGGGTGTGCGTGTTGGTTAAGATATTTGAAAACTTGGCATAAAACGTAAATTTTTACATTAATAATATATACATAACCTGCGATATATTTCCACCGCCATTTGAGATATTCTGCATGCATTAAATTGAAATAAATAAATAAATAAATAAATAGATCAGACAACGTAATTCTGCACGTTAGTTTCTGTGTCTTTGTCCCTGTGTCTGTTTGTCTGTGTGTCTGTGTGTCTGTCTGTGTGTTTCTGCCTATACTGTTTATACTTGTATCTGTCTATCAATCAACGAATCTATCTGTTTGTCTGTCTATCAGTGTGCGTATCTGTCCTTCTATCTATTTATCTGTCTGCCTGTCTATCTAGCTACTTACCTGCCTACAAACCTACCTGCCTATCAGTCAATCTATCTCTCTATCTACTTATCAGTCTATTTTTTTATCTCTTTATCTATCTATATTTATCTATGTCTGTCTGTCTATCCGTCTATCTATATACCTGTATATCTACAGCTATCTATCTAACCATCTTTCTATTTATCTATCTACTTATATACCCATCTGCCTGTATCTATATCTATCGATCTTCCTTTCTGTTTATCCATCTCTCAGTGTATCTATCAACCTGTCTATCTATCTGTCTGTCTATTTATCTATCTATCTATCCATCCATCCATCCATCCATCCATCCATCTATCTATCTATCTATCAATCTCCATCTATCTATCTCTATTTAACTCTTTCTATCTATCTATCTATCTATCCATCTTTCTATCTATCCAGACAGGTATGCTATCACCCAAGCCCCCTCCTTCCCTATTTACAAACCCCTGATAACGAAGCTAATCCACCTTCATCATTACCTCCCTTGTTTACCTCAGCTTACCTTAATTACTTTGTTTACCTTGTTTGCTGGGGTTTAGCTTTGTATGTTTGTGTTTTAGCTTTGGTTTGTTTTAGCTGCAGTTGCTGGTTTTAGCTTTGATTCCTGTATTTTAGTTATGTTTGCTGTGTTTTAGCCTTGCTGTGTTTTAGCTGTGTTTTAGTTGTTTGCTTTATTTTAGTTTTGTTTGCTGTGTCTTTGCTGTGTTTGCTGAGTTTCAGCTTTGCTATGTTTTAACTGTGTTTAGCTTTGTTTTCTGTTTTATTTGTTTACTATGTTTTAGCTGTGTTTGCTGTGTTTTAACTTTGCCGTGTATTAGCTTTCCTGTGCTGTGTTTTACCCTGCTGTGTTTCGTTTAGCTTTGTCTTCAGTTTCGCCTTCTTGAGTTGAGTTTCGCTGAATTTCACTTTGTTTCGCCTTTTTTAGTTACTTTCAGCTTTACACTCTTCCGTTTCGTCATGTTCCTTCTTTTGTTTAATTTTGTTTTGCCTTGTTCCTTCTTTTGTCCTGTTTAGTTTCGTTTCGACTTGTTTGATATTGTATTGTTGTCTTTAGCTGTTTTGTTCTGGTACTCGAGAGGGACGCCTTCACGCGGTGGCACTGATACAACCTGGCGGTGAAGCTGCCTGGGTCTACACACGTCCCTCAGCCCCAACCCTGTCTCCTAAATGGAGAATGGTGGGATGCAGAAGAAAGGCAATGTCATCCTGTAGTCCACCGAGTTCACGTTTCAGACGAACCTGGGGCTACAACAACAACATGTACTACAACTACCGCTGCTGCTGCTGCTGCTGCTGCTGCTGCTGCTGCCGCTGCTGCTGCTGCTGTTGCCGCTGCCGCTGCCGCTGCTGCTGCATTCAGTCTTTTCTTTGATTTTTGTCGTTATTCTTTTCAGTAGTTTTCGTAGGAATGTTATATTTATCACACTTTTTATAACTATATGTGAGATGAGGAGTGTGCCTAAGTGTGTGTGTGTGTGTGTGTGTGTGTGTGTGTGTGTGTGTGTGTGTGTGTGTGTCTGTGTCTGTGTCTGTGTGTGTAACTGAGTGAACGTGACTGTGTGCATGTGACTGTATGCGTGTGGGACTGTCTGTTTACATGTGCGTTTTTTTTTTGGGGGGGAGGGGTCGCTTATGCATAAGCTAATGGTCTTTCCGCGTATGTTATATTAATGTAATTGTTTTTGCATGCGTGTGCGTGCGTGTGCGTGTGTGTGTGTGTGTGTGTGTGTGTGTGTGTGTGTGTGTGTGTGTGTGTGTGTGTGTGTGTGTGTGTGTGTGTGTGTGCTACATCCGGAGGACTCTGCCTTAAAGTTGCCTTGCATCGTCTCTTACGTACCTCTCACCCTTTCCCCCTCCCTCTTTTCCTCTCTTCATCCTTCCCCCCTTCCCTCCCCCCCCCTCTTTTTTTTTACCTTCTATCCCTCCCTCACTCCGCTTTCCCTCTTCCCTCTCCCGTTCACTTCACTCCCCCATCCTCCCTTCTTTCCTTGCGTTCGCCTTCCTTCATCGCTTCCTGCCTTCCTCTCCTGCTATCCCCTCACCTTCTTTTTCTCTCTTCTTCCCATGGTGTTTCATCTCCTCCTCCCTCCCTCCCTCTCTTGCTGTCCCTTCCTCCCTCTCTGTCTCCCTCCCTCCCTCCCTCCCTCCCTGTCCTATTGTCTTCTCCCCTCCCCTCTTCCCTTCCTCCTTTGCTGTCTTCTCTTCTCCCCTCCTCTCTCCTTCCATTGCTGTCAAACTCCCCTCCCATTCTCCCTCTCTCCCTCCCTCTTCTCTCTTTCTGTCGTCCTTCCCCTTCTTGCCTTTTTCTTCCCTCCCCTGTTCCTATTTCCATCACATTCCTCGTTTACTCCTCCTTCCCACCCCAGCTCCTCTGTCTGTCTGTCTGTCTGTCTGTCTCTCTCTCTCTCTCTCTCTCTCTCTCTCTCTCTCTATTTCTCCTCTTCTTCCGCTTCCTCCTTCATTTTGATTTTCTGCTTCCGTCTTTCGTTTTTCTCATTATTTTCTTTTTTTCCCCTATCATTCCTTCTTCATCTTTTCCTTCTTCTTTTCCATCTCATTCTATCTTTTTCTTTTCCCTTTTCATCTTGTTCTTCCTTCATTAAATCTTCCTACATTTTGTCTCCCTCCCTCGTCTCCTTCACTTTTAATTTTAATATGTATTCTTTTTTCTCCCCTCTTTGATTTCTTCTTCTGACCCTCCTTCTCCTCCTCTTCCTACTTCTCAATCTAACCTAACCTTACCTAACCTAACCTTACCTCATCTTACCTTATCTTACCTTACCTTTACCTTACTTTATCTTACTTTACCTTACCTTACCTTACTCCATCCTACCTCACCTTACCTTACTTTACCTTACCTTACCTTACCTTACTGTACTTTACCTTACCATACCTTACTTTACCTTACCTTACCTGACTACTTTACCTTACCATACCTTACTTTACCTTATCTTACCTGACTACTTTACCTTACCTTACCTTACTTTACCTTACCTTACCTTACTTTACTTTACCTTACCTTACCTTACCTTACCTTGCTACCATACCTCCCCTACCTTACTACCTTACCTTACCTTACTTACTACCTTACCTTACCTTACTACCTTACCTTACCTGACCTTACTACCTTACATTACTTTACCTTACCTTACCTTACTTTACCTTTTTTTACGCTTCTTCAACCCCCTTCGTCCCCCTCCATCCCTTTACATCCGTCTTCAGCTTTCTCCTCTGTCTGTCTACCTCCTTCTCCCTTTCTCCCTCCACCTCCGTCTCCTCTCACTCCTCCCTCGCTTATTAGGTACACCTACCTCACTTACTCCCTCACTCCCAGTCTACTCCCTCATCTCACGACATATCCTACTTCCTCCTTCCATGGTTCCTCCTCTTTTCCCACTTATACAGATGTCTTTCCTTCATTATCTTTCCATTTGTAATCACACCTCTTTCCTCCAGTTCTTCTCCCTTTCTTCCTTCCTCCCAATTTCCTCCCTCCGTTACTTTCCTGCTTCCCTTTCCTTCGTTTCTTCCTTCCTCCTTTCTTCTCTTTAACTTCCTCACTCCTTATCCTCCCTTCCCTATTTTTTCCTCCTTCCCTTTCCTTCTTCAGTAGCATCCTCGCTCCCTCTTCCATCATTTTTCTTCCTTCTTTCTCTCCTTCAGTTATTCTTCCTCTTATCCTTCTTCCAGTTTTTCTCTCTCACATCCTTCTCCTAGCTTCTCTCCAGCCAGCCCTTCTTTCCTCCCCTTCCCTCATTTCCTTCCTCCTTGCCTCTCCGTCCCATCTTTCTTTCACCTCCTTTTCTTCCTTCTATCTTTCCTCCTCTCTCCCTTCCACTTCACCTCCCTTTAAGCCGTTTTTCTTCCCTCCCTTCCACTCCAGTCTGTCTTCTTCCCTTCCTTCCCTTCTCGTTTCCTTCCTTCCTCTTCCTCCTCTTTGCTCCTCTTTATCGGCCTCTTTCTCTCCACCGTCTCTTTATCCTCTCCAATCTATCTTCTTCCCTCCCCTTCACCCTCGTTTCCTTCCTTCCTCCTCCTCCTCTTTCAGGTCTCTCTCTCTCTCTCTCTCTCTCTCTCTCTCTCGCTCTCACACACACACACACACTCACACACACACACACACACACACACACACACACACACACACACACACACACACACACACACACCTGAAGGGCATTGTACTTACCTCCCAGGTGTTTTAGATGTACCAGTATATTTTCTTGTGTCCATTGTAGCATTGTTTTTATTGCAGGTCGAGTGGAGTGTAGGTGTAAGTGTTATGGTGTCGCCTCTGCTTTCCTCGTTTACCAGGTGCCTTTACACCCTCATGCCCCCCTCCCCCTCATCATTCCCCTTCTCCCCCCTCATCCTTACCCTCCCTCATCCTTACCCCCCTCATCCTTACCCCCTCATCCTTACCCCCCTCATCCTTACCCTCCCCTCATCCTTACCCCCCTCCTATCTTCCCTCTAATCTCTTTACCTCTCTACCCTCCCCCCTCCTTCTTTCTGTCACTCCCAAACTATCTTTTCCTTTTCCCAGCATCCCTACCCATCCTCTTTATCCCCTTCCATCTCCCCCACCTCACCCTCTCGCGTTTCCTCCATCCCACCATCCTCACCCCATGCCATTCCTTCACTCCCTCCCTATCTCCTCCCATTTCTTCACCCCCACCCTCCTAACCTCCCTTCCATCACCTCCCTTACGCAGCACTCCTTTCCCTACCTCTTCCATCTACTCTCACCCTCCTTGTCCCTTCCCCATTTCCATCTCCATCTTCCATCTCTTTACCTTAACCCAGTGAATAAAGGGAAGACTTTTCTTTTTTTTTTCTTTTTTGCCATCGCTTGTCGATTTTATTTAGCATATGATAGATTTTTTTGAGTTTAGGGTAGATTTTTTTGAGTTTAGGATAGATTTTTTGAGTTTAGGGTAGATTTTTTGAGTTTAGGGTAGATTTGTTGAGTTAAAGATGGAGATTTTTGAGTTTAGGGTAGACTTTTTGAGTTAAAGGAAGAGGTTTTGAGTTTGGTATATTTTTTTTGAATTTAGGATAGATTTTTAAATTGTAAGATAGATTTTTTTTTTTTTTAAAGATTAGAGCATTAAAAAGATTAGGATAGTTCTTCAGCTTAGACTAGATTTTTTGAGTTTAGGGTAAATATTTTTTAGGTTAGGGTACATGTTTTGAGTTTAGGATAGATTCTTTGAGTTTAGGATAGATTCTTTGGGTTTAGGATAGATTTTTTGAGTTCAGAATACTTTCTGAGTTTAGGATAGATTTTTTTTTCAGTTTGAGTAGTTTTTTTTACAAGGTAGGGATATTTTTTCAATTGAGGGTAGATTTTTTTTTTTTAGTTTAGGGTAGTTTTTTGAGTTCAGGATAGATTTTTTTTGAGTTCAGGATAATTTTTTTCGGTTTAGGATAGATTTCTTGGGTTTAGAATAGATTTTGGGGGGTTTAGGATAGATTTATTGAGTTTAGGATAGATTTTTTGGGTTAAAATAAACTTTTTAAGTTTATGATAGACTTTTAAAGTTTAGGATTGATTATTTAAGTTTGATAGATTTCCTGAATTTAGTATAGAAATTTTGTGTTTAGTATATATATTTTTTAGTTTAGGATAGATTTTTTTGAGTGTAGGATAGATTTTTCGAAATTTAGCATCGATCTTCAAATTAGGATAGATTTTTTGTTTGTTTGTTTGTTTAGGACATTTTTTTCAGGTTAGGACAGATTTTTTAAGTCTTGGAAAAATAAAATCAGTTTAGGATCGATTTTTTTTCAGTCTAGGATCGATTTTTTAATTTAAGATCATTTTTTTTCAGTTTCGGATAGATTTTTGTTTGTTTAGGATATATTTTTTTCAGTATGGGGTAGATTTTTTCAGTTCAGGGTAGATTCTTTCAGCCTAGGGTAGATTTTTAAAATTTTGTATACTTTTTTCAGTTTAGGATAGATTTTTGTTCAGTTTAGGAAAGATTTATTTCAGTAAAGGTAGATTTTTCTATTTGATTTTTTTCAGTTTTCGATCGATTCTTTCAGTTCAGGATAGATTTTTCTTTTTTTTTTTTTAGTTCTGTAGATTTGTTTTTACTTTGAGATAGATTTTCTTTTAGTTTAGGATAGGTAGAAGCCCTAATGTTTCTTTGCTAAGTAAATATTTAGGAAGACTGGAAGGGTTGTAATAAAGAAAATGTATAAAAAATTCACATAAATCTTCGCCAAACCAACATTCATTATCACCTCTTTTCTTTTTCTTACACATGAGGTAAGGGATTGACTTTGCCCCGTCCTTATTCCACCACTTAAAGTACCTGATTGACTAAAAAGACCGATATTCACGTCTGCAATTGCACCTTCTGCGTAAAAGTCCGTGGTCCTTACTGCACTTCATTACTATGACCCTTGCTACGATACAAATATTATTTCTATAGCCTTGTTACCTAAACTAGGCCCAGATTTTCGTCCTTTGGCAGCTGATTGCATGTAACACTGTGATAGAAAGAATGCTGCCACTTTACATCCTTTCCATAGCACTTCTTCGTGACGAGGATCATATTCCCGTGCTAATCTACTGCTAGAGGTGAGCGTTGAAGGTGGAGAGATGGCGATTTTAGGCCAAGTTAGAGTTAAAAGGGTATAGCATCTGGAACACCTCATGTACTGAAAGGGTGTAATGTACCTTTGTCCTGACCTTAATGACACGTGTACTTAATGCTTCTCTGATTTACCTGATTTTCTTGCTCTGATCACCTGTAATTATGGTGTCGTGAAACCGGATGTCTCGCCTCTGACCTTCTGTGTACACCTAAAAAGCACTTAGAGAGAGAGAGAGAGAGAGAGAGAGAGAGAGAGAGAGAGAGAGAGAGAGAGAGCTGGTCCGATGTAAAGTTCCAAATACTGTATATTCATCATCCATTTTTCCTATTTTTTTTACCCCATCAGGAGCCCAGGGACCCGAGGCTAGCTTACTTAGTCCTGACATTTGCGACGAAAGTGACCAGTAGCTCTTCCCTTAGTGGCCTTGTATGAGTAATAAGCCCTTACCAACTTCAGGATTTAAATTTTTATTGGCCACATCCGACTGGAGCGCCTTAACCCGCTAAACCACACGGCGTTCATTTAGTTAAACCAACTTAGTAATAGTTTTATGAATTACAATAAGCCATGTGGTCGGTCATTCAGTGTAGAGTCACCTAAATACATAATGAATTAGTGAATGCTCTCCTATCTACCACAGTCAGTAATCTATTGACACACGTGTTTGGCTAGGAGCTATACTCATTTCACTCTATCTTGGCCTAAAATCGCGACGTCTCCATCTTGTTTGCTTTAGCAGTCGATCAACACCGATATGATGTTATAGTCGCGAAAAAGTGTTACGGAATGGATGCAGAGCCTTAGGACTGTCTTTTCCTGTCATCGGGGTTCGTAAAATAAGCTGCAAAAGGACGAAGATCTGGGCCAGGTTAAGGTAAAAGAACTACAGTAAAGCGAGATTACGCCCTCCAAACTCACTTGAATATTAATGATTACTCGTATCAGTAAGGTTTTGACACAACACCGAGACTCTATGATAAGGACAGGTCGCCAGTGTTATCAGTAAATCAGTTTTATCCGACACAGATGGACTATTAATAGTCCATCTGTGTCTGATATATATATATATATATATATATATATATATATATATATATATATATATATATATATATATATATATATATATATATATATATATATATATATATTTCTAACTTGCTGTCGACACCAGTTTTAATCGTCATAATGGAGACTTAGGCCTGTATTTTCGTGGGGCAAGGAGGGTCCCTAACACCTCTTCCTTAACGATTTATTTTCCAAAATGCTCATTAATATCGCCTGGTTTTCTTCGTGTCTTTTCAAGATCGATGTAGGTTGCATGAATAACACATAGGGATATAGTAACGGAGCAGAATCAGAAATAAGTCGGTAAGGAAGAGGTGTTAGTGAGCGTCCTGACCATACTAGAATACCTCCCTTAGAAGTGGAGTGGTTAAATACAGGCCCGCATTCTCGTCGGTTGAGGAAGCTCCCGAACAAATTTTCCAAAGTTATTTATTTTGTTTAGTACACCTTACTCTACTGTTACATAAATCCTTCCACTATCGCTATACTTTGCATAAACAACGTACGAAAGGATATTAACCTACATTTTCCAAAAATAATTCCCTAAGGATGAGGTGTTAGGAAGCTTCCTTATCCACCGAGAATACGAGATCAAACTTCATAATCCCAACACTAGAAGACACATCCGCCCCCCCCCGAAGAAAAAAAAAACTGTAGCAAAAATAAAAATGTAATTGGCTATCGAAATGAAGAGGTTAACTTGGTCCCTCGGCCAAATTGGATATTGTATGGTGATATATTAATTAATTTTTAGCCAATTATATGCCAAAAGTAATATCTGCAATTAATGCACAGAGTTGCCCCTATATTAAATTGCATAGCCCGTCTCTCAGAATGATAATATAAGCAATTTTCTCCCTCCCTGTGTCAGGCTCACATGAAACTCTGAAATAATTTGACGACCACAAGGACATGTAATCCCAAATTTCCGGTGATTATTTTTGTTATTATTATTATTATTATTATTATTATTACATATTTGCTTCCTCCACAGTCTTTTATTTAGTCTTGGAAAGCAGCGCACTCCCATTCGCTTTCTATCCATGTATTTAATATAGGAGTTAAATGATACCCCGTCCTACATGTATGCAGCTGCTCAACTCTGGAACTGTCTTTCTCAGTCTGTATTTCCCTCTGCCTATGACCTCCAGGCTTTTAAACCCAATACGTCCAGCCATATGAAAATGTACGTTTTTTTTTTTTTTTTATCTTACTTTCGTTCATTTTCTCCTAAAAGTAAAGTTTTGGAAATATCAGGACGTTTCAATCTTTCTTCCTTTCTTTCTCTATTTCCTTTCCTTTTTTTTTTTTTTTCCATAAAGAATCTTGGGGGTTTTATTATATTTTCCTGTTGCCATCACACAGTCTCATCTGTTTAACCTTTTAGTGAAAAGCGTTAAGGAACGCTATCTATCTATCCATCTATGTGTCTGTCTACGAGTATCTATTTGTCTGTCTGTTCACATCCGTCCATCCATCTGTCTGTCATTCCGTGCATCTGCCTCTGTTTATCCATCTACCTATCTGTCAGCTTTTCTATCTTTATCTATTTATATCCATCTATCCATCCATCCATCTATCTATCTGAATATTTATATTTATCCATCTATCCATCCATCCATTGATACATCCACCAGTTTATCATTCTGCATGCCTATCTCTGTCTATCTGTTTATCTGTCTATCTGTCTATCTATCTATCTATCAAACCCCGGTCTTTGGGAAAATCACTCATAAGCCAAATAAAATAATCTTTTAGTTTCATGAACAAATAAAAAGTACAATTATTTTTGGGAACGGCCAATAGATAAATAAATGAAACATAAAAGGCGTAATCGTATAGGATGAATATCGTTTTGTCTCAATCTCTTCGCTCATCTCCATTTCTTTTCACTCATGTCGCTGCAGGTGCCTAATCTCACTTTAATTTCTCCCTCTAACACCTCATTTGCTTACTTTCTTTTTCTCTCTCACATTTCTACTTAATAAATTTTGTGTTTTCTTTCAGCTTTTTCCGCACCTATCTTCATCATCATTAATTTTCTTCATATTTAATTCATCATCATTTTTATCATCATTATTATCTATTTATTTCATCTTTAATTGATTATTGTTATTATTATTATTATTATTATTTTTTATTATTATTATTGTTATTATTATTATTTTTATTATTATTATTTATTATTATTTTTATTATTATTATTATCATCACCATCATCATCATCATCATCATCATCTATTTTCTTTATCTGTAATTCATCATCATCATCATCATCATCATCATCATCATCATTATCATTATCATCATCATCATTTTTGTCCTAATCATTGTTATCGCCATCATCAACACCATCAGAATTGTCATCAGTTATCTTCTTATTTTAATCATCATCATCATCACCATCATCATCATCATTATCACCATCATCATCATCATCATCTGCATCATTTTTGTCGTAATCATCAACATCGCCATCATCACCTCCACCATCACAGCTATCATCCGAAATCTTCCTACTTTAATCATCATCATCATCATCATCATCATCATTTTCGTCGTAATCATCAGCATCCGTAGTCATCATCATCACAACTATCATCCATTTATCTTCCTGTTTTCATTATCATTCATCATCATCATCATCATCATCATCATCACAGTTCGTTTCTTTCCCATCATCATCATCACCACCACCACTCTATTCCCACTGTTATATATGGGTTGGATAGAAGAGAAACAGGCAAATGAGAAACACACAAACAATTACCCTCAATGCCTGTGTAAATGAACTGCTAACCATCCACTCATCACTCTGGCCTTAAAAATTAATGGCTTTTTATTTGTTTATTTACTCATTAATTTACTTGTTGATTTACTTATTTATTTATTTATTTACTTGTCAGTTAATTATTTACTTATTTATTTACTTTTATTTACTTCTTTATTTATTTACTTATTAATTTGTTTACTTATTAACTTATTTATTTACTTTTATTTACTTTTGTATTTATTTACTTGTAATGTCTACTTATTTATTTATTTACTCGTTTGTTTACTTATTTATTTACGTATGTGTTATTGTATTCACTTCTTTATTTTATTCATCTATTTACTTTTTACTTATTTACTTTTATTTTGCTTCTGTAGATATTTATTTATTTATTTACTTGTTTGCTCATTTATTTGGTTACTTACTTACTTGTTTATTCATTTACTTATTTATTTATTTTGATCCCTGATAGTTTTTTCCTGTGACGTAATGCAGTAGTGAAACCTTGGTCATATGAAGCCGTGCACTAACTCGCACTGGTTTAGGTCCAAGGGATGGTTACAAGTCCACGGTTCGTATTCTGGGCATTTAAGGAAGCTCCCTAACACCTCTTCCTTACCGACTTATTTTTGAATACGGCTGGTTAATATTCTTTTTTGCATACGCTATTTATACAGAGTATGATGATATTAGAATGATTTAAGTAACATAGAAAATGACGGCAATGTATCTATCTATCAATCTATTGCCAGACTCCCTAATCCCGCAAGGGGTGGCCACAAACAAATCGTCTCCATGTCGCCCTGTCTCCCGCCATTTCATTGCCCTGCTCCCAGCTCACTCACCCCCCCCCCCGTCATATACCTCTCCACTCCATCCCTCCATCTCATCCTTGGCCTCCCTCTCCCTCTCTCCCCCTTCCAACTCACTCACATACACTCTCCTCGTCAGTCTCTCTCATATGCAAAATAAATCTCTTAGGAAGAGGTATTAGAGAGCGTCCTTACCTGGTGGTGGAGAGGGACCCCTTCAGGTGGTGGCACTAGTAGGTTGTGGATCTATCCGGCTATACAAGCGACCCTCAACTCCCTCCCTGTCTACCAAAAGGAGGATGGTGGAGGGCAAGGGAAGGACAGCATAAGTCCGCAGTCCACGGAGTTCACATTGCAGATGAACCTGGGGCTACACCTGCCCCTACTACAGGTTAATTGGTCAGGACTATAGGTAATAAGGTAAAAGATAATAAGGTAATAATCATGCAATGAGGTAATGAGGTAATAGGTAATGAAATAAGAATAGGTCATGAGGTAGTAAGGTAATAGATAATAAGGTAATAGGTAATAGATAATGAGGTATTAAGGCAATAGATAATAAGGTAATAGGTAATAAAGTAATAGGCAATGAAGTATTACGTAACGAGTGAAAAAGGTAATGCGTAATAAGGCAATAGGTAAGTGGGTAATAAGGTAATAGGTAGGAAGGTAATAGGTAATAAGGTAATAGGGGATTTGATATCATCTCTACTATTTTACCTCTTCTTAACATATTCGTATTTCTGTCATAATTATTTCACACCCCCTCCTCTTCTGTTCTTCCCGCTCTCCACACTAACCTCTGACATAATTTTCCCCTCACTTTTTCCCTCAGCCTCCCCTATTTCCATCGTTTTCTTCCCTATGTGATTCTCTCTCTCTCTCTCTCTCTCTCTCTCTGGCTCACCCCATATACTGTAATATACGCTACGGTAAATGGCATTAAGATTATTGATTGATGATGATAACGATGATGATGATGATGATGATGATGGTGATGAAAATGGTGATGGTGATGAAAATGATCATGATGATGGTGATGATGATGATGATGATGAAAATGATGATGATGAAAATGATGATGATGGAAATGATGAAAATGATGATGATGGAAATGATGAAAATGATGATGATGATGATGAAGATGATGATGATGATGATGATGATGATGATGATGGTGATGATGGAAACGATGATGATGATGAAAATGGTGATGAAAATGATAATGATAATGATGATGATGCTAAATGCTGCTGTTGTCGTTGCTTTAAACATCGTTCTTTATTAGTATAGGATACAGTAAGCACTCTTCACACAAATCACCTCCCTTCCCATGCGATTTTTTTTCTTTCCTTGATATGAAGAGTGTGAGAACAATGTCAGAGGTGAGAGGTAGTCATTATGCCGTGTGTGGGGGTGGGTGGGGAGGGTGGATGTGCGTGCGTGCGTGCCTGCGTACATGGGGGGGGGGCGGATTGAGGGAATGGCGAGGGAGTAGGGAGGAAAGGAGAAAGGGGAAGACTGAAGTGGAGGGAGAGTGAGAAATAAAGAGGGCAATAGCGAGAGAAGAAGAGAGGAAAATGTAGAGGAGGGAAGTAAAGGGGTAAGAAAGGAAGGAAACAGAGGTAAGGGAGTGATGTAAACAGGGAAGAAGGTAGGGAGACAGAGAGGTGCTGGCAGAGAATTAGAATGCTCTCGCGTGTCTGTGTTTGTGTATATATTCATGGGGAGGGTGCAGGGGATTGAGAGAGGGGTACAGGGAGGGGAGATGATGGTAGGGAGGAAAGGAGGTAGGGGGAGGGGGGGTTGAGAGCAGAAGTGGAAGAATGAGCAAAGGGGAAAGGGAGGATGAGAGGAAAGGTAAATGAAGGATAGATAGGAAGCAAAGGATGTAGGAAAAGACGGAGATATGGAAGAAAGGACGTAGAGGAAAGATAGAGAGGAAGCGAAGAAAGTAGGGGAGAGGGGGGTAAGGAAGAAAGGATGTAGGAGAGGGAGGTATGGATGAAAGAAGAGGTAGGGAAGGTAGGGGAGAAGTAAAGGGAAGGAGTAAACAAGTGTGGGAGAAGAGAGAAAACGAGAGAAAGAAGTAATGTAAGAGATCAGTAAAGGAATAAGTAATTGGGGAGTGAGAAAAAAGGAATATAAAAAGAGAAATGAAGGGAAGACTGGGAAGAAAACATGCAAGAAAGAAGGGAGGGATAAGGGAACTAAACAGGGTAGAAGGGAAGTTAGAGAAAAATGGAAGAAAAGATGGAGACGGAAAGACGCAAGAACATATTTACAGAGTGCTCAGCATCCTGTATGTGTAGTCATGGTGGTAGAGAGTGAGGGAATGGGGAGGGGAGGTAGGGAGAGAGGGAGGACCTGGAGGAGAGGAGGGAAAACAGGTTGGGAAAGAGGGAGGTAATGAGGAGAGGAGGTGGAGGGGTGGAGGGAGAAAGGTAGCGAGGGAAAGACGGAAGTGAAATGGGAACTGGAGAGAAAACAGGAAGGAGAGAGGGAAAGAAATTGGAATCAAAAAGTGATGAGGGCAGGTGATAGGAAAGATATTAAAAGAGAGGTAAAACAAAGTTGAGCAGGACTGCAGTTCACTGGGATGAGTGTGTGTGTGTGTGTGTGTGTGTGTGTGTGTGTGTGTGTGTGTGTGTGTGTGTGTGTGTGTGTGTGTGTGTGTGTGTGTGTGTGTGCAAATGATAAGGCATAGGGTTCGATGGAAAGACGAAGGAAATAGGAAGGAATGAGGGTAGGGGGAGAAAGAGGAGGGTGAGCAAAGGGCAGAGAGAGAGAGAGAGAGAGAGAGGCATAAACCCTCTCCAACCAAGAACGTGGGTTATATTATCACTTGCAACCTCTCGAAGCTTAGATTAATAGCACTAGAACACCCTATTTCTGAAGGAGTTATGTAAACTTGATCTAACCCCTAGTCTTTTAAAACTGACTACGGTGGTGAATAAAACCTCTAGAAAAGACAAGAGAAATATATTAAATACTGTATTTCCTCTGTTGAATAAGTTTACAAAAAAGGAGGGAGGAAGAGAGAATGAAAAGGTGAGAGGGAAATAATGAGAGAGGTAGATGGAGGATGGAAAGGAGAGGGCACTGAATAAGAGATGGGGATTGGGAGAGAGGGAGGGAGGGATAGGGACAGGGAGAGAGGGAAGGAGGGATAATAGGAGGGAGGAGAGGGCTGTAGACACGTTGACACAGTGGTGGCTGGGAAACTTGCTTTTAAAACACAATAACAAAAAGGTAATAACACAGACACCCACACACTAGTTTATATAGAACGGCGCGCACACACACACACACACACACACACACACACACACACACACACACACACACACACACACACACACACACACACACACACACACACACACACACACACACACAGATTCTCTCTCTCTCTCTCTCTCCATGTACTGTATACGGTACGGTGAGTGGCATTAAGATATATGACTGGTGGCAGTGATGAAAGTGATGAAATGATGAAAATGATGATGAAAATGATGAAAATTATTGTGATGATGATGAAAATGATGATGATGATCATGATGATGATGATAACTGCTGCTGTTGTTGTCGTTGCTTAAAACACCTTTCTTTATAACTATAGGATGCAGTATGCCCCCTTCACACATATCACCTCCTGTCCCATGCGATATTTTTTTTCTTACCTTGATATGGAGAGTGTGAGAACAATGCCAGAGGTGAGAGGTAGTAATTATGTGTGTGTGGGGGGGGGGAGGCTGAGGGAATGGCGAGGGAGTAGTGAGGAAAGGAGGAAAGGGAAGGATGAAGTGGCAGGAGAGTTAGAAACAAAGAGGGCAATAGCGAGAGAAGAAGAGAGGAAAATGTAGAGAAGGATGGAAGTAAAGGGGTAAGAAAGGAAGGAGACAGAGGTATAGATGTGAAGTAAACAGGGAAGAAGGTAGGGAGGGAGAGAGGTGGTGGCAGAGAATTAGAATGCTCTCGCGTGTCTGTGTTTGTGTATTTATTCATGGGGAGGGTGCAGGGGATTGAGACGGGGGTACAGGGAGAGGAGAGGATTGTAGGGAGGAAAGGAGGTAGGGGTTAGGAGGGATGAGAGCAGAGGAGGAAGGAGCAGAGGGAGGCATGAAGGAAAGGAATTAGAAAGCAGGAAAGGAAGGAGGAAGGGGGAGGCTGGGAGGAAAGGTAATGGAAGGATAGGTAAGAAGGAAAGGATGTAGGGAAAGAGGGAGGTACGGAAGAAAGGAGGTAGAGAAGGGATAGAGAGGAAGCAAAGGAGGTAGGGGAGAGCGGGTAATGGAAAAATGGAGGTAGGAGAGAGGGGGGGGTAAGGAAGAAAGGAGGTAGGAGAGGGAGGTATGGATGATAAGAGGCAAGGGGAGGATTAAAGGGAAGGAGTAAACAGGTGTGCGAGAAGAGAGAAAACGAGAGAAAGGGTAATGTAAGAGATCAGTATGGGAAAAAGTAATTGGGGAGAGAGGAAAGGGGAATATAAAATTAGAAATGAAGGGAAGACTGGGAAGAAAACGTGTAGGAAAGAAGGGAGGGAAAAGAGAAATGAAAAGGGTAATAGGGAGGAAGTTAGAGAATGAGGGAAGAAAAGATGGAGATGGAAAGGAGCAAGAACATATTTACAGAGAGGTCAGCTTCCTGTATGTGTAGTCATGGCGGTAGAGAGTGAGGGAATGGGGAGGGGAGGTAGGGAGAGAGGGAGGAACTGGAGGAGAGGAGGGAAAGCAGGTAGGGGAGGAGGGAGGTAATGAGGAGAAAAGGTAGAGGGGAGATGAAAAGGGAGGGAAAGAGGAAAGTGAAATGGAAGATGGAGAGAAAACAGGAAGGGGAGAGGGAAAGAAATTGGAATCAAAAAGTGATGAGGGCAGGTGATAGGAAAGATATTAAAAGAGAGGTAAAACAAAAGTTGAGCAGGACTGCAGTTCACTTGGATGTGTGTGTGTGTGTGTGTGTGTGTGTGTGTGTGTGTGTGTGTGTGTGTGTGTGTGTGTGTGTGTGTGTGTGTGTGTGTGTGTGTGTGTGTGTGTGTGTGTGTGTGTGTGTGTGTGTGTGTGTGTGTGTGTGTGTGTGTGTGTGTGTGTGTGTGTGTGTGTGTGTGTGTGTGTGTGTGTGTGTGTGTGTGTGTGTGTGTGTGTGTGTGTGTGTGTGTGTGTGTGTGTGTGTGTGTGTGTGTGTGTGTGTGTGTGTGTGTGTGTGTGTGTGTGTGTGTGTGTGTGTGTGTGTGTGTGTGTGTGTGTGTGTATAAGTGATAAGGCAGAGGGTTCAACAGAAAGACGAGGGAAATTGGAAGGAATGAGGGTAAGAGGAGAAAGAAAAAGGTGGGCAAAGAGAGCAAATATTGCAGAGAGAGAGAGAGAGAGAGAGAGAGAGAGAGAGAGAGAGAGAGAGAGAGAGAGAGAGAGGCATAAACCCTTTCCAACTTAGAACTTGGTTTATATTTTCTCTTACTACCTCTCGAAGCTTAAATTATCACTAGAACACCCCACTATTGAGTTAGTCACGTCGGCTAGATATGACTCCTAGTCTTCTAAAACTGTCTACAATGGTGAAAAAAAAAAAAAAAAAGCTCTAGAAAAGACAAGAGAAAATTATTAAATACTGTACTTCCTCTGTTGAATGAGTTTACAAAAAAGAGAGGGAGGACGAGAGATTGAAAAAGTGAGAGGGAAGGAATGAGAGAGGTAGAGGGAGGGAGGGAAAGGAGAGGGGTTGGGACTGAATGAGGGAGGGGGACAGGAAGGGAGGGAGTGGGGGAGAGGGGCAGGGAGGGAGGGAGGTAAAGGAGACAGGGAGGGAGGGAAGGAGGGATAATAGGAGGGAGGAGAGGGCTGTAGACATGTTGACACAGCGGTGGCCGGGGAAACTCGCTTTTAAAACACAATAACAAAGAGGTAAAAACACAGACACACACACACTCGTTTATTTAGAACGACGCACACACACACACACACACACACACACACACACACACACACACACACACACACACACACACACACACACACACACACACACATTCTCTCTCTCTCTCTCTCTCTCTCTCTCTCACACACACACACACACACACACACACACACACACACACACATTCTCTCTCTCTCTCTCTCTCTCTCTCTCTCCCCCCCCCCCACACACACACACACACACACACACTCTCTCTCTCTCACACACACACACACACACACACACACACACACACACACACATTAACACTGAAGCATTAAACAAGAGAGCGGCATATGGGGGTTGCTTTGCCTAATTAAGCTATGTTTGTAGAGTAGGATAAACACACCTCTCTATGAGCCCTCTGCCTTCCTGCCTATCTACCTACCTACCTACCTACCTACCTGCCTGCCTATACGAGCATACCTGCCCGCCTGCCTACCTACCTACCTACCTACATACCTACCTACCCACCTACCTACCTACCTACCTACCTACCTACCTACTTACCTTCCTACCTAGCTTTACTTGCATACCTACTTGCCTACCTACCTGTCTACTTATCTACCTCTCCCTGATAGTATTCCTACCTAACCACTTATCTACAAGAGTACCTACCTACCTTCCTATCTACTTTCTTCCCACCTACTTATAAAACTTACTTACATACCTACCTACTTATGTGTGTCTAGTGGGATACTTACCGACTTGAACTATTTGATCAGGTAATTTGTATTTTACTTTACACTTTAGGATTCTGTCTGTCTGTCTGTCTGTCTGTCTGTCTCTGTCTCTCTCTCTGTCTCTCTCTCTCTCTCTCTCTCTCTCTCTCTCTCTCTCTCTCTCTCTCTCATAATTCAGTGTGAAGATACTGTAAGGGTAACGAGAATCAAATGAACTAAGAAGTTAACGTTTACAAGCCACTGGGTGACATTTCCCAAAATTTCTTCCCTATTCTATTAAAATTCCCAAATCACTGAGGTAAAGAGGTTAAAAAAAATTCTCACCTCGAAGACATATGGCAGAGTTAACCCGAACGAGGCTGCATCATATCCCTCGCGCACGGTAGGAGGGCGAGGGTGTAATGTTTTGCTGTGTGTGTGTGTGTGTGTGTGTGTGTGTGTGTGTGTGTGTGTTTCTCTCCGTTTGTCTGTATGTGAAATAAATAAATCAATTTCTTTTCTGATTTTAACAAAACTTGGTGAAAGGGTTGAGGACCATCCCCAGGGCTGACCTACCAATTCTACTGTAAAAACAATAGGTCAAAGGTCAAGGTCACAGGGCATGGTCAAACTGCTTCCCTTGTGTGTCTGTGTGTGAACAAACAAATTGAGTTTTGGTCTGATTTGAACCAGA
Organism: Coenobita brevimanus; assembly: GCF_032717465.1. Lineage (NCBI taxonomy): Eukaryota > Metazoa > Arthropoda > Malacostraca > Decapoda > Coenobitidae > Coenobita > Coenobita brevimanus. The sequence continues at coordinate 6,234,891 of NC_137049.1, forward strand.
GTGGGTGGAAGGGGTGACAGTCACGGAACTGACCTGTTGTTTTATCGAAACAATAGGTCAAAGGTCAAGGTTAAGACTAGGTAAACTTAAATAATTGTCATCAGATTTTAACCAAAGGATGTAAGGGTTCAGGCTAAGGAAAGGATGAAGGGATTCGATTTTGTGAACACCCAGCCAAAGATCGAGGTCACAGGGTAAGATTAAATGTCAAAACCACATGGCAAGATCAGCTTAACCATTTTTTAACTACTGTCAAACCAAACATGGTGGAATTGTTTAGGGTAAGGCAAAGGCGAAGGAATTCAGTTTTGGCAACAGTCAGTCGAATGTCGTGATATCAAGGCAAGGTCAGCATTCGACTCGTGTGTGCCTGAGTATGAACAAAATAATTAAAACAGTTTTAACCTGATCTGGATCAAACTTTGTGGAGGTCAGCAAAGGAGTTGGTATTGGTTCTTGTGACATATGTATAAATAAATAAATAAATAAATGAAAAAAAATATATATATGTATATATATATACATATGTATAGTATATACATCTCAGCTGTACACCTGTATATTAAAGATATAAACATATTTTATACATATAATGTTCTAATTTGTGTTTGTATATTTAAATTTTAGTATGATACCTACACATTTTCCATACACAGTGATCTTCATCCACTTACTCAGTTTCTTATACATCCATCCTGCTATACACAACCGTCTACACTGTCTATCCATCACACCCAACACCTCCCAACCTACATCACGTCCATCCTTCACCCTCTCACTTCCTCTCATCCTCATCCCCTATCCTTTTCTCTTTCCACTTTCCCCTCTCCCTCTCAACATTCTCCCCATTCATCATCTCCTTCGCCTGAGTTTCTCCCTCTCATTCTCCACTTTCCACTAAACATCCTCACCTCCTTTATCTCTCTACTCTTCAGTCCTTCTCCACTTATCATTCCCCTCAATCTCTCCACCTCCACCTCCACTACCCCCCCCCCTCTCTCTCTCTCTGCAACCTCCCACCCCCTCTCCGCCTTCCCTTCACACTAACCACCCCCCCGTCTTCCTCTCAACCTTTCCCTCACTCTCCCCGTCCTCTCATCTGCTCCTCTTCCCCTCTCCCTCCCCTCTCCCACTCCCTCCCCTCCCTCCCCTCATGTCCTTCACCTTCCCCTCTCACTTCCCTTTACTCGACTTTCCACTCGCTCTCCTTTTCTCCTCTCCTCCCCTCCCCTCCATCCTTCTCACATTTCCAGTTCACTATCCTCGTCTCTCTCTCTCTCTCTCTCTCTCTCTCTCTCTCTCCATTTTGTCACCTCTTCATCTTCCCTTACCCTCGTGTCTCAATTCTGTTTCCATTGGCGCTCTATCATTCTCTTTCATCTCTCTCCCTCCCTTCCTTCCTCTTCCTCTTGCTTTATTTTCTCTCCCTTACTTCCAAGCTGTGCTCACCCGCCCAATCTCTCTCTCTCTCTCTCTCTCTCTCTCTCTCACACACACACACACACACACACACACACACACACACACACACACACACACACACACACACACACACACACACCATCATTCCCATTTTTCTTTTATTTACGCTTTACTCTCTCTTCTCTTCTTTCATTTTCACCTTTTCCTTCGCTCTTTCCTTATTTTTTACCTTGCCTTTTTCTCCCTTTCTCCTTCCGGTTTACTGACATCCCTCTTCTTATATGTTGTCTTTTTAACTAATTTCTTCTTTTTTCTCTTTTCGACTCTCTCTCTCTCTCTCTCTCTCTCTCTCTCTCTCTCTCTCTCTCATTGTTTCTGTCTTCCTCCTGTCTTTCCTACAATTTTTTTCTCTTCATGTCCTTATTTCACACCTATTCTTTTTCTCCTCCATCCATTTTCTTCGCTATGCTTTCCCTTCTACCTCTTTCCATACTTCCTGTTCCCCCCCCCCTCTCTCTCTCTCTCTCTCTCTCTCTCTCTCTTTTCCCCTTACTTGTTTCTTCTTCCACCATTCTTTCTTACGTCGTCGTCTTCTTTCGCTCCCCTCCTCCTCTTGAACCTCCCTCTCCTCTCCCCATTCTTTCTCCTCTCTCTCTTTCTTCTGTAAGATATCCCTCTTAAATTCTTTCCTCTTCTTTACTCTTCATGTTGTTTCCATTTTCATCCATTCTTACTTACATATTCTCTCTCTCTCTCTCTCTCTCTCTCCCCCTATTATCTTCATCTTACTCCTTCCCCACTCCCTCCCTCATCTCTGTCCCTCCCTTCCCATCTCTTCCTCTCCACCTCCCTCCATCCCTCGCTTTTCCTCTCCCCCTCCCTCCCTCCCTCGCCTTTCCTCTCCCCCTCCCTCCCTCCCTCCCTCCCTTTTCCTCTCCCCCTCCCTCCCTCCCTCATCTCTATGCCTGGCCCACCGCACTCATTTCTCTTTTTCCGCCAGCATCAACGCCTGAGCCCTCAAGTTGCTTCTAGTGAAATTATCCTAAGACAAAACTTACGTTATTTTTGTACCCTCCTTGCATGCAGCGTTGAGAGGAGGGGAGGGGGAGAGGAAGGGGGGAGGGGGATGGGAAGGGGTTGGTTGGAGGGAAACAAGCGAGGAGAGGTGGGGGGGAAGAAGATAGCACGAGAAGATTAGGGTAAGAGAGAGGTGAGGATAGAGCTGGAAGAGAAGGCTGTTTGGGTAAGGAGACGAGATTGAAGGCGAGATGGGAAGAGAGAGGAAGAAGGGAGCGTTGAGGAGAGAGAGAGAGAGAGAGAGAGAGAGAGAGAGAGAGAGAGAGAGAGAGAGAGAGAGAGGATGGGGGAGTACAAAGTACTAAGAAGTACAAAGGGAAAGCAAACAGCAACAGACATATCTAATGGTCCTTTCGAGGCTGCTTGTTACAGAGAAAATTGTCACTATGATATCTAATTCTACAAGTTGAAGGTAAGGTTGGTAAAGCAAGAAGGCTCTCCTCCACCCACTAAGCCCTCCAGTAGATGCTGGCAGGAAAAAGTGAGAAGGACCACCAAGCAGCATGGAAAAGCTGACATCGAAATTTCATACGAAAGACCGAAAAGTTGTAAACTATATTCTGTCCTACTGTATCTATACACTACAGGTGTTAATAAGCTACAGGTGTTATTGATTACATATCGGTAGTAATTCCCTGCCATAGTTTCATCACGATCTGAAATAGAGAAAAACAGCTAACATTATTTTTCAGTCATGAAGGCGTTTAACTGGGGATTTGAAGTGATTTTTGAATGTCACCATTATACTGCAATCAACGACATCCCTGGGCAGTTTATTCCAAATGTTAACAACCCTGTTAAAGGAAAAATGTTTTTACTCATTTGATTGGAAATGCTTTCCAATAATCTTATACCCATTACTTCCATTATAGTTCGAACGATCAGTTGCAAAGTACTTGTCATCATCCATATTAGCAATTCCTTTAATAATCTTGAATATTTGAATAAGATTCCTCGTAGTCTGAGCTTTGCTGCTCAGCTCTGTAGAGTTGGAGGCGGAGGGAATTGCACGGGCACGGGCACACTCTCCCCACACGGCTAAAGGCCGAACCATGCATGCATGAACTGCACTGCACCCAGGGGCAGAGCTCGTGTGCCAGCGGACCGACTACATGATCCCTCTCGCTGCACCATGGCCTACTCTTTCGCTGCTGCTCAGCTCTGGAGAGTTGGAGGCGGAGGGAAGGGCACGGGCACACTCTCCCCACACGGCTAAAGGCCAAGCCACGCATGCCTGCACGGCATCGAGAGGCAGAACTCGCGTGCCAGCAGACCGACCCCATGATCCCTCTCGCTGCCCAT
>NC_137049.1:6243691-6256191 GCF_032717465.1 Coenobita brevimanus
AAAGTGATTAAAGAGAGGGAATAATTAAGGGAAATAAATAAAGGGAATAAGTAAGGGATATAAAGGAAATAAATCGCGGTGAAATAGGTTTAACGACATCCTCAAAGCCACTTGGGGTTTACCAGGTTTTGTTGCTCTGCCTTACAACTTATTTTTACTCTCCGTCTTTTCCCTTCTCTTTCCCTACCTCTTCCCGCCCTTCCCCCCTTCTCCCTCTCTCTCTCTCTTTCTCTCTCTCTCTTATTTACGCCAAGTATCTCTAGAATGAAACTACACTAATGACGTAGAAGAGCATATTAAGATGAAAGACGGAAAGCTAAATCGCTCAGGATGAAGTGTTAGGAACAAAACGAAGGCGATGTAAACACGATCACTCACAATCGCTTTTTTTTTTTTTCAATAAGGTGAAAGGAGGAAGGAAAAAAAAAAATCCATATAATTGAGATTACTACTCGCTTAATTTGTTTTTTATATACATAAGTGAATTTCTCACGTCTAAAAATACAATAAAAATAACATACAGGACATTGGTAAGGTGCAGTCTAGGGAATAAATCGCTAAGAAAAAGGTGTTAGGAAGCCTTTACTAACGAAAATATGGATCTTAGAGTACGCATCGCAGTGGAGGGAAGAACGGAAGCTCTCCCTCCTTACCGCCCCTCTCCCCCCCTTAGCGCCCCCCTCCCCCTTCCCTTAGAGCCCCCCTCCCCCTTCCCTATGCACCCCCTCCCCCTCCCCTTAGCGCCCCCTCCCCCCCTTCCTTCATCTGCATATTAATCCCGTGAGTTTTAATGGCGACCTGATCAGCGTGCCTCCAGAAAGACGTGATGGTTCTCTTCTCTCTCTCTCTCTCTCTCTCTCTCTCTCTCTCTTCTGTATGTGTGTAGCGAGAGGACAGAGAGAGAGAGAGAGAGAGAGAGAGAGAGAGAGAGAGAGAGAGAGAGAGAGAGAGAACGTTATATCTGTGACTAGAGTATAATTATTCGAGTTAAGGCCAAACCACCTCTTTGCGTATCGTAAGGTCTGTGTTATTTGACTACCTACGTAAATCTCTCTCTCTCTCTCTCTCTCTCTCTCTCTCTCTCTCTCTCCTGGGGTTAACCTTCTGGGTGGGGGTGATAAGGGAATAGTTTTCGTCTTCGTGTTTTTATTTTTTATCTTTCGTGGATGGCAAGTTTGTCTTTTTTTCTGAGCGTCTGTCTTGATATTTTGAGTTTACAGAATCGAAGTTGCAGATGGTTTCTCTCTCTCTCTCTCTCTCTCTCTCTCTCTCTCTCTCTCTCTCTCTCTCTCTCTCTCTCTCTCACATTCTGTATTTGTCTGTGCTTCTGTGTGTGTATGAGCGTGTGTGTGTATGTGTGCCTGTACGATAGATTGGGGTAAGTTTGTGTAATGTTAGGTTAGGATGATTTGAGCTTAGATTAGATTGGATTAGGAGAGATAAGGTTAAGTTAGGTTTTGACTAGATCCTTTATTTTGGTTTTGAGTGACGTATGTTTTAATGTTATGGAAAGTCCTTATCACGCACCATCATGCTTGATTACTATTTTCCATTACTAGTTACATAAGTTACTACCACACTCATCACTACCACTCATCATCGCCGTTCATCAGGTTCCCATCATCATCATCATCACCACTGCTTACTCCCGTTGTTGAACAGAGAGTACTAACAACGACCACCGCCATCATCATCATCATCATCTCATCATCTCCATAACCTCTTTCACCTCTCATTACCAGTTACGACAACTACAGTAGCCATCATCGTCATCATCATTGCCCAATCAGCATCACCGCCACGACAGTATCTTCTATCACCATTGTCTTCATTATCATCACCACAATTCACCATCATCACCATCAGTAATCGTTACTATAATCATCACCACATTCACCATCTTCAAACACCACTTTCACCACCATCATCACCACAATTAATGTCACAACCACACTTAACCCCTTCATCAGTTCATCACCCTTGCCACTTTAATCATCACAACTGGTCACCCTTACCGTCACCACGAGCATCTCTTTGCCTAACAGCATCGTCCACACCCCTGTCTATCTATATCTTCCCTCCCTCCCCACCCACCCATCAACATAATCCATAATCCCACCGACTCCACCCACACCCACCCAAACCCGCCCAGTCCAACTCCACGCACCCATCCCACCTCATCCTACCCCATCCACATCACACCAGCAACATTCTCCCACCCACCCCACCCACATCATCCCAGCCACACTCTCCCACCCACCCACCTATCCCACCCACATCACGCCACCCATGTTCTCTTTACTCGAGCCCCATGTCCTTCGTGCGACCTGCCTTGTCCTGGCCTGACTGCCCTGTGCACTGTGTCCTGCCATCGCCGACATGCTCTTGGCTATGCCCTGCCCTAAAAACTGTAAGGGGGGGGGGAGGGAACAGAAAGTGAAGAGGGGGAGGAGAGGAGGGAAAACAGAAAGTGGTGCGAGAGGGAGGAGAGGAGTGGGGAAAGAGGGAAGTGAAGGGGAGGGGTAGAACAGGGAAAAATGAAAGTGAGGAGAGGGGAGGCGGTAAGGAAGAAAAAGAGGGAGTTGAGAGAGAGAGAGAGAGAGAGAGAGAGAGAGAGAGAGAGAGAGAGAGAGAGAGAGAGAGAGAGAGAGAGAGAGAGAGAATAGGGGGGAATAGAGGGACAGAAAGTGCGTGTAAAGGAGTATAAAGGAATGCATACAGCAACAGAGGTATGTGGCCCTTTAGAGACTGCTTTGTTTGGAGAAAACTTCCATTAAGATTTGAACATTATGACTTTAAAATACGTAATAATTTAACGCTGTTGGTGCATTTCCTTAATCTGATTGGATGGAAGGGAGTCGATGTGTGTGTGTGTGTGTGTGTGTGTGTGTGTGTGTGTGTGTGTGTGTGTGTGTGTGTGTGTGTGTGTGTGTGTGTGTGTGTGTGTGTGTAAGAGATCAATGAGGGAAGACGATTAAAAAGAAATTAGTGTATCAGGATAGAAAGGAATAGATATAATGAATAGATTGAGGGGAGTTTTAATGAGAAAAAGGAGTGAGACATATTAGAAACGAGAAGTGTGAAGATAAATGGAATATTGAGAGCGAACAGAGCACTGATATTGACAGAGACGAGACGAGTGTTTAAAGACAGAAATGGACGTAGACACTGGAATGAAGAGACGAGGACAGAAGGAATGTACAATTAACAACATATCTATAGTCCATCCTCTTCCATTTCCACGGGCAAGCTAGGGATATTGAGCGGACATTGAGGGAGTGACGGGTGAATTAATGCCGGCCACTCGTAACAAAGTCCTTCCAGGGCTCAATCCATTCTCCCTGGAAGAGCGGAAACCCAGGGGACAATAGCCACGAATAGTTTAGTGAAGGAGGGAGCGAAAACAGTGGCGCCTAACAAATTCCCCGCCGACGTAGGACCCCAGCTTAGGCTTACACGCGTCTGATTAAATGTGGACTTTGCCTAAATTACTCTGCCCTGGTGTTACTTTGTTGGAGAGTGAAAGAATTTGTTTTAGTTACTGGTATTTTTACTCTACTGTTGTTATTGCTATTATTGCTATTGCCATTGTTGTTATTAAGAACTCCACATTCTGTGGAGTTCTTATTGATATTGTAAATATTGTTTCTTTCTAAGAGGGAAGGGGGGAGGGGAGACCTATAAGGCTGGCATTATAAGACCGTTCGAGGTTGAGGCTTGAAATTTTCAGGAGTGACGTATCTTAAGTTGCAGGTTTCCTTTGACACATTTTTTCCCCTCCAGTGCCGCACTAACGCCCTATATGTTATTTTTTCAGTTTTTGCTCTCCTGTGCAGCAAAAACTACTAAATTGATCGCTTTGCAAGTGTTCCAGTATGTAGTGGTCAACATACTAGTGCACCTGGGTATTGATATTGAGATCCAACAAATACTTTTTGAGATATTGAGGAAAATCAAATTGGCCGCCCCATGCCTGAATGTGCTAAATCGGAAAGTATTTGGCCGATTTTGACCAAACTCGGTGGAAATGTAGTGGGTCATGAGTGAACATGATCTGCATAGTAAGAATGACCTTGACCTTGATCTCAGGGTCACAGGTCAAAATCAGTAAAAATTCTTGAGTTATACCGAGAGTTCCTTAATATTAGGTCTACAGTGATACAAGTCTTTTCATATGGAATGTGGAGTTCTTTGAATATTGCTTCAGGAATTTAAGAAATCTATAATAAAAATTAATAATAATAGTGATGATATTACTACTACTACTACTACTACTAATGATAACAATAATAATAATAACAATAATTATTGTTAGTATCATTAATACTGCTACGAAATTATTCTTGTGTTGTTGTTGTTGTTGTTGTTGTTGTAATTATTATTATTATTATTATTATTATTGTTATTTTTACTATTATTATTATTATTATTATTATTGGTTATATTTTTCATTAATGCATCACCCAGCGCTATTTTCCATCAATACATGGAGTAGGATGTAGCTAGCATTAATAGCAGGAAAATACACACACACACACACACACACACACACACACACACACACACACACACACACACACACACAGAGATTATAACAGAAGATTCACTTATATGAGTCATGTATCAGTTCACTCATCCTTTAATCTATGGAAACTCTTGACTAAACCTCATAGACAACTCTCCACACAGGTAAATGAGCTTCGTAACACCTGTAGGGTAGGGACCATCCCGTTAATTGCCAAGGTAAAAAGAAGGAGCAGCCTTTGTCAGGTGAGTCGATTAAGAAATTTCCCTAACGCCTCTTCCTAAGCTATTTGTTTTGCTTCTTATACCTTACTATCCTCTTCTGTGTTATTTACGTGATTCAAACATCACTATACACTTCATAAATAACGTGCAAAATTATATCACCGGCCGTACTCAAAAATCAATCGTTAAGGAAGAGGTGTTAGGGAGCTTCCATAAACGAAGAGAATACGGGCTCGTCCAGTTTTCATTCTTACATTTCTATCGTTCGTAAGTTCCTTTACTTCGTTGACATTAATTTTATACATGTCGTGTTCTCAGATATACTTAATATATTCAGCAACAATATTCCTTTCCTTTCACGCCCTATACCACCCTCAAAATTACTGATATATTCTCTGTTATACATTTTTTACTCTAATTACCCTAAAATTTCAGTCTCTCTATCTTGAACGCCAAGTTGTAAGAGGAGATTGGCACCCGATTATGATGCTAGTCACAAAGAAGTGCTATGGAAAGTGTATAGAGAGGTAGCATTGTCTCTTTTTGCCACAGAGCTTCGTGATATAAGCCTTAAAAGGACGAAAATCTTGGCCAAGTTAAGGTAAAAGCAGTATAGTAACTGAAACTCACCTCTTTTTCCTCTCTCTAGCCACATCATCTCTTCATACACTCTTCTTTACCCCTTGATCAATAGACTTTCTTACACCACATCCTTCATGAGCTCCTTAGGTTAATTATTCAATCCTCCTTACCCACCACACACTCTCCTTATCAGTTCCATGTCTACTATTTTCATCACTGATTTTTTCCTCTCTTGCTTTTCCAAGGTCTCCCTCCAATACGTCTTCACTCCAGCCTCTTCACTTCCCTCAATTACTTTACCTTTACTTCCGTCAAGTACTTTGCTTTTAACTCCTTCAATTCCTCTGCTGTTACTTCCTTGAGTTACTCTTCTGTTACTTCCTTGAGTTACACTTCTGTTACTTCCTTCAGTTACTCTACTGTTCCTTCCTTTATTAATCTACTGTTGCTTCCTCAATATCCTCGAATTTTACTTCGTTTAGATATAAATATCTTTTTATTGCACCTAAGAACAAACTTTTCCACTACGACTCAATCCGCATTCACCAACAAATAGTAATAATAATAATAATAATAATAATAATAATAATAATAATAATAGTTATAATAATTATAATAATAATAAAAATAAAAAATAAAAAATAAATAATAATAATAATAATAATAACAATAATAATAATAATAATAATAATAATAATAATAATAATAATAGTAATAATAATAATAATAGTAATAATAATAATAATAATAATAATAATAATAAATAATATTATTATTATAATTGTAATAATAATAATAATCCATCCATCCATCCATCATCCAATCTTACGTTCCCCCATGATGGGCGTAGGAGCCCGGGGCTAGGCAAGTTGATCCTGACATCTAAGATGAGAGTGAAATAATAATAATAATAATAGTAATGAAAATCATACTGCTACTACTACTACTACTACTACTACTACTACTACTAACTACTACTACTAACTACTACTACTACTACTGCTAACTACTACTACTAACTACTACTACTACTACTACTACTGCTAACTACTACTACTACTACTACTACTACTAACTACTACTATAAGACAACAACAAGAGTAATAATAATAATAATAATAATAATAATAATAATAACAATCATCATCATCATCATCATCATCATCATCATCATAACAATGATGATGATGATGATAGTAATAAAGTTATCCTAAATAATTACTTGAAATGAGAGCTGACCTGGACCGTCATTATCAAATCAAAATAACAAGAAGCGTCGCCAAGGCACAGCAAACCCGTCCCCAGCAGTCATTTTGGTGCTGACGTACAAACACAGCAGGATATCTAGTCAAAAATGTCACATATCAGATTTGAAGTAAACCTGTGGCTGAATCGGTAGAGAGGCGGCCTGCAGTCCTAATGGACCCAATTTTGAATCCCGGCTGGGGCAGGGAACAGTTTAAGGATTTGAATTTCCTAAAAAACATACTTTCCTGATCTACCAGATGACCCGCCGACATGTCGTAAAAATACCCTCGCTAATACCAATACACCAGTCCTGTATGAGACAGCCGTCGCATGTATTCAATATGGACGGTGGGTGTTAGCGCCGAAGTGGTGACATGTTGAGGTGTAGGAGGACTTCTGGGCCTTGGGACAGGTTACTGTCCCCGAGAAATAGGCCTTGAAGCCTTTACCCAGTGTCGGACACGTAAAAAAAAAAAAAAAATCTGAAATTTTATGCCTACCCACCTGACACTGACTCTCCCTACCGCTAACTGAGGGGTGACCCCCTGATAGAATGAGGCATGTTATAGGATGCAGATTTGAAAGATGCACATTAAGGTTTTTTTCATGTCGATATGACAAATTTGAAAGGAGTTATGGCGAAGAAGAACTATTGTGGTTATATATATTTTTAAAATTTTTTGGGCCCACAGCCTGGGCCTTGGGCTAATTTGGCCAAAAATTTAATCAGGTGATCCCTGTAATTTTAGTCAAACTCGCACCAGTAGTTTTCGCATGAAGTTAAGACATTCAAACAAACAAACCGATTGATAATAATGTAATAAAGTCAAACTGTGTTTGTGTCTGTCTGTGCACTAGTTCGTTTTTTTCACGAGAACGGCAATAGATATCGACCTAATTCTTTTCTCATTAAGTCAGGGTAAGTCCAGGGAGTATCAGAAAAGTACAAGAAAAAAAAATGCGGTCGGACTCTACATGACTGCCCGAAATTTGTCTGAAATCTGAGCATTTGAAAATCTCTCTGTGCGTTTGTTCTTTTCTTTCACGCTGAGTGTAATAGATATCTACCTAATTCTTTTTACACTATGTAGGGGTAAGTCCAAGAAGTGTTAGAAAAGTAACAAACAAAAATTTTGGGGTGTATGCGCGGGACGCGACGGCGCGAAATATTCGGAAATCGCGACATGCGAAAATATGCGAAAATGATTTTTTTTGGAGTTTTTGTTCAGAATTAGTCACTGTGGGCTAAATAACGGTATGGAAACAAAGATAATGGTATTTGCTATCATTTTGTGATGGAAAGGCTACAGTATTAGTCATACAAATTTTTGTTGGCTAACACTAAACCTTTATATAATCAAGTATTCAGCATAAACAGCAACTCTACCCTACTTTATAAAAACGTGTAGGCGAGTGTGGTTGAACTGAGGGTCGGGGAAATTGCGGCTGCTTTACTATTATAGCGCTATAGAAGAGATGAAATGTGCTAGAAATCTAATACAGCCTCGTTGTATAGGATATAGACACACACACACACACGTAATCCATATTGCATCATGTATGTATCTAGCTGAATGTGATTGTTGTCATTATCTTCATCTGAGTTTAATGAGATTTATCTGTTGATGTTTGCTGTCTCAGCGTTTCGTCGTTTATTACTCTCTCTTTCTCTCTCTCTCTCTCTCTCTCTCTCTCTCAGAATTCTTAATTTGTGTTTCATAGCAACCTCGCCTCATGATAAAATATAAGAGGAAATTTCTCTCTCTCTCTCTCTCTCTCAGAATCCCCTAATTTCTGCATCGTACCAACGATGCCACATTTTAAAAATAAACAAGGTAAAAAAAAAGAAAGTTTTCCCGAGGCCAGAGAAAATACTGAACAAGACAAGACAGAAGACTGGGCCTCTGAGGGAAGGGAAGCGAGCAGTGGACTGAAAAGTCAGAATTAATGGATGAACTAGTGAATGGGTGGTTGGAGAGAGGAGAGGAGGGAAGAATGGGGGCGGGATTGGGTGAGAGGAAGGGAAGGAAGCTGGGCGGGAGATAGGGTTGGATTGGGTGAGAGAGAGAGAGAGAGAGAGAGAGAGAGAGAGAGAGAGAGAGAGAGAGAGAGATTGAAGTTACGAGTATGGAGTAAGTGAGTTTGTATGAAAAAGAGGAGAGAAGTTTGTGAAGGAGGGGGAGAGTGAAAGGGAAAGGGTGGAATGAGTGGCAGAAAGTGTTGAGCAAGGAAATACCATTAAATAAGTAGATAAATAAATACAGTAGATAGATAGGCGGAACAATAGATAGATAGATAGATAAAAAGCAAAATGTACGTGGCTGTATGAAAGCTTTATTTAATTACAAAGAGTTATAGAGATTCCAACCATACTAAGGTTATACTGTCTTAAAGGGAATATTGCCTTTGTAATTTTTTTCTCACACACACACACACACACACACACACACACACACACACACACACACACACACACACACACACACACACACACAAATACGATGATGACGTACCCTGCATATTAATCTTGCGCTCACCTGACGTCTTTAACTCAGGTCTTAAGAAATTTTCTCAACAAGCTGAATTAATCCTTCCATATATAAAGGCTCTCCTATTTATAGATCCCGCTCCGCTAGCATTCCATGAAAGTCTGTAAATAAGTCCCAACGTTATTAATATTATTATTATTATTATTATTATTATTATTATTATTATTATTATCATTATTGTTGTTGTTGTTGTTGTTGTTTAATTGTTATTCAAGGCAGGATCCACTTATTACGCAAATCACACTTATTCAAAGTTTATTAGCAAATATAAATGATTCAAGAATTTCATTTATGTAAGATATTTTGTTAACATATACGGTACTATGGTAAATAACATTGCTTTTTTATTACAGGCAATCGTTGGTCCGCCGAAAACAAAGCTGGGGGCGTTCCCCCCCCAGGCCCCCTTAAAACCGAGTCTGTTATTATTATTGTTACTGTTATTATCATTATCGTGTGATATTTATTATTATTATTATTATTATTATTATTATTATTATTATTATTATTATTATTATTATGAATATCATTATTATTAAAATATTATTATTTACATTCCACCTTAGTGCTGAGTTCACGCGTCACCGTTTCTCCCCAAAATCTACAAGACGGTTTGTTTCTGTTCAGTGTTTCTTAGCACTTCTTCCTGCCTATTTTGAAAAAAAAAAAAAATTGATGGGTATTACAGAGCCTTTTTCGTTACTATCCTTTCCTTATTCTTGTAGCAAAATTTTGCCATTATAGAGGAGGTGGCCACTGTAGTAAGCAGCTTCGCTCGTTATCATATTTTTTTACATAATTATATTCATACACATCAGACTCACCGACTTCAAGCCAATCACATACAGAGAGAGAGAGAAAGAGAGAGAGAGAATCAGCACCTTACCAAATTGAAATGCTTTACGGTATTTCAATAGAAACAGTCTAATTTAACTTTAAGAATATGCTTATTAGGTGTGTTTTGAAGCATTAACACAGATTTCTACATCGTGAATGTTAGAGGAAAAAGTACATTTAAATTGTCCTTGTCAGGTCGTGAATTTCCTTACCACAGTGGGAAACAATAAGTAAATATATAAATAAAATCCAGCTTAAAACATGGCGTGAGATGGGAGAGAGAAATGAAATAGAGAAAACTGAAGTGATAGACCTATCCAGGAACATAATCAGCAAAATGATCCACACAGCCATACGCACATCATTCAAGCCTTTGCAATCCTGACTCCACGTGATGAGTGAGACTAGATGTACAAATTTATATGCTGTTTTTCTCTATGGATTCCCTTCACATGCCTGCATTGGGTAGTCAGTCCATTGAGGAGAAGTGAAAAGAGGGGTGCTAAATCCTTTCCATTTGCTTATCTGTTTACATTAGTTCATCCCTTTCCATCACATGCCCTGTTCCTTAGTTTCATCATCTTCCACACCTTGGTTTCTCACACGCTCCATTACGTATCCACTGACTTTCTTGGCTAGTGACGCCTCATTCCATCTTCCTGTTTCCTAATACAAATATTTTTCACCACCCTGTCTGTATTAGTTCGCTCATATAAACATTTTCATAATCCTGTCCATATTCCGTTTCTACATATATCAACAGAAGTCGGTTTTCTTATTCCACATCCTTTACAAAGGTTTCTTTCCTATCCATTCTACAGAACCCATATTTATATATCTTTACAGTCCCATTTCTACTTCTCTCTAAAATTACGTCTCATACTCGTGTCAATGCCAGAACCTTACTCCCATAGATTAAAGCTACACGTGCTCTACTGTGGGCGCTAATCCTTCATACTAGCTATTTGTACCTCCTTGCTCTCTCTCTCTCTCTCTCTCTCTCTCTCTCTCTCACTCACTCAACCAAGGACTTCAAAACGCAAACCACCTTTCTCCTTTGAGTTACTGTGCTTTCCACCGTATTTCCACGTGTTCTTCTCTTTTCCTTGGTCGCAACAAGGCATCTCAACTCTTCCACCAATTGCTCAGTATCTCTTCACCGAAACAACTCTTACAACCAGCGTTTCCCTCAAGAACAATCTATTATCGAATTACACCAAGCTATTCCACTCACACACAGACATGCATAAACGCTGAACCAGGCAGGAAAGATAGTGAGCAGTATAGGCAGGCAGCACAGCATCATCTGCATAAATCATAATTGATATACTTCTCTCTTCACCATTCATCGCTAGCAGCACCTCACCATCCTCGCCTCTTGCTTTGAGAGAGAGAGAGAGAGAGAGAGAGAGAGAGAGAGAGAGAGAGAGAGAGAGAGAGAGAGAGAGAGAGAGAGAGAGAGAAGGAAGAGAGGGAGAAGGAAGGAAGAGAGGGAGAAGAATGTGACAGATGAAGATGAAGGAGCTTGACTGAAGAGGAGTGGACAGAGAGAGTGAGAGAGAGAGAGAAGGATGAGAGAGAGAGGGAGCGAGAGAAAGAGAGAGAGAGAGAGAGAGAGAGAGAGAGAGAGAGAGAGAGAGAGAGAGAGAGAGAGAGAGAGAGAGAGAGAGAGAGAGAGAGAGAGGTAACAAATGAAGATGAAGAAGCTTGACTGAAGAAGGGTGGACAGAGATAGAGAGAGAGAGAGAGAGAGAGAGAGAGAGAGAGAGAGAGAGAGAGAGAGAGAATGAACAAGTCAGTGAAAGGAGAGAGAAGGAAGGAAGAGAGTGAGAGGAAGGTGACAACTAAAGATGAAGGAGCTTGACTGAAGAGGGATGCATAGAGAGAGAGAGAGAGAGAGAGAGAGAGAGAGAGAGAGAGGAAAAAAAAAATGGGGGGTCAGAGGGGAAGGGAGGAGAACTGGAGAAGAGGTGAAGAGAACAGGGAGAACAGGAGAGGGAGAAGACCATGGGGAAGTGGAATGAATAAAGGAAGGAGTTGAAGAGACAGGGAGAGAGAACAGAGGGAGGGAAATGGAGAGAAGAGAGGGAGAAATTAATGGATGGGGATGGATACATGGAAGAGGGGGAGAGGTATAAGGAAGTGAGGGCGAGGGAGAGAGAAAAAAGAAAGGGAGGGAGAGGGAGAGAGAGAGAGGAAAGAAAGGGAGAGGTAGAGGGAGGAGTAGTCTTTTAAAATTACGGTGTGGACAGAGAGGAGGGATGGAAGGAACAGAAAGAGGTGAGAGAAATAGAGGCGAGGTAAGGATAGAGAGAGGAAATGGAGAGCGAACGACACAGGGAGAGTGGAGGGAGAGATACAAGGAGGAGATACCGTAGAGAGAACGATCGAGTGAAAGAGAAAGAGAGGAGGGAGAGATTGATTGATGAGAGAGAGAG
Organism: Coenobita brevimanus; assembly: GCF_032717465.1. Classification (NCBI taxonomy): domain Eukaryota; kingdom Metazoa; phylum Arthropoda; class Malacostraca; order Decapoda; family Coenobitidae; genus Coenobita; species Coenobita brevimanus. Next base: position 6,256,095 of record NC_137049.1, read on the forward strand.
GAAGAGTGATTAAAGTTAGATAGATGCAGGGGGAGATAGAAAAGAGAGGAAGAAGTGGGAGAGACCGAGGGAGAGATAGATGACGGGACACTGAGAC
>NC_137049.1:6261191-6271191 GCF_032717465.1 Coenobita brevimanus
AGGAATAGGTGTTAGTAACTCTCCTAACCTTACAAGAATACCACCCAAATCTACAGTTACACTTATACATGTGTTACAGAGAAATGTAGATATGAATTTAAGTGACATGTAGCTAAGTGACGTTGATGTAGATACTCCCTCCTGTCGAGTGTCACTTTATTGTGTTCCTTCATCGCCATTCATAAGTAATTTGTGTATTCGCGTGGTAAAGAGTATATTCGTGATGTAGGTGTATTCGTGTTGTAATGAGTGTATTTGTGTTGTAATGAGCGTATTCGGTATTCGTTTTGTAATGAGTGTATTCGTTATGTAATTGATGTATTCATGTTGTAAAGAGTGTATTCGTGTTGTAATGAGTGTATTCGTTATGTAATTGATGTATTCATGTTGTAAAGAGTGTATTCGTGTTGTAATGAGTGTATTCGTTATGTAATTGATGTATTCGTGTTGTAATGAGTGTATTCGTGTTGTAATAAGTGTATTCGTTATGTAATTGGTGTATTCATGTTGTAAAGAGTGTATTCGTTGTGTAATGAGTGTATTTGTTATGTAATTGGTGCATTCTTGTTGTAATGAGTGTATTCGTTTTGTAATAAGTATATCCGTTATGTGATTGGTGTATTTGTGTTGTAATGAGTGTATTCGTGTTTTAAAGAGTTTATTCCTGTTGTAATAAGTGCATTCGTGTAATAAGTTATTCGTGTTGCTTCTTGCTGCATAGAGACGAGAACTCACCCTCTATTTCAGGGGTGGGGAACGTCCTGCCTCCGGGCCGTATAAGGCCCGCAAGACCATTTGATCAGGCCCGCGAGGCAATTCATAAATGCAATTTCATAAACTCATGAACGAAAAAAAGAAAAAAAAAAATATATATATATATATATATATATATATATATATATATATATATATATATATATATATATATATATATATATATCAGTTAGTTTATATATATATATATATATATATATATATATATATATATATATATATATATATATATATCAGTTAGTTGAATAATACACTGTCTTTATTATGGAGTTGCTTAATATGTTCCTGTGTTTTATTTTATTACAGGTGTCCACAGAAGCCTATCGAGTGTACATGGCAAAAGTGTGCACGTTTTTTCTGCTTGTACTTCTTTCGGGATTTACACATTCTATTGCTTACCAATGTACATGATACTAGGTTTGTGTTGTATGGTGTGAAGTGGTCTGGACTTTGAGGGAGGATGTGGACGGGTGTGTTGGTTTGTGGAAGGGACCGGGTATAGGGAGGTGTGGATGGGTGTGGAAAGATGTAAATAAATGTGATGGGCTGTGAGGGGAATGTGGACGGGTGTGGACGGGTGTGGAGAGGTGTGGAGAGATGTGGACTGGGTGTGGGGAGGTGTGGACGGGTGTGGGGAGGTGTGGGCTGGTGTGGGAAGGTGTGGACGGGTGAGGAGAGGTGTGGACGGGTGTGGGGAGGTGTGAACAGGTGAGGAGAGGTGTGCAGGCGATATGGGGAGGTGTGGACGTGTGTGGAGAAGTGTGGGGAGGTGTGGATGGGTGTGGGGAAGTGTGGACGGGTGTGGGAAGGTTTGACGAGATTTGGGGAGATGTGAACCCATGTGAGGAGGTGTGGGGAGGTATGGACGTGGTGTGAGGGAGAGTAGAGTGTGTGGATGGGTGAGAGAGAGTGGGCAGGTCTGGACGGGTGAAGTGTATTAGTGAGACAACTTAATTTACTCGTCCACCCTCCTGCCACCGCCACCAGACTCAGCATTAGAGAGAGAGAGATAGAGAGAGAGAGAGAGAGAGAGAGAGAGAGAGAGAGAGAGAGAGAGAGAGAGAGAGAGAGAGTACAGTATGTGTTTGTATGTGCGTAGTTAGACACTTTGTTTGTGTGTGTGTGTGTGTGTGTGTGTGTGTGTGTGTGTGTGTGTGTGTGTGTGTGTGTTTGTGTTTGTGTGTCTGTGTCTGTGTCTGTCTCTGTCTGTCTCTGTCTGTCTGTCTGTCTGTCTGTCTGTCTGTCTCTCTCCCTCTCTCTCTCTCTCTCTCTCTCTCTCTCTCTCTCTCATCTTCGCCAAGTAATCGACCCTCAGAAAGTTTATATTTTACGTCCCCATTTACCACGCAGCCGATGACTTTAAAAGCCAGCTTGATGTGCTCTCTTAAATGCAGTGTGATTTTTATGATCAGTAGAGACGAATTTGTTGTGGCATTTGCTATACCGGAAAAACTGGCGATGAGTTTATATATCTTTGGTGGAGGGATATGTTTTAGGAGTATGCCCTTTCATTTTTCGTGCTCCTGTGTTTTTCTGTTTGAGTTGATGTGGTTTGTGAGGTGTTTTTAGATGTGGATATGTGTTTTTTTTGCTTTATTTTCAATTTTTGAGACACACAGGCGGCCAAAAGCAGTGTGTCATAAGGTTTACTTACTCACTCTCTCTCTCTCTCACTCACTGTACTGTGTTATAGAAAGGGGTGCAGGCCACGTGGGGTGTGTGTTCATGGGTAGGGTATATATACAAACATACATACATTACATACATGCACATAGACATACACAGTAGAGATAAACTGAGTGAGTACCTGTGTCGCGGCGGAATAACATTGAATAAAACACAGTATGGCAGGGGGAAACGTTAAACACACACACACACACACACACACACACACACACACACACACACACACACGGAAAAACTCCACTTCCTTCCACTTTTACGAGTTGTTGATTATTAATGGTAAGCCGATCACCAGAGACTGTGTGTGGTGGAGGATTTGTGGCAGATGGGGTGGTGTGGTGGACGTGGTGGTAGGTGTGGTTGTTGTGGTCGTAGTTGTGGTTTTTTGTGATAGTTGTGGTTACTGTGGTGGCAGTAGTTGTGATTTTTGTGGTGGTAGTTGTGGTTGTTGTGGTGGTGCGGTAGGTTTGTTTGTAGTATTGGTTGTTTTGTTGGTAGCTGTGGTTTGGTAGTGGTTGTAGTTATTGTGGCCGGGATGACTGGGATATATATATTTTTTTTGGTAGTTGTGTCAGTTGTGTTGTGGTAGTAGTTATGGTAGGCATGGCTGCTCTGTTTCGTTGTGTTCATTGTTTAAGCTGTCGTGGTAGTGTGGTTTTGTGGTTGTGTTTGTGGTTGTTGCTAGTGTGGTTTTGTGGTTGTGTTTGTGGTTGTTGCTAGTGTGGTTTTGTGGTTGTGTTTGTGGTTGTTGCTAGTGTGGTTTTGTGGTTGTGTTTGTGGTTGTTGCTAGTGTGGTAGCGATGATAACATTGATAGTGTAGTTGTGGTAATGGTGGTTGTGTTGGCTGTGGTGGATGGGTGCTTGTAGATACGACGGATACGGATATGGAGGTAGTTGTGATTGTGGTAGTTGTGATTGTGGTAGCTGTGATTGTGGTAGTTGTGATTGTGGTAGTTGTGATTGTGGTAGTTGTGATTGTGGTAGTTGTGATTGTGGTAGTTGTGATTGTGGTAGTTGATTGTGGTAGTTGTGCTTGTGGTAATTGTGATTGTGGTGGTTGTGACTGTGGTAGTTTTGATTGTGGTAGTTGTGACTGTGGTTGTTGTAATTGTGGTAGTTGTGATAGCTGGGGCTTGGTATTTGTTGCAAAATTAGGGGTGTTGGTGGTGGTAGCTGTGGTTGTAGTTGTGGTTGTGATTTTGTTATCGAAGTAGATGTGGTATTTGTGTGTTTAGTGGCCATGGTGGTAGTTATAGTTGTTGCTAATTAACTGCAGTGGTAGTAGTTGCGTGGCTGTATTGGTAGTAATGGTTGTAGTTGTAGTAGTAGCTTTGATGATTGTGGTAGTTGTGTGGTGGTTGTGGTAGCTGAGTTTGTGCAGGTGTTGTATGTGGTAGTTGATATTGTAGTAGGTGTGGCGGGTAGGGTAGTTGTTGCTGCTGTGGTGACGTTTGTGGTGGTAGATGTGGTTGTGGTGGTGTTGGTCGTATTTGTTGTTTGTCTGTTGTTTTCCATGATTTGGGGGATGTGGGTAGTTTAGTTACTGTGGTGGTTACTGCGGTAATTGTGGTTGTCCTGAAATCGATGGTAGTTCTGGAGAGAGAGAGAGAGAGAGAGAGAGAGAGAGAGAGAGAGAGAGAGAGAGAGTTTGTCTTCTTAACTCAGTTTTCATCTTTCTTACCTTCTCTTCTGTCATCATTTTATTCCTCCCCTCTCACTCCCTCCCTTCATACCTTAATATCGTCTTCCCTCCCACCGTCCATCCTTCCCTCTATCCTTCTCTCCCTCCCTTCAGTGATCCGTCTATCCATCCATCCTTCGGTCTCTCCTTCTTTCCTCATCTCTTCCATCTGTCCTTCCTTCCCTCCCTCAGCCCCTCATCTCTTTCTTCCTCCATCCTTCTGTCCTTCCTGCAATTACTTCTTCCCTCTTCCCTTCTTTCACTCCCATCTATCCATCCCTTTTCCTATTCCTTGCTCCTTCCTAATTTTTCCTCTCCATACTCCCTTCCATCCCTTCAACTCCTTTTCTCCATATTTGTCCCTCTTCTCTTACCTCTTTCTCCTTCTCCTCTCTCTCTTTCTCTTGTCTCTGATTCTCTCCCTTTCTCCCTCTATCCCAGCTACCGTCTCTTTCTCTCTCCTCCCTCACTTTCTTAACTTTCTCTTCCGTTCTCTGCAATCTTAGCGTTCTCCCTTTGTCCTCACTTCCCTCCTTTCCCCCCCTTTGTCCTTATTTCCCTCTTGTTTCCCTCTTTTTCCCTCTCTGTCCTCACTTCCCTCTTTCCCCCCTGTGCCCTTATTTTCCTCATTTTTCCCCTCTGTCCTCACATCTCTATTTTTCCCGCTCTTTCGTTACTTCCATCTTCTCCCCCCTTCTGTCCTTACTTCCTCCTTTTTCCTCTCTTTGTACTTACTTCCCACTTTTCCCCCTCTGTCCTTACTTCCTTCTTTTTTACCTTTTTGTCCTATTTCCCTCCTTTCTCCTGTTGTCCTTATTTCCCTCTTATCCGCAGCTATCTTTAAATCCCTCTTTTTTTCCTCTGTCCTTACTTCCATCGTTTTCCCCCTCTCCCCTCATTTCCTTCTTTTTCTTCCTCTGCCCCTAATTCCTTATCTTTCTTCCTTTTTCCTTGCTTCCCTCTCATTCTCTCTCTCTCCATCCTTTCTCTCATACTTTCTCCCTGTCTCCCCATGTCCCTCTCTTTCTCCTCTGTCCTGTCTCTTCCTCCACTCTACCTTCCTCCCTCCGTCCCTCCCTCCACTCTACCTTCCTCCCTCCGTCCCTCCCTCGCTCTCCATCTCCTTCCTTGCTTCCTTCGCGTCCTCACAAACCATAAAGCACTTTTCTCTCCCCTCTCCGAGTCCCTCCCCGGGGAGTGAGGGAGAGGAAGGGAGGGAGAGAGGGAAGAAGAGATTACAGGGGAGAGAAGGAGAGGGAATAAACAGAGGGCTTAAGTCGGGAGAAGAAAGACAGTGTGTGAGGAAGAGGAGAGAATATGTGGCTCGGAGGTGATGATGCTCACTCTCTCTCTCTTATCCTTCTCATTCTCTCTCTCTCTCTCACTTATTTTCATTCTTTCTTTCACACTCACTCGCTTTTACACACACACACACACACACACACACACACACACACACACACACACACACACACACACACACACACACACACATCCTCTCAGCTTCACCCTCCATATTCCCACTCGTCACTGTCTTCTACCACCTCCTCTATTTTTTTCCCAGTACAGTCAAGGAGTGTGGCACATACGTAACGCTTGCTAAACACGTCATGGAAAAACGGAATCATCTGAGACACACATTAGTCCTGTTTTCCTTCATGTTTCCTAAGTTTCCAGTAATATTCGGAAATAACTAAGGTGTTGATTCCTTAAATGGACCACATAATTACATCCCTATTTATTTTATTCACTGATTTATTTTTTTAAGCTGTGAGTTTCATTTTATGCTATGTTTGTCTTACCTTAACTTGGCCTAGAGTTTCGTCCTTTTGCAGCTTATTTCGCGTAGCTCAGTGGCGGAAAAAGACACTGCTACAGCTCTACATGCATTTGCTTGGCACATCTTCGTGACTAGTTCATTTTTCAGTGCCAACATTTTGATATCACTTAACATTCAAAATAGAGAGGTGGCATTTTTAAACTAGAGTAAAAAGAGTGATATGAACAAAAAGATAAAAAAAAAAAGTCGCCTACTCCTTTATTGACATCACTCCTTCCAAACACCAATGCTCTCTCTCTCTCTCTCTCTCTCTCTCTCTCTCTCTCTCTCTCTCTCTCTCGTCACCAGACACAGAATACAGATTTCCTAGGCCCAGAAATTCTACATACGAAAGATGGCCTCACACATACTCACATGTTACAACCTGGGCACTGATACGCACCGTCCATATTGAATACACACTGGGGCTATCTCCTTCAGTACTGTTGTGATTGCGTTACTGGGAGTGCTTTATGGCCCTCAGAGGGTCCTGTGGAAGATATGAAAATTATGTAAAAAATAAAATACCCGAACTCTGTAAAACGGTGAGTCAGAGATAATGTGAGTGCGTGAGGAGTGAGTATTTGAGTGTGTGTGTGTGTGTGTGTGTGTGTGTGTGTGTGTGTGTGTGTGTGTGTGTGTGTGTGTGTGTGTCTAAAAGCGAGTGAGTGTGAAAGAGTGAATAAGCATGAGATAGATAGATAGATAGATAGATAGATAGATAGAGAGAGAGAGAGAGAGAGAGAGAGAGAGAGAGAGAGAGAGAGAGAGAGAGAGAGAGAACCTAATGAATATCTGACCCCCATAATATTCAAATGGGAATATTTGTGAAAGTCTAACCTCGACTTTTAACTTTTATTTTAACATTTTTAGTCCGAATTTTCCCGAGATCATTTCAGTGGCAGTTATCATCCCTGCATAATTTGTTTAATATCTAGAGAAAAACTTTTATGGGTTACTTTTTTGAGGGGCCGGAAGAGGGGGGCGGCGTCCCCTAGGGTGGAAGATCCGGGTTACTTTATTTATTTATTTATTTATTTATTTATTTATTTATTTTTTTACTGACGGCTTTTCCAAATTTACTTATGTCAGTTTTCATTACTTTATGCCCAGGTGTGCAGGGGTAATTTCATGATAGACAGGCAGGTAGATACACACACACACACACACACACACACACACACACACACACAGAAGGGGGGGGTAAGGTGGGGTGGCTGGTGCGTGAATATTGTACTTCCATTCTCCCTTCATTATATATATATATATATATATATTTTTTTTTTTTATGTGTCCGACTTCTGGGCATAGGCTTCACAGCCTGCTCTCAAGGCCCAGTAGTCCTCAGATTAGCTAAAATGTTATTAAAGACGATTTCTGTAACTAAAACTATAACGTCACTCTTAAGCTGAATTAAATCGTCTGGAGGTAGAGGAGCTTTCATATCAAAGCATCTCTCCCAACTGCACTTTGGTCATCTTTCCCTTCTGTCATCTTATCGCTTATATCATCCATGTCATTTCATTTATTCCACTTCCTTTTTGCTTCTACTCTGTTTCCCTCACCCCCTCCTCTCTGCCTGCGTTGCCCTCACCCTGTTTTCCCTCCTTCTGTTGCCCTTACCCTTCTCCCTTCTCCCTCTTCTTCCTCCGTTATCACTGCTTTTCGTACTATCCCTGTCATCATCCGTCCTCCTATCCTCTTTACTCCCACCCCCCTCTCCTCCTCTCATGACCTTTCACTACCCCTGTTATCCTCCTCCCCTACCTCTTTCGTTTTTACCCCCATCCTCTTCCCCTCCCCTTCCCCCTTTCCCTCCCCCTCCCCCCTCCCTCCCTCTCCCACATATTTCCCACCTCATTCCAAGTCATCAAATAATCATTTCCACCCCTCCTTGTCCACCCTCCCTTTGCCTCTCATACCTCCCTTTACTCACCTTCCACTTCTTTCTCCTTCACTTCTTTCCCCTACTCTTCTTCCCCTCCCTTCCTCCCCTCATCCTTATTCCCCCTCCCCTTCTTTCCCCGTCATCCTTTCATCTCCCGCAGCATCCTTCCCCTCCCCTAAACACATTTCCCCTTCCACCTCACCCTTACCTATTTATTCCCTTCTTACCCCACTCCTTTCCTCTCCCCTCTTTCCCCAATTTTCGTACCCTCAACTATTCTCTTCCTCCCCACCCACCCCTTTCGTTCTCCCTATCCAACCCTCTCCCACCACTCGTCCTTTCCTGTCCCTAGTCTTTCTAATTCTCTCTCTCTCTCTCTCTCTCTCTCTCTCTCTCTCTCTCTCTCTTTCTCTCTCTCTCTCTCTCTCTCTCTCTCTCTCTCCTTCCTATCCTTAGACTTTCAACCATTTTCTCTCCCTCCTTCCCATACCCTAACTCTTCCTCTCTCTCTCTCTCTCTCTCTGTCCTTCCTATCCTTAGACTTTCAACCATTTTCTCTCCCTCCTTCCCATACCCTAACTCTTCCCCTCACCCTCCCCATCTCATTACACTACCCTAACTTCCCTATTCCATGTCCCCAACAACTCCTTCCTTCATTTCCTATCCTTCCTTCCCCTGTTACACTTGTCATCCCTCCCCTCCCCTCCCCTCTCTCTCCACATCCACCCCTCTCCTCCACTCGCCCATCCCCTCTTACCACAGCCACCACTCTCCCTTCCCGTCCCCACCACAATCTCCCTTCCCTTCCTCACCCCCAGTTTTCTCCCTTCTCCCCTTTCCCACATCATTGCGGTCCTTCTCGATCCTCTCCGACCCCCTCATCTCTCTTCACTTTTTCTCTCCCCACTCCTGTCTCCCCTCTCCCACGTTACCACTCCCTCCCCTACCCCTTTTCTTTCCCATTTCATTTCTCTCCCCAACTACTCTTACATCACTTTCCTTCTATCCTTCCTATTCTCTTCTACCACTGCACCCCCTTCTGTCCCTACTGTATCTCCTCTGCACTGTGCCACCCCTTCCTCTTCCCCTTCCCTCCTGTCGCCCCTTCCTTTCTCCCTTCCTCTGTCTCACTCCTTTCTCCTCCCCTTCCCCTCTCTCACCCTTTCCACTTCCTCTTCCCAGCTCTCCTCCTTTCCTCTCCCCCCTTCCCATTATCACCCCTCTTCTGTCTTATCCATCCCTCTCGTCGTACATCTGTCTCACCCCTCCCTCTCGCCCTTCCTCTTTCTCATCTCCCTCTCTCCCCCTTCCCCGGTTACTCCCTCCCTCTCCCCTCACCCCAGTTACTCTCAATCCCTGTCTCTCCCGTCCCTCTCTTTCACCCCCTCCTTCTCCCTCTTCCCGTCTCTCACCCCTCCCTCTCCCACTTCCCCAGTTACTTCCCCCCTCTGCCCCCATTCCAATTACTTCCTCCTTCTCCCCTCACCCCAGTTACTTTCCCTTTCTCCCTTCACCCCAGTTACTTCCTCCTTCTCCCCTCACCCCAGTACCCCTCACCCCCTGTCTCTCCCAGCTCATTACCCTCCACCAACCACCCTGTTCCACCACACTAACGACTCCCTCCCTCTCTCCTCCCAATCGTCCTCAATTTCCTCCGTAGACCGTATAATGGCGCCCACCTCACTAAATATGAAAGGCAGGGGGGAGGGAAGGAGGGAGGGTAGAAAAAGGAGGGATGGAGAAAAGGAGGGAAAGAGGGGAGGAAAGTAGGAGGGAAGCAGGGAAGGATGGAGGGTAGAAAAAGCAGGGGAGGAGAAAAGGAAAGGAGGAGGGAAGCAGGGAGGGAAGGAGGGGGAGGAGAAAAGAAGGGAAGGAGGGAAGGAAAGTAGGATGGAAGGAAGGAGGGTAGAAAATGAGAAAAGATAGGAAGGAAGAGATGAGAAGTGGAAGAAAGGAAGGATAGATACATGGGTGGATGGATGGATGGAAGGGAGGATGGATGGAAGGATGGACGGATGGATGGATGGATGGATGGATGGATGGATGGAAGGAAGGGAGAAAGGTAGGAAGGAAAGCAAGAGTGTTGGAGAAGGATGGACCAAGAATGAAGGGAAGGAGGAAGTGGGAAGAATGATAAAAAAAAGATAAGAAGAA
>NC_137049.1:6276191-6308691 GCF_032717465.1 Coenobita brevimanus
GAGGGCACTATTAAGTGAGACGCCAAGAATTTCAATGCTTTTGGAGATGGGAATATTAGTAGCACTGAAGGTAATGTACGAATCTGGCAACATCTGTCCACTAGCAAACTGCACATATCTAGCTTCACCAGCATTGAAAGAGACAAGGCTGCTCCGTTCCCACTCACTGACCGCAGACAGATCTTGACCCGTGGAGACGGCTGCATTGAGTGGAGAGGTAGAAACACCAGACTTTGCAAACGGATGTCTGAGTGTGAATGAACTATGCAGTGCTGAGTCATCCGCACATGTGTGAATGGGATTGTGGGTGACAGATAAGAGATCATCAATATGAACCAGAAATAGGGTTGGCGCCAGAACTGATCCCTGTGGCACGCCGGCGCTAATTGAATGGAAATTGGAATACACATCATCTACTTTTACTTTTATTTTCCTGTCACTAAGATAAGAAGAAATCAAAGGAACAAAAGACGCCAGTCCATAGCAAGGGAGTTTGGACAGCAGGGAACGGTGCCACACTCTGTCGAAAGCTCCAGAGACATCAAGAGCCACTGCATGAGTTTCTCCTAAAAGATCAGTTGATTGATGGATGGCACGAATTAAGAGATTGAGTATGTCAATGGTGGATCTTTCGTGGCGAAAACCATATTGTCTATCATTAATTAAGTTGTTGGATTCAAGATGTTTAACAATGTGCTTATTAATTAAAATTTCAAATACCTTACCAAAAGAAGATGTGACAGCTATTGGTCTGTAATTGGAGGGGTCAGACGAACTTCCTTTCTTCGGAACTGGGTGGATACTGGCTTCTTTCCATGAATTTGGGAATGAAGACGTACATATGCATAGTCTGAATAATTGAGCTAGGACAGAGGCAAGTTCAGGGGGACACTTTTTCAAAACAATTGGCCGAATTCCATCTGGGCCTGGAGCTTTGTTGGTAGGTAAATTGTCTAGGATGGATTTTACGTATCTTGTCTGTATTTTAAGTGGGGCAATTTCGGGAGAATCAAGTTCCAGTACTGGGACATTCTGGCTGGTATCGTCAATGGTAGAGTTTCTGGCAAAGGTACTGGCAAAGATATCTGCTTTCCCACGTGGGTCATTTATAATGTTGCCATCTGAAGATTTTAGTGGGGGAATGGAAGATAACTTGTTAAAGTTATTATTGAAAGAATTGAGAGTTGACCAGAATATTCTATTGCCATTAGGGTTGTTAAGTAGTTTTGATGCTTGCTTTTGAAGAAAGTTTGATTTAGATAGATTTAATACAGCTTTTGCATGATTTCTAGCAATTTTGAATTGGGAGAGTGATTCAGATGTTTTTGATTTTAAGTAAGAGTTATATGCTAATGACTTTTGGGCTGTTGCTCTGGCACAGTTGCCATCAAACCATTTTGGAGAGTTCGATCTTTTAGTGAACTGTTGACTTGGTATGAATAAATCCAATACCAGCTAGTATTAAGTTGCAAATGTGGGACTGGGAAGCATTGGGATCACTAGAGAAGAGAGACTGCCATGGAATGTCAGCAAGATAATTTCTAAATCCATCCCAGTCTGTCCTATCAAAGTGCCATCGGGTCACCCTGACAGGTTCAGAACGGGGAGGTATGGGAGGGTTAACTAATGAGGCTTTGATGAGATTGTGGTCAGAGGATCCAAGTGGTGACAGTACCTCTATCCTGTATTGCTCTGGTTTATTTGTCAAGAATAAATCCAAGAGATGGACATTATCGTCAGGATTATCAGGTATTCTGGTTGGTTGCTTTACCAACTGGGTGAGATTAAATAATTCCGCAAACAGCTCGCACTCTAGACCAGCGTCGTCGGTCCGGGCAGAATGCAATAACCATTCAACATTATGTATGTTAAAATCACCCAAAATGGTAATTTCGGTGCTAAGGGCAAGGTCAAGGTTACTCAACTGAGTGGATATGGAATCAAATACACTGGGTTCCGGAGAAGCATTGGGGGAACGATAAACTACACAAATATATTTGGTAATGTTTTGACAATTTAATTTATATAACGAGTAATCAAAACTGGATGAAGTGAAGTTTAAAATAGTGTCAACTGCATATTGGGATTTAATATAACAACAGGTGCTGCCTTTGTTACGGAAGTTTGTAAGGAAATGGTAACCTGGAAAAGAAAATGGAGATATATCGGTAGAGGGTGAGATTTGTGGTTCTGTGAGGAAAAAGGGCCAAAGGGGATATGGACTGAAAGGAAAAATGAACTGAGTTTAAATCTGTGGTAAGGCCGCAGATGTTGGTAAAGAATAAGGCCGCACTGTCACTTCTTCGCCGAGGAGCATACCTGCTACACTAAACAAGGACCTGGAACATGAAATTCAGTGACCTGCAAATGATAGTGAATTCCCAGCAGCACATAATTCAGTGACCTGCAACACGGAATTTGACACAGGAATTTAAAGGAGCTCAGAGGAAGCACAGTTAACAGGAAAACTATCTATCACTAAGGAAGGTACCTACGGGGGCATTATTAACTGAACTCAGGATATGTCCATATGTGAGAGAATAAGATGAAATAGAGGCAGGCTGTCTCTCATCTACCACGTCATCCGGCATAATAGCCTAGAAAAAAAGAAAAAAGTTATATCGTAATTTTTTCTACAGTAGGATGGGAACTTAAAGTGAAAGGAATGAACGAACTGGTTTTATTTGGTATATTATGGGATCTGCAGTACAACAGGAATAATAATGATATAATGATAAGAATAAAAATAAAAATAATAATAATAATATTAATAATAATAGAGTATTACTACTACTACTAGTACTATTAATAATAATAATGAAACAAAAGCATTAAGGGGCCGAATGCTAATCACCCACCAAAATATGTTGTTTGCTAAGGTAAAAGCTACCTGCCAACCAAAGTTGATGAAAATTCACAAAACTCTACGGAATTCACTCACCACGTTTCACGAAAAGCCAGTTCATATTTAAAAAGAAAATATATAGCAGCTAGCATTCAGTCGTCTTTGATCAAATCCTCACCAAAAGTAATGGGCTTCTGCACATCCACGTAGGTAATGTTTCCTGAAGGTTTGGTGAAAATCGTCCACAACTTTTCGAGATATTTTGGCAATAGATACACACACACACACACACACACACACACACACATACATACAAATATATATATATATATATATATATATATATATATATATATATATATATATATATATATATATATATATATATATATATATATATATATATATATATATATATACATACAAATATATATATATATATATATATATATATATATCGCCTCGCCTTGCTAAAGACGGGAAATAATGTACAGTTGCAAAATCTGGCAATAATGAATCAGTCATCTCTTGGTCGTCTGCATACCTATCGACCTATAAATGAATTAGCAAAACATAGTAGTTTAAAATCATGTCGTCTCAAAATTGTTTTACAATGAAATTTTATGTTCATCGATATTTAACGGTTTACTTTGCATCTAAAATACTTCAAATACAAGAGACTTCAAGTTGTGTATAGTCGTAAGGAAAAATTTGTCTACTCTTCTGGCAGCTGAGGTAACGTAAGGTGTTATAATTATAAACTATTTTAATGAGCTAGCAGTGTGAAGTATGCAAAAAGAAAGTATGACAAGGTAGGATGAACTGTTTTAATGGGCTAGCAGTATGAAGTATACAAGGAGAAAGTATCACCAGGTAGGATACACTTTGTCGCCTGGTGAGGAACGGGAAATAAGGAAGGCAGGACACAATGCTGATAGAGGAATGTACAGGTTTTCCAGCCTCTAGTAGACGATTTAGTGGTTTGGTGCTGAACCCTTTCACTGATAGAATTTCTGTTAGTTGAAAAAATTCGTCTGGTATTTGTCTAAACGCATTCCCCAGGTAGTATTCCCCAGGTGTGCTAAAGGTGCTGCAGTGGGTGCCTCCGCGTAGCGGCAGTGATATAACCGGGTGACTCCCTGCCCACTTATGCAAATGTCCTTCATCGCCCCCTCTATCCCCGCGAAAGAGGATGGTGTGGGTTGCAGGAGAAGGGAAACTGTAGCCTGCAGCCTACAGAGTTCCCGTTCAGATGAGCCTAAAGCCACGATAACAACAGGCAATAGTAAAAAAAAAAAAAAAAGGGGGGGGGGATATCCAAGGTACTGTTTCCTCTAAGAATTCCGTTCCTCCTTCAGCCGTTCAGTAATTTGTAATATTAGTCAGGGTGAAGTTGAATATAGTCACTATATTCTGTTTGAGTAGATAATAGTTTAAGTAATTACTGGTTTTAAATATCCTAACTAGCATTATGAGTCACGGAAGGCCAGAAGGATGAGTGAAGCTTTTGGAGGCAATAGTACTTATAAGTCTCGTTTCCTGACAGAAATTCACTCAGTTCAAGGAGGTCCTCAGGAACTGGACTGAATAAAATAAACACTAGCACCAACCACACCCATAGGATTAATACATAAATCAGATTAACAGTCACACGCCTTACACAAACAGGTACCAGTCTGCTGTACACGGGACGATCGGTGGCTTTTCGGTCGGAGTCACGAAGGGCGTTGATCGGTAATCTACCCCGAAATGACCTAGATTGCGGTAGCCTGTGACGGGTTATTTGATGAGGGATGTCATTGTTTTACCGTTGTTGGTGAATCTCTTGGTGTGTTTTTTTTTGTGATAGTCTGGTGTGTGTGTGTGTGTGTGTGTGTGTGTGTGTGTGTGTGTGTGTGTGTGTGTGTGTAGTAAAAGTGGTATGGTGTATGTAGTTTGGTGTGTAGTGAGGGTGGTGTGATAGGAGTGACGATGGTGTGATATGTGAAGTAAAGGTGTGTGTGTGTGTGTGTGTGTGTGTGTGTGTGTGTGTAATAAAAGTACTTTATGTAGTGAGAGTGGTGCGTGTAGTGCAGGTGATTGGTGTGTGTAGTGAGGATGATGTGATGATGAAGGAAAGGTGGTGTGTGTGTGTGTGTGTGTGTGTGTGTGTGTGTGTGTGTGTGTGTGTGTGTGTGTGGTGACTGATATAGGGGACTGGTCACTCTTCACAAGTTACAGCACTACATCTTTACTAGTAACATAAGAGATACCAAGTTTCATCTGTTAATTTCCAAGTTTCTGAAATATCTGTATACAAATAAGGAAGCAACGAAGCGTTTAGACGTAGCTACAAACAACCAAGGAGTAAATAGGAGACATATTATTGTTTGTGAAGGTGGTGCAAATGATGATGATGATGATGGAAACTGAGGGAGTGGTGAGAATGATAAAAAGAGCAGGTGCAATTTAGGATTAACCCTCGCTTTTCACTACACTGTATTGAATAATTTATCTGGGTCATGGGAGTTTAATAGTAATGCACGATATGTTAAAAGTAATCACTGAGTGCACGATATTACTGGAAAATAATCAGTCTTAACTCTTTCGGTATAATGGCATTTTCCATAATTAGTCACCTCTAGAATGATTTTGTACAGCTAAATTAGAGTCTTCTATTAGTATGGTAATGCTGCTGAAAATTTCCTCACTCGTTCTGTATTTTACTGTGGTTTTTGTTTGATAATTTTTAAAAAATAGATACAGTCTCTAACAGAAAGACGATTATCACGGAATATGCTAAAGAATGGGTCTGAGTTATTGTCTATGGAAATAAAAAGTTTGGTAAAGAAAATCAACTATGTTTTAGGAACATATGCATTTATAAAAAAGATACAAAACCTATAGACTAGGAAAGTAGTAAGGAAATAATCAGGTTTATTAACGGTAATCACTACGGCCCTCATTATCACCTGTGAGTTTAGTCACTGAAGCAAAACTAAATTCTTGATATCCATAATTTATGTATTTTTAAATATTTTTATTGCTGTGATCAGAAAAAAGGAGCATAAAATTAAATGAAATCACAGTAACAGAATTCAGGTCTATTTCCGGGTAAATAATATTTATCATATGGTAGGAAATAAAAGCAATTCGCTTCCCTCACTGCTGTATATGCCCTGCTGTGTAAAGCATTATCTCTGTTTTGAATTTTATTTGCAACAAAATATTTCAAGAATAAATACAGTGTTATCATTTGTCGCAATGGCATTTTGTGATACTGGTTCTTTGTATTCCACGCTCATATTTGTTAATACAAAAACAAACAGCTATGCATAAGCTTTTATTTTAATGTAGGTGAAATGTTGAATTTCATCTGTATTCATAAAGTTGTAATATATAAATAAATAAATAAATAAATAAAATATATATATATATATATATATATATATATATATATATATATATATATATATATATATATATATATATATATATATCCCATATAACCAAATTTTGGCGTCTGGTGGTTTAGTGGGTAATTATTGTGCTCTAATCGGATTGAGCGGGTGAAGGTTTATATTCAAGAGGTGGTTGGGGTTGATTGCTCATGTAATGCCACTCAGGGATGAGTGAGGCTGGTCACTCTCATCTTAAATGTCGAGACCAACTGCCTAGCCCCGGGCTTTTACGCTCCTCATGGGGCAATGTAGGATTGGATGATGGCTGGCTGGCTGGATATATATATATATATATATATATATATATATATATATATATATATATATATATATATATATATATATATATATATATATATATATATAATTGAAATTGTATAGTTTCACTCATGATCTCTTGTATTATTCAATCTTAGAAATTTTTATATTCTACACTGAAAATTCGCACGCGCATTGTTTTGTCATGTATATGCAGAGTTATGCCATGTATTCCCATGCCTTTTATAAAAATAAAGTTTAATATCCTGGAGAAAAGGTCAAATGACATACTGAGAGACACTTCCTAGATTCAGCCTGGGAAGAATATCTGCCGGTGTTATCAACGTTAAAGTTAATGTACTCATACAATACAATATTTTGATGAGTCTCTCGAGGAGGAGTCCCTAGACCTGCCTTACAATTACGTACAGTAATGCGTGAATTTGAGGACTACAAAGCACCCAATGCTTCATGATGTAGCTGGTGGGATGCTGGCGTGAATCACTGCAGTTTTACCGCCACAAGAGGGCGGCTGCGAATAGCTTCCTGCTCCACAAAATTTGTCAAAGTGCAGTTATTCTGCTGATCCTGCCTCAGTACTTTTGCCACTTGGTGTCTCCATTACAGCTTGGAACCCAGATTTAAGGTTGTTATTGTAGGCAGTCATCTAATGGTTTCTCAAGTCCCTTTTGGCGTGAGAGGCGAACACTTTGTAGCTCCCACCACAGTAAGGTGGTGCTACGGAAGTTCAGGTAAGCTTTTGCTGCTGACTCATTTCACCTCTCGCAGTGCCGCTTTTTCAAGACGTTGGCGCATCAGTGGCTGCGAGGCTAATGGTTTCCATGGTATGAGACAGAGTTGCTTGCGAGAGCTGCTGGGTGAACAGGGACAAGATAGAAACAACTACAACTGACCCCGAAATCAAACCCAAGGCCTTCTGTTGCAAGGAGGGTTAAAATCAGCCGGTGGTCTGACAGTTTGCTTCGGCAGCCATTGTCTTACAGTCGGACGTTTTTCCCCCTCTTTCCCTCCCTCTGTCGCCTTGTTAGGGAGGTAAGGCTGGATGATGCGTCTTTGAACATATCGAAGGGCAGTAATTTGGTATTGCTCTTATGTTGATTAAAATCTGTGGGGGTAGCAACAGTAAAATGAAAAAAAAAAAAAAACGTCCTGTAGATATACAGCAGTGAAGGAATAAAACCCTTCAGGATCGTGGCTTTTATTTCAGTTACCAGCAGATAACTTTATTCAGCTTAGGAAGGACCTAGTGTATAGTGAAGCTGATAATGACGGCTGCGAGTAGTATTCTCATGCTGCTGGGAAGTATACAAACACCTCTTCCTTAGCGGTTTATTTCTGATTTCTACTGTGTTACTACAACCTTGTATGTTATTCATGAGATCGACATTAAAAAGATATTATAAGGAAAAAAGTGGATATTAATGGGTACCTTGAAAAATAAATCGTTAAGGAAGAGGTGCTAGGCAGCTTCCTGAAAAGATATAGGAAGCAAAAAGAAGGATATTTATGGATAGTCTGGAAAATAAATCGCCAAGGAAGAGGTGTTCGGGAACCTCCTTACGTGACGAGAACACGGACTCATCTATCCATTTTAGTTCCAAAGGCTCCTTAAATCTAAATGTTGTCGCGTGAAGAGAGCAATAATCAGCAGAAAATGCAGGTAAGCTAGCGTAGTTGGTCTCTTTCACTACCTCCAATACTGAACATTGCAAATTATGTATATGAGGCGGGTTTGCAGTGTGTGTGTGTGTGTGTGTGTGTGTGTGTGTGTGTGTGTGTGTGTGTGTGTGTGTGTGTGTGTGTGTGTGTGCGCGTGCGTGCGTGCGTGCGTGAGTGTGTGCGCGCGTGCGTGCGTGACTGCGTGCGTGCGTACTTGCGTGCGTGCGTGCATGTGTGTGTGTGGGGGAGGGTGGGTGTGGAGGGAGGTGGGTGTCATGCCTTGCTCATCTCGTAACTACATTCCGTTCTTTCCCACCCTAACGAAAATCCATTACCCCTTTTCCCTCAGTTGATTGCTACGTGTACTCAGGTTAGAGAGTCAATTTTGCTAGTAACCAAGGAGATTCATATCTGCCTCATAAGAAAGGCCCATCGAATTTCATGTTGCCACCACTTAGTATTGAAGTTGTGAATGCCGCCGAGTTCTGTCAGGTGATAAGAAAATCGATTATAGTTTCATTCTCCTTCATTCTTCCTTCTCCTTCCTCCTTAATCTCGTTCTTTCTTCCTCCTCCTCCTTTACCCCTCTTCCTTCATCCCCCCCCCCCGTCTGTCATCACCATCATCAACCTATAGTATCATCCCTCTTACATTCTTTCTTCTTCCTCCTCCTTAGTCTCTTTCTTTCCTCTTCCCCTTTCTTTATCCCACTTCCTTCATCCACTCCTAATTCTCTCATTACCATTTTCATCCTATAAAATAATCCTTCCTCCATCTTCCTCCTGTGTCGCCTTCTTTCTTCTTTCTTCTGCTTTATCCCTCTCTCTCTTCCCCCCCCCCTCCCTCCCCTTTCATTACCATCATCAGTCTTTCCCCGTTTCGCAGATCCCCATGGCCTGGTGAGACTTGGAATGTAGCCTCTTTCATCTCATTGGGGATACGAATCGGAGGAAAAAGGAGGCCCCAGGTATAATTGCCCATTCCGCTTGCATAAGGCTTATTGTTATACATGTGCTGGGGGGTGGGGTCGTCACATTCCCACACCACTATCCCCACCCCCCACCCCAGCTACAATCATTTTTTTTTTTTTTTTAGTTGTACATGGCGCACAGGTGGTATTCATTCTGTCATATTGGGATTACTAGCAACACAATATATAAAGAATCAAATAAAATACAATAAATGAATATAATAATAAAGAAAATAAAATGATGTATAGCCATGCATGTATTGACAGCTTTACAAACAGGTGAAAGAACCATTAACTTCTTACTCAGGTGAGACTTGCATAAGGTGTTATTGCTAAGGTTAATTGGTTCTGATTTTTGCACCTGGAGAGAGGAGAGCGTATACAGCATAGGAAAAAAATGCTATGGTCGCTATAGTTAAACTTTTTGATATATCCTAGAATATTATCCTGCTGCTTTTACCAACAAGTAATGAATGCTATACTTAATGATTAAAAAAAAATTCCTGCGAGGACATTACCTTGTAAGTTATTCGTCACTTGATAGAACCTGATTATACTTTTACCGAAAATTGTTCAGTAAAATCACTGAGTGGTAATATCCAGGAACATATCAAACAGTATTCATTACTATGAAAGAATGAGAGAGAGAGAGAGAGAGAGAGAGAGAGAGAGAGAGAGAGAGGGGGGGGAGCAACAAAAAGGAGTAACACCTGTGGAATGGGTGAAGGAGGGATTGAGTGAGGGAGGGTGGGAGGAACGAAGGGAGATGGAGGGAAGGATGGGTGTAGGGGGAGGGTAGGAAGAAGGAGTTTGGTGAGGGAATAGATGGAGGGAGAGGGGAGGGAGGGGAGTGGGGGGAAGGAAAGAAGGCGGAGATGTCAAGATGTAAAGTGAAGGAGGAAGGGGTGTTGTGGGAGGGAGTGTAGGGGGAGGGGGGAGAGTTGTATAGGAACAAGTGATGGGGAGGGGTGTTGAGCATGGAAGGGAAAGGTAAAGAGGGAGTGTGAAGGGAGGGAGGGAGAAAGGAACAGCGTCAGTGGAAGGAGGGAGGGGTATGGGTGTTGTGGGAGGGAGGAAGGAGTGTGAAGGCAGGGAGGAAAGGGGTAAGAGCATGAGTGGACGGGATGAAGGAAGTGGGGGGCGTGGGAGGGAAATGGAGAATGGTTGTAGCAGAGGGAGGGAAGCAGGGAAGGGGTGGAGAGAAGGGTGTGGAGGAAGGGATCGATGGATGGGCGAGTAGGGAAAGAGAAATGGATGGAGAGAGGAGTGTGGAGAAAGCAAGGTATGAAGGATTTAGATGAAGGAGGGAAGGGTGAAAAGAGAGTGACGTCAGAGTTTGTAAGGCGGGTGTGGGGGGAGGGTTAAGTGTCGGAGGAGGAAGAAAGGAGGGATGTGGAGGAAAGATGGAGGGAGAGATGAGGAGGACGGTAGAAACAGCGGTGGAGGTGGAGGGAGGAGTGTGTTGTTTGGCAGGCTAATTGCTTGTTAACCCCTGCTGTCACCCTCATTACTGCCATATGTGCCCTTCTCTCACCTCACTGCACGAAAAACATTTAATGAAGTTACACCCTCAACTCTCTCTCTCTCTCTCTCTCTCTCTCTCTCTCTCTCTCTCTCTCTCTCTCTCTCTCTCTCTCTCTCTCTTCAGTCAGCAAAGTTTCCAGTCCCTTTCTCACATGCATCCAATCCTCTCTTATTCCCTCTATCCTCACTCTCTGACCTGTGCCTCATGCTTCTTTACCTGCTTCTTTTCCTCCTTCCTTTTCTTTTTATTCTTCTCTTTTCTCCCTTTCGTCACTATTTTTTGCCTCTCTGTTCTTCCTTTTATCCTTATTTTCTGACATTCCTTTCGATTCTCTCTTTTCCTGTTCACTTTTCTTCTTCTTCTTCTCTCTCTCTCTCTCTCTCTCTCTCTCTCTTTCCTCACTTTCTTTACTGACTTGTATGTTTTTATCCCTTCCTCCATTTTCCTTTCCTCTTTTTCTTGTTCTCTTTTTTCATTCTTCCTTTTTTCTTTCTTTTCTTTCTTGCTTTCTCTCTCTCTCTTGCATTATTCGAGGAAACACTCGTATCTTTACTGTCTGACCTGTGCCTCAAGTTTCGATTCTCTCACCTCTGTCTCTGTCTGTCTGTCTCTCTCTCTCTCTCTCTCTTTCATGTCTTTTTCTTTCTTCTGACTTATACCACAGGACTCATATCCCGACTTTCTGACCTGTGTCTCTCATTTGTATGCCTTGCTCACCTGTTTTTTTTCTTTTTCTTATTTTTCTTCTCCTTTCTCTCGCTCTCTTTCTGTTTTTTTTTTTTCTCAGTTTTATTCCTTCCACAGTTGCTCACATATTCTTTGCTTTTCTGTCTTCTTTCGTCTTTCTTATCTCTTCTTTTTTCTTCTTCTCTTCCCCCTCTTCTCTCTCTCTCTCTCTCTCTCACAACCTCCTCCTCCTCCTCCTCCTCCTTCTCCCCCCACCTTCCCCGTCTGTCTGCGAGAAGAAGTTTCAACAAATAAAGCAACTTGGTCTTCCTCTTTTATGCTTCTTTTTATTGCTTCTCCTTTGGCTTTATTTCAAGAGTTTTTTGGGGTTGTTCGTCGTTGCCTCTTTCTTGTTTGTGGCCTTTTTGACTTGCTTGTTTTTGCTATACATGTTTGTTGGGCTATTTTACTGTTCATTTTGCTTTATTATTGTTAAATTTCTCTTCTTCCCTCCTTCTTTAATTCTTGCCATCCATCTTTCATTCATTCCTTCCTTCCTTCCTGTCCACCTTCCTTCCTTCTTCCTTCCTTCTTTATTTCTTTGCATTTTTCTTTCCTTCATTTTTCCTTCCTTTCTTTTTTTTTGTTTCCTCCTTCCTTCTCTCCTCCATTTTCGTTTTGTTATTTCTTACTATTTTCTTTTTATCTTCTTTCATACTCTCCTCTTGCATTTCCTTCCTTTCTTCCATCTTTCCATCCTTCCTTTTTTCTTTCCTTTCTTTCTTCCTTCCTTCATTTCTTCATGTATTATTTTTTTTCTTTCCTTGTTTTTCAGGCATCTTTTCTTCATTCTTCTTGTATATTCTTCTTTCTTTACCTATTTTATTGCTTGTTTTAATGGTTCCTTTAGTACTTTCAACTCCTGCTTTAATTGCTTTCTTTATTTTTATATTTCCTTGCTCCTCATATTCTGCTTCCTTTATTTATGTTTCTCTCCTTCCATCCTTCCTTCCTTGTTTCCTTTCTTCCTTTATTTTTGTCTTCCTTGATATATTGACCCTTTTTCTTTTCATCACTTGTTTCATTGCTTTCTGTCTTTCCTCCCGTTGCTGTTTACACCCCTCTCTTTCTTCTTCCTTCCTTGTTTCCTTGCTTTTCCCTTTTCCTTCAGTTTTTTCTTAAATTACTGGTGATTCTTTTTCTTCGTTCTTCTCACTTCCGATTTAATTGAATACTTTGCACGTAATCGATCTTGTTGCTCTGTCTGTCTGTCTGTCTGTCTGTCTCTCTCTCTCTCTCTCTCTCTCTCTTTCTCTCTCTCACACTGATTGTATACCAGTGTTCGTCGCTCATCTGTCTTGCTGCCCATCTACCCCATCACCCCATCTATTTATTCATTTCTTCATTGACTTACATCTATTTCGCTTTCCATCTGTCTATCTTTGTCTATCTAATTATCCATCTACTGTATCTGTCTATCTGTCCATCTATATACCTATCTGTCTGTATGTCTGTCGGTACCTCTATCTATCCGTTACCCTTTTAAAACTGTCCATAAGTCTGTAAGTATTTCTACGTGTATTCACATAACTCTGTATATACTCATCTATAACAATCTAAATAATCTATATATCTACGTAATTAACTCTCTATATATTCCTGTCTAAATATCTGTCTAAATATCCTTTCACCTCTCACTCTCTATCCATCAGTCTATCTAGTCATCCCTGCCCTCACGTCTTCCATCCATTCCACACCGTATGACATTAATGCTTCGGCCTATTCCTTTCTCAAAAAGTCTTATCCCTCTTCATTTTTTACCCTAAATATTTTCCAACTCCTCCTCAGCCCATCTCATCCTCTTCCTTCAGCTCTCTCTCATCTTGTTTTCTTTTCTACCTGATCGTTTATTCCTTTCATTTTTTTTTCTGCTTTATTGCTCTTCTCTTTCCCTTCTCCTCTTATGCAGGTCTCCATTTCTTCTTTTTCCTAGTCATCTCTCTTTGTTCTCTTCTCTTTTTCTGCGGCTTATTTTCTCCTACTTTTCTCCTCACCTACCGTTCCTCTGCTTTCCTCCTATCATCTCCTATCATTTTCTCGTATTCCTTTCTTCATCCCCTCCTGCTACTATTCTTTCCTTTATTTCCTTTTCTACTTTCCTCCAACTCATTTCCTCTTCCCCTAGTTTCTCTTCCCCATTCCAACCATTATTTTTCTCTTTTCCTTGTATTCATTTTCTCCCGAACATTCGATTCCTCTTTTCTTTTCTTCTTTTTTCCCTCCCACTTCCCTCCCCCCTCACTCCTCCTTATCTTCTTATTTCCTCCTGTTCCTTTTTCCATTAATCTAATTCCTCTTTTTTCCTCGTCTTTCTACGACGACTTCTATTCTTTTTTTCCTTTTTTTCCTGTAATTTCTCTGTCGTATATCATCTCTTTTCTCTTCTTTCCCCATCCTACAGTATAATTCTTAAAATTCTTATTCACTTTTTATAGGTAACAGTCACCTTGGGTCGTCTGCATCTCTCTCTCTCTCTCTCTCTCTCTCTCTCTCTCTCTCCCTCACTTACTCATACCTATATTCCCTCCCTCCCCCTTCCATCAGTCCCTCTAACTCCTACTTTCCCTCCTTTCCACACTCCCTCCACATCAATAACCACTTTCCCTCTCCCTCACTCCTTCATTCTCACTCATCAATTTTCACTTCCCTCCTCACTTTCTACTTTTCACTCACCCAGTCTTCCTCACTTCCTTCCTCCCTCCCTTCCTCCCTTCCTCCCTCTCTCTCATTTACGTAATTTCCTTCCCTCCTCTAATTATTCCTTGTCTCCCCCTCCTCCCTCCCTCTCACTTCATTACTCATCTCTTTTTCTCCCTCACTCTCATTCTACCTCTTGTCACTTCCCTCTCTCCCTCCTTCTCACTCACTCACTGTACACATCCATCCTTCCTCACTCACACCCCCTCACTCACTCACTTCTCATTCCCTCAATCTTTCTCACCTCTTTTCCTGCCTTCCCTCTTCCTTCCCTCTCCCGCCCTCCTACTCATCCTTCATCTCTTTCCCCTCAGCCTCTTTTCCTCACTTTCTCTCCCTGTTTCCCTCCATTTCTTATATTCTTTTATTTTCTCCCCCACTCATCATCACACTCAACCTCCCTCCCTCATTCTCTCCCTCTCACTCACGTACTTTCCCTCACTCGCATTTCGCTTACTTATCCCCCCCCCCTCTCTCTCTCTCTCTCTCTCTCTCTCTCTCTCTCACCTATTACTCCCTTCCTCTGTCTTTCCCACCTTCCTCCTTCCTCACTCTCTCCCTCGCTCTCTCTTAATCTTCTACTTCCCCTACCCCCTTCCCTCCTTTCCTTTCCCTTCTCCACCCCTCCCCCTCCCCCCATACACTGAGAGAGAAGTCCTATTTCAGATTCGTGTCAAGAAACATACCCATTTTTTTCTAGAGAATAAGTATGGTGGTTCTGGGAGCAGGAGACAGGGTGGGAGGGAGGGAGAGCAGGAGGGAAGGAGGAGAGGGGAGGGAGAGAGGGAGGGAGGGGAGGGGGTGGAGGAAAGTCGACGACAGGGGTGAGAATATTAAGAGGCTGAGAGAGAGAGAGAGAGAGAGAGAGAGAGAGAGAGAGAGAGAGAGAGAGAGAGAGAGTATAAAAGAAATGAATGAGGAAAATCTGAAAGAAGAGAATTAGTATGGTACAAGAAGAAAGGGAAGAAGGTTGGAAGGCAAGTAAGAAGGGAGGAAGGAAAGGTGTTTGTCAGTAGAGGAGATAAAGGGAAAATAATAGAAAGGAGAAAGGGAGGTAGAGAGGAAGGAAGAATGAAGGTAGAGAAGGACAAGAGCAAGGAGGAACAGAGATACAGAGAAAAGTGGATTGAAAGACGAGAGGAAAGGGGAAAAGGAGGAGGAAAAAGGTAAGAAAGAGATGGGAGAAAGGGAGGATGACGAGAGAAGAGGGAAGATTAGAAGGGGCGACAGAGAGGAGGAAGGGAGAAAGACGAGGTGAAAGACAGACCTGAACGTGTTTAATCTGGAAGAAAATGTGAGGGGGAGAGAGAGACAGGGAAGGAAACCGGGAGATAGGGAGCCGGCAAGGAGACAAATGTACGGATGTATGGTTGGGTGGATTTATGGGGACGAGAGAGAGAGAGAGAGAGAGAGAGAGAGAGGGAGAGAGAGAGTTACACAAGTGCACACCAAACAGTTCAAATGGTACTTTATCTGTTATCCAGTCTTTATACTAACGTCTTGAGTACAATACCTCCGTTCTTATTTTCTTAGTCCCATCTCAAGACGTCTTTATTCAGCTTAGGAGAGATTTTTGAAGTGTAGGGCTTAAATATTGCCATCTCTATTTTTTTTTTTTTTTTACTCTGAAGGTTGTTCTCTGGAAGTTAATAAAATCATTTAATAGAACAGCATAAATAAAAATATTAATAAATGTCAGGAACAAAGTTAATAAAGGTGACACAAATAGAAATAAATAATAGACGTTACGAATGAAGGTAATGAAAGACGCAGGGAATATAATTAACCAAAAACGTAAGTAATGAAATTAATGAAAGACGACAAGAATAAAATTAACTGAAGACGTCTGGAATAAAATTAGTGAAAGACTCCTCGAATAAAATTCATAATGTGTCAGGAATAAAATTAATAAAAGACGTCACGAATAAAATGAATAAAAGATGTCGAAAATAAAAAATAAAATAATCATATACTGTACATCAGGAGTAAAATTAATAAATGACGTCAGGATATAACTGATGAAAGAAACGTCAAGAATAAAATTAGTAAAGGACGTCAAGAATGAAACTAATAAAAGACGCCAGAAATGGAATGAATAAAGGATGTCAAGAATAAAGGTATATATAGACCCCAGGAATACAAATAATAATAGACATCTAGAGTAGGTGGGGGCCCTCGCCATCCACTCACTCGATGTAGTGTTGCTCTCGGGTGTCTGCTCTTTCCTCTCCTCCATCCTTCTTTCCTTCCATCCTCTTCTGTCTTTCTTTCCTTCATTCTTTCCCCGTCCTTCTGCTTACGGGTGACTTTACACTCCCTCTTCTGCCTTTCTTTCATTCTTTCCTCTTACTTCAGCCTGTGGGTGACTCTACACTGAATGACAAGCCAAATGATTTCCTACAGTATATACCAAGAAACCATTTACTACGCTGGGTGGTAACCATATAACCAAATTTTGGATTCCTGGTGGTTTAGTGGGTAATTGCGGCGCTCCAGCAGGATTGAGCCGGTGAAGGTTTATATCCAAGGAATGGCTGGGGTTTGTTGCTCATGCAATGCCACTCAGGGATGAGTGAGGCTGGTCACTCTCATCGTAAATGTCAGGACCAACATGCCTAGCCCTGGGCTCGTACGCTCCTCATGGGGCAATGTAGGATTGGATGACGGATGGATGGATGGACATCTAGAGCAATATTAGTAAAAGACATCAGTAACAAAACTGATGAAAGAAACGTCAGGAATAAAATGACTAAAGAACATCAAGAATAAAGTCAGCAAAGGACGTCAGGAATAAAATTAGTAGAAGACGTCAGGAACATCAATTAAATCGTGAAACAATAGCATGAATAAAATTAACAACAGAAATCAGGAATAAAATTAATAAAGGGCTTCAAAAATAAAATTAATAAAATACCTCAGGAATAAAATTAATAAAGGGTTTCAAAAATAAAAATAATAAAATACCTCAGGAATAAAATTAATCTGAAACGCCAGGAATTAAATTACTAAAGATGTAGAAGAAAAAAAAAAGTCAGGAGTAAAATTAATGAAAGACGCCACCGTATAAAGAGAGTTGATAAATGATGTACACTTTGATGAGGCAAAATAGAAGATTTACACAGTTAAAAAATTGGGTAGCAAAACAGAAGGCTCTCCCCCACCCTCCAGCAGTGAGAGGTTCAAGGTAATGGGTAGGAGGAAATGTTACAGGATTGAAAAGCACGAAGGAAATGTTTGGGACAAGGTAAATACTAAAACTAAGATAATGATGCATATTCTAAAACCAACATTAAATATCAGTCAGTTTTTTGCCCTCACTTTTACCAGTACATTCAGATTTTTATATAGGATATTCATGTATATGTACTAATAACACAATCATTATACCAGTTATACAATATACTCACCCAAGCCTAGAGGACTCATAACTAATTAAAGCATTCAGAACCAGAGAGCAAAGACAAACTGCTTACATCATCTCTGACGAAGGGCTTTCTCCAGGACACAATTGCTCA
The DNA here is from genome assembly GCF_032717465.1 of Coenobita brevimanus. Lineage (NCBI taxonomy): Eukaryota > Metazoa > Arthropoda > Malacostraca > Decapoda > Coenobitidae > Coenobita > Coenobita brevimanus. The sequence goes on from NC_137049.1 coordinate 6,293,848, forward strand.
TGAATGCATAATTTATTGAGCCAGTCAGAGCTAGGAGGCTATTGATATTGCCATTTGTATCTCACTGGGACTGGGTAATGAAGATAATGCCAAATGCTGATGGATGCCTCTCGGTTTTAGTATAAGCGTGTCCGTGGTGGTTCTCTTCAATGACTGATATTAGATGGCTTTATATCTAGTGCTCACGTAGTTATGCTGTCAGACTTGCTATCATCTCGACTTGTTCTGGGCATGTTCAGGAGGGGTTTCCTGTTATATGTTTTCTGGAGTCATCGTCTTTTCGTTTTCCATTTCACTGAGGGAAGTAATGGTTCATGATATCAGTGTTGACCCCCTCCTTTCTAACTTGTTCTCAAGTGTAGGTATGTCAGAGGAGAGGCAAACAAACTGGATATATCTACGGTTTCAAAACTTGAGGATTTTTGCCCCTTCGTTATTTTTTCCCTTAATCTGACGTTTGACAGTTTGATAAACAGAACTGGTTTAGTGCCAGCAATTTTCATCATAAGCTTTGATGTGAAGGATAGATATTAATTTAGCTTTTCTGTTGTACTGATTCTAATTTTGTTATGTCAGTGCAAAGGTGAAGAACCCAGAACTGCACTGCATATTCCAACTATGGCCTCATGAGGCTCGTGTACAGTGATATGAAGATATATTATATTCCAAAATATATTTCTGATGGGAAATTCACACATTATTTTAGTACTCTGAAAAGCTGAGAATATATCAGTCTTAGAGCTTCAGGTTTAATGAGTCCTGTCACATATACTCTGTTTTATTACAATTTCAGATTTATCCCTACTGAATAGCACAGTCACCGGTAGAGCCATACAGCAAAACTATCTAGATCCTGTTGCAAATTTAACCTTTCATTGTAGGCCAAAATAGTTGAACCAAGTTTTGCATTACTAGTAAATTTTGATAAGATTTTACTTAATATTGCAGCAATGAAATATATACAGATTTAAAGAGAACAGGTCCTAGAATTGAGCCCTGAGGTACTCCACTGTGACGTACGTTTCTTACTAGTCAATAAATTGTTTCTTAATATTATCCATATTGCATCTGTTGTTGTATCATAAGCTTGTATTGCATCTGTAGTGCTTCTAGTCCCAGAGAGAGAGAGAGAGAAATTAGTGCATATGTGAAATAAAAAACATCAGACAAAAGTGCATAGTTATGTCGTATAGCATGTGTTAGAGTTTTCTTTCAAAACTGCCAACGAGAAGAAACAGGAAAAAAGAAAATTACGGAAGTTATCAGCCAACGAGATAAAAGCAGAAAGTCGGAAATTAAGGAGGATGAAAGAGTCATGAGAGAGAGAGAGAGAGAGAGAGAGAGAGAGAGAGAGAGAGAGAGAGAGAGAGAGAGAGAGAGAGAGAGAGAGAGAGAGAGAGAGAGAGAGAATTGTAGTTGCTTTGTGACGTAATAAAGATACATGATCCGCAGGGAGATGAGGGGGATTGTGGTAGTTGGTGGTGGTAGATGTGGTTGCTCTAATGGTGGTAGTTGTGGTAGGGCTGAAATAATGGTGCTAGGTGTTCTTGTAATGCTGGTAGGTGTGGTAGTGGCGAATCTGTATGTGGTAGGAGATGTGGTTGTAATGTTGCTAGTTGTGGTAGCAGTAAGTAAATTTTTTGGAGTTGGTAATGTTGGTAGGTGAGATCAGACTAAATAAATATCCGGTAAGAATCGTGGTAGCAATGTTGGTAGTTGTGATGGTAAGCAGTGAGACGTGTGGTTGTAATGCTGGTAGTTGTGGTAGGGGTAATGTGCGGTGGTTTATGTGGCTGTTGTAGTGTTTAGAGTTATGGTTATCAGTTAATGGGCTGTGAGAGGTAGGATTGTAATATTAACAGTATTGGTAAAAATGGTTGGAAGTGTGGTTGTAGTGTTGGTAGTTGTGGTAGCACTGAATAAATGGTAGGAGGTGTGATTGTGATGTTGGTAGTTGTGGTAGTGATGAACAGATAGGGGAAGGTGTGGTTGTGATGTTGGTAGTTGTGGTAGTGATGAACAGATAGAGGCGGGTGTGGTTGTGATGTTGGTACTGTTGTTGTGGTAGTACTGAACAAATGGTAGGAAGTGTGGTTGTAATGCTGGTATTTGCGGTAATAAACAGATAGGGGAAGGTGTGGTTGTGATGTTGGTAGTTGTGGTAGTACTGAACAAATGATCTGAAGTGTGTTTGTGATGGTAGCTGTGGTAATACTGAACAAGTGATAGAAAGTTTGGTTGTAGTGTTGGTAGTTGTGGTAGTGATGAATAATTGATTTGTAGTAGTGGTAGTATATTAGTGTGTGGTTGCAATAGTAGTTGTTGTAGTAGTTAATATATGTCGTGAGAGGTGTGGTTGTTATGGTGGTAGTTGTGGTAATCTTGATTAAACGTGAGCTTGGGGGGGTGTTTGTTAATGTTGGTAGTTGTGGTAGTCTTGATTTAATATGTGCTTAGGGTATGTTTGTAATGTTGGTTGTAGTCTTGATTAAATATGTGCTTGGGGTGTGTAGTAGGAGTAGTAGTTGTTCCCTAGGCAGTCTGGCCGAACAGCCCCGAGTCCCTTAGGAAGGCCATGGCCGAGACCGGGCTTTCCCGCAGAGCTCTCAAAGAGTGTATGTTGTGTTGTTGGCGTAGGTGATTGTGTGGAATGCAGTCTTCCATAATGTGCTTAATAGTATGGGGTGCTGTGTTGCACCCTGGACAGGCATCAACGACGGAGTCATCCAACCTCTTCTGGTAGCTTAAGAGGGCTGGATGGTGCCCACATCTCAGCCTGGCCAGGTGGACCCTGTCCTCACAAGGAAGATAGGATTCAGAGGGGTGGATGTCAGGAGGCCGTGCATGCAGCTGTGTGTTGTCTTTAAGTGACTGAATGGAGCGGCGAGTGATCTGAGTGTGGATATGCTTCTGGAAGCTAGTCTGAGGTGAGCGAGGGGGTAGAGATGACAGTATTTGTGTATGGTATCGTGTGCTGGGTGTTGTTTTGATGTTCCTTGGTGTGGGTGGATGTGCTGCCATGTACTGTAGTGGATGTTGTGGGTTTGTGGAGGCTGCAGCAAGAACCTGGGTGCCTCTCATGTCTAGATGATCCTTGACTTTGAGGACTTTGGTTTTTTGATGTAGGTGGTCTGTCAGTGTAGTAGCTGTGCAGCCTGTGATTATTTTTAGGGCCCTGTTCTGTATGGTCTGTAGAGTGTTGTAGTGTGTTTTGGTGAGGTTTGAAGCCCAGGCAGGGCTTGCATAATTCATCACTGAAGGTATGTATTATTTGTATACTGTGGTGGTGGTTTCTTTGTTGTGTCCGAATGTTGTATGGGCAAGTGACCTCAAAGCATTGAGTCTTGGTGCTATTTTATTTTTAATGTTTGTGATGTGTTGTTTAAATGACAGTGATGTATGTTACACCAAGGATTTTGGGTGTGTGTGGTAAGGGAGTGTTGTTTATGATGAGGTGTTGGATGTGACTGTTTTGTACTTTCCAGTTTGTGAGAAGAGTCACTGTAGATTTGGCTGGGGCTATTTTGAGCCTGTTTGTGGTGAACCATTCATGGAGTGTGTTGAGGTAAGGTTGAATGATGTGTGCAGCTATGTTTGCATTTTGGTGCGTACATGTAAGTGTTATATCATCTGCACAGAAAGCTATGTGTATCTGTGGTGTGTGGGGTGTGGGTATGTCGTGCATGTATAGGTTAAAGAGTGTAGCGGACAAAACAGATCCTTGGGGGACGCCGTTTGTGAAGTTTCTGATGTTAGAAGACTGACCGGCAGATGTTACGTGTGCACATCTGCCTACTAAGTAGTTTGCCAGCCATCTTTTTGTGCTATTGTGTATGTTTGTGTTGAGTATTTTGTTTGTGAGGTTGTGGCGGGGGATGGCATCAAAAGCTTTGCTAATGTCTAGTGTGATTAGGAGTGTTCTGTGTGGTGGCCTAGCTGAATTCATGCCATCGAAAACTCTGTGTAAGATCTGTAAGAAGGGTGTTTGTGGAGTGTAGTGGCCTAAAGCCATGTTGTGACTGGGCTAGGGGAATGTGAGGTGTGACTAGTTGTAGTACCAGTCGTTCAGTGACTTTAGAGGGGGTGCATAGGAGTGTGATGGGGCTATGTGAGGAAGGTAACGTGGGGTCTTTGTTGGGTTTAGGGATAGTGATGATATTGCCATGCTTCCAGATGTTGGGTATAATGTTGTGTGAGTAGCTGTAGATTATGTTGGTGAGTGCTTGTATGGCTTGTGGTCCTAGGTGTTTAAGGTGAATGTTGCTTATGTTGTCTGGTCCACAGGCAGATGAGTGCTTGAGGTTGTTAATGATGTGCTTCGTCTGGTTGTAATTGAAAGGTGCGTAGTCTGGGTCTGTGGGGAACTGTCTCTTACGTCGGATGATACGTCGGTCTTCGGGATGGGGGTTTAGATGGCTGACTTGTGAAAAGTGATTGATGAGAGTGTTTGCCTGTTGTTTGTTTGAGGGTATGGTGTCTGTTGTTGTGCTTGGGGTGTGTTTGTAATGTTGGTAGTTGTGGTAGTCCTGATTAAATGTATGCATGGGATGTGTTTGTAATGTTGGTAGTTGTGGTTAGACAGAAAATATGGCGAGAACGGGAGCTGTAGAGAGGAGAGACTACAGTATCAACACGACCAAATATTGATTGTTGTGGTGGTGGTGATAATGAATGGGGGGCGATATTACTTAGATGTTGAGAGCTGTGGTGTGGTTGAAAGATGTGTCTGAAATGTTGGTTGAATGGCAGTGTTGAATACGGTGAGAGGTGTGGTTGTAATGTTGGTAGCTGTAATGGTAGGTACAGTTTTGGCACCTTTTCCTACCGCCTCTGGCTTATGATATTAACCTGGGGTGGGATTCTGAAAATGTGCAATATTTACAATGGGTTTTCCTGTCGTATCTCAGATTCGTTTTCCAGGATGGCCAACGACTTAAGTATCTTTCCCTGCCTTGCGATCCTTCGTCGAAAATTAGCCCTGGTTACGTGAGGAAAATTGTCCTAGTGTGACCTGTTTTGGATGACAGGACAAAGAAGGAAAAGAGTAGGAACCTTCCATGTCTCTAGTTCTTCCTGCAAAAAGAAATCATGGGCACGATAAGGAATAGTTCGCAAATAAAGGTATTTTTACTACTTCACCACGAGGGGATCATTTTTATTTCCTTCCTGCTGTCCTAGAACGATTTTATTGAGCATAGAGGAGTAAGTGTAGTGATTAAAGGGCTTTATTAATCCCCTCACTTCAGCCAGCTATTCCTAAGATTTATTAATTATGTAGCAAAATTAATAAAAACGTCGTGGTTTTGAAAAGATAAACGTCTTTATTAAACGACGTCTGTTTTTTTTTTTTTTTTTCCGAGGCTAGACAGAAACGATTTTATTAAGACTAGGAAGAAATATTATTTTAAAGGAGTTGTGAAGGCCTTATCTAGCTCTTGTTTGAAAAGCTTGCCCTGAAAGAGATAGAATAGCTTGGTGTTAGTGATAATGATAATGATGATGATGATGATGATGATGATAATAATAATAATAATAATAATAATAAAAACAATCATTTACGTGTTGCTGTTTGCTGATGATGCGGTATTGTTGAGTGAAGATGAATGGGATTTGCAAAGTTTGGCAAATGAATTAGGGACGGTGTGTAAGAAGAGGAATCTGAGAGTTAAAATAAACAAGAGTAAAGTTATGGTGTTTGAGAGGAATGAAATCACATATTGCACAGTGAGGTTGGTTGGTGAGGATTTGGAGAGTGTGAGTGCATTCAAGTATTTGGGTAATGTGATGAGTAAGGATGGAAGTTTGGGGGATGAAGTGCTTGAAAGAGTACGATAGGGAAGGAAGGTTGTTGGTTCACTGAAGCGATGATAAGAAATTGGGAGGTGAGTATGAAAGTTAAGAAGTCACTGCATGATAGTACTGTGATCCCTACCCTGACTTATGGAAACGAGGCGTGGACCTTGAAAGAGGGGAGCAAGTCAAGAGTGGGAGCAGTGGAAATGAGTTACCTGAGGGGAGCATGTGGAGTGAAATAGAGGGACAGGTTGACGAATGAAGAAGTGAAAGAACGTTGTGGGGTGGATATGGATGTGACTGAGAATCTCAGAAGTACAATGAGGTGGTTTGGACATGTGGAGAGAGTGGAGAATGAAGGACTGACTAAGAGGGTGTATGTAGGTGAAGTTGAGGGAGGGAGGGGGGAGGGAGACCGAGGATGAGGTGAAGGGATGGAGTTGAGAGGTATATGAGGGAGGGGTGAGTGAGTTGGGGGGAGGGCAGTCAAATGGTGAGTAACAGAGCGATTTGGAGGCTTTTTTTCTGCGGTCACCCTTTGCGGGATCAGGGGGTCGGGCTATAGATAGATAGACAGATGTACGTAAAGTAATTAACCAAACCATGGAAGTATAACAGACGAAGATGAGGCAATAGATGTAGCGTTTACTTCTCGTTCTTCTGTGTCGTTTCTTCTTGTCTATGGAGTCTGCCCATCTCAGTGATTATACAGGATTGTCCCATTGTCAATCAGTGTGCCAAAAGATCACAAAATTTTATACATAACTGGTGCTGTAAGCTTGGAAAAACTGGCAGAATTTTTTTATGGGTGCTGGTGGAGCTTTAAAATGTAAGGTTGATTAAATTTATTGTGATTTTGATTGCCACAAAGAACGTACAATAAGACGATTTGTAACGTGAATATTTTGTAATGTGGAAATTTGTGATGATGATGATGATGATAATGATGATGGTGATGATCAGCAAAGGACGCGTAATGATTGTAGAGGTTAATGACGCTGATGACTGTGGCTACTTGTCGTTGAAGTGGTGTATGAGTATATTGGAGAGATTGGTGGCGATGGTGGTGGTGATTATAGTAGTTATGGTGGTAGAGAGGAGTGGTTTTGATGGTGGTATAGTCTCACCAATCTAAAACCTAGATTTGGGTGGAGTCTAGCCGGGGATTTCCTGGCGTACAGCGTTGCCTTGTTTCCTATACTCTCATTGGCTAGTGGCTGACCTGACACCGTTAGAGTTCGTCCGCTCCCATCTCGCCACCTGGCCTGACATGACTTCACCCACTTCTGTGTGTGTTTGTGTGTGTGTGTGTTTGTGTATGTGTGTGTGTGTAAAGACAAACTAGTTTAAGTTATAAATATAATCAAAATAATGAATTTAAAAGTCGCATTCTCTCTCTCTCATATAATTTATGATTGTTTACCTGGTTATAGCCTTTAAATTACACTCTACATATTAAAACTTAGACTTTCTTTCCACACCACCCAAGAGGTAAAAGTCACGGCGCGTTTTTTTTTTTTTTTAAGAGGTTTCCCCGATAGGCCTATTCCTCTTCTCTTACAGCATGTAAGAAATTATCATGAATCCTCCTCATCAGAAGAGGTGAGAGTGATTTTCTTGGGAGACGTAAACTCTGGAGAGTTGTTTTCTTCATTATCTCTTGCTTCTCTGCGTATTGCTTCAATCCTGCTCTTGCTAAGTCCTGTTGCTGCAGCTGTTCGATGAATTGCCCTTGACACATCATCGAAAATTCCTCCGTACTGCTTCTCCTGCAGAAAATACTGGCTTACGTTGAAGGCCATTTCTTTGGCTTGACTATGTAGATGCGAGCGAGTTGGCGTAGCTGCCATTGTGTCTGCATCAACATAGAAAGTGAATAGTGGAAGCACCTGACAGAAGCTTAAATCTCCCTCCAATGGATTAACTCCCAGTATGGGCCTGGTGTTGCCGCTCGTGAGTGTTTTAACTTATTTATTTCTATTAAGAAAATAGCGTATGTTCTACTGATTCCTTCAAATTATATTATAAACGTAATTGTTACATTACTTACCCAACTTAGAACTACCGTGAAAGTCGGTAAAAGTAACTACATATTTTTCAGCACCACTGTAAAATATGTATGCCACGTTTCTTTATTGATGTACAAGAGCCATATGCATTACACGTTTACCTTCCTTTTATATGCTAAAATACTTACGTATTCTGAGGGATGAACAAGCTGGTTTTAGAAAGGGACGTGGTTGCAATGATCAGATCTTTATAGTTAGGCATTTGATGCAGCAAGTTAATGAAATGAGAGTACCGTTAAGTCTTTGTTTTGTTGATTTTGAAAAGGCTTTTGATAGTGTTTCGAGAGAGACTATGGGGAAGATCATGAGACATTATGGAATACCAGAGGAGTTTGTGAGGGTCATTATGAACATGCATGAGGACACATTTTGTAAAGTGATGGTTGATGGTTGTCTGAGTGATTCGTTTGAAGTCAAGTCCGGAGTAATTCAAGGTGGTGTTCTATCGCCTTTACTATTTATATTGGTCATTGATTACATTATGAAACGCGTTGGAACAGAAACCGGTGCAGGTATACTTTGGGGAGAGAACAGGAAACTTTTGGATTCAGATTATGCAGATGATATAGTTTTGATTTGTGATGGGCCAGAAGAGATGCAGAGAGTGTTGGACTGTTTGGTGAATGAAAGTCGCAAGGTGGGTTTGGTTATTGATTGTGGAAAAACTGAAATAATCAATATGAATATGGAAAATGCGCAGGAATGTGTAATTGGAGGTATGGTTGTAAAGCAAGTTGATAGGTTTAAATATTTAGGTACTTATTTAGCCAAGGATGGTTCTTTGAACTTTGAATTCGAGGAAAGGTTAAAGAAGGCTAATCAGGCAATGGGAATGCTTAAAAATATTTGGAATAATAACAATTTTTCTGTGCATACAAAAATCAAACTTTATAAGGTAATGGTTAGGAGTATCTTAATTTATGGACACGAGTCTTGGTACAGCTCAGTGACTATGGAAAATAAATTCTTGGTGTTTGAAAACAAAGCACTTAGAAGAATATTAGGAGTTAAGTGGTGGGAAAGGATACCAAATAGTAGAATTAGAGAAATAACGGGAGTGCAGCCGGTCGATGAATATGTTAGGTTCTCACGATGGAAGTGGCTAGGACATGTGTATAGGAGACAGGGAATAGTACGAGGTACACCAGGGTGGGTGGTTCTTGGTAGGAGAGGTAGAGGAAGGCCAAAAGAGACGTGGGTGAGGACAATGAGACGGGAAGCTGGAGATGAGTGTTGGGGAGATCTTGAGGAGTTAGCACAAGATAGGATGTGGTGGTGTGAGTTCATCGAGGCCCTATGCATCCCCGAGGGTGCCACAGGAAATGATTGATTGATTGATTGACTTACGTTTATATTGTATTAGTATGTGTGTACCTATCTGTGATGCCTATTACATATATAACAGAATCTACTCATCGCTCGTTTAGGAAGTATGGCATGGCTGCACCCAGCGCCAGACTCCCCCCAAACCTGGGTTTAAGATTGGTGAGACTATAGTGGTGGTGGTGATGGAGAGGACGGTGGTAGTGATGGTGGTGATGAAGAGGACACTGATAATGGTGGTGGTGGTGTTAGTGGTTAAGGGACATTGGTAGTGATGACAGTGAAGAGAATGATGGTGGTGGTGAAGGTGGTGGTGAGAACAGTGTGTTGGTAATGATGGTGGTGGAGGTTATATTGCTTTAAGTAACTGGAGAGAAGGGGTAGTGATGTCCAGTCATTATGTTGGTGGTGTTGTTTTGGTGGTGATGTTACTGTTTGTGGTGTCTGTGGTAGTGGATGTTTGAGAGACCTACGATCATGTTGTTGTTGTTGTTGGTGGTGGTGGTGGTGGTGGTGGATGGAAGGGCCATTAGTAGTGGATGATATCGGGATGGTGATGGTGGTGGAGATGTGTGGTGGAGAGACAAATAATTACAATGGTGATGGTGGAGGGTGATGGAGAGGCCAGTGGTTTATGGTGGTGGATGTTGGAGGGTCCAGTGGTTATGATGGTGATGGTTGTGATAGTTAGGGTGGTAATCCTGGCTTGTGGTGCTGGTTAATGGTGGGCATAACTCACTGTCTCCATAAATCCCATCCTTCATACCCTGATGGCCTCTTTGATTGGCTTGTGGTAATAATGGTGATACATGATGATAATTACAGGGGCAGTGGTCATGCTGAAATTATTGTCCGAGTGAAAATAGCCGAGGATGGAATAATTAAAATGATTTAGAGGTGGATGATTTGATTTGTGGTGCTCGCATGAAAAGAGTGTAAACCTTATGGCTGGAGAAGCTTGTGATAATGATTAAAATGAGAGTGAAAATGAAAGATAAATATGGTGATGGTGACGAGAACACACGATTAACAATAGCAGCAACTTCAACGTCATCGACAACAAATATTGATGACGATAGTAATTATGGTTATATTAATAACAGCAGTAGTCGTAGTAGCAATAGCAGTAGCAATAGTGGTAGTACTGGTAATAGAAGTTGTAGTTGTAGTAGTAGCAGTAGCAGTAGTCATTGCAGCAGCAGCAGCAGTAGTATACAGTAGTAGTAATAATAATAATAATAATAATAATGATAATAATAATAATAATAATAATAATAATGATAATAATAATAATAATAATAATAATAATAGCAAAACACGCGCTTTTGACCACGGGGTGGAGCGTTGGATCCTAGTGAGGGGTTATTGGCCTCTCGCTCAGGCAAATTCATTTTAAGCAGAGCAACACCTTAGCCTTTTGAGAGGAGCGTGCACGACGGGAAACTGCATCATTAAAAAGGTAAAACAAAAAAAAGGAAAAATCTGTAAACCATTAATCCATCACTGTCACTACCACTAGCATCATTAAAACTCATACACGTAATCAGAAGTTAATTGAAATACTGAAGTGAAATGAAAATGAAATTGCAAGGTAACTAAAAATCTGTGTAAAAAAAATAAATTGCCTTTACCAGTAAATGAACTTAACCTATCAACACAGCTGCTTTATCGTTTTCCTCTCTCCTCGTCACACCCTTTGCCCCGTCACACCTCTCCCCGTCACACCCCTCTTCCCGTCACACCTCTCTCCCCGTCACACCTTTCTCCCCGTTACACTCCTCTCGCCGTCACACCTCTCTTCCAGTCACACCCCTCTCCCCGTCACATCTCTCTCCCGTCACACCTGCAGTCTCTCACCTCATCATCTCCCCAAGCTAGCCATTACTTTATGAAATTTGCAGTTAATTCAGGCTGTTTCATTTATTTCAAGACAGACCTCTCACGCAAAGGGAGACGTTTCTTCTTCTCCTCCTCCTCTTCTTTCTCCTTATCCTTCTTCATATCTTCTTCTTTTACTACTACTGCTACTAGTACTAATTCCTCTTCTTCTACTATTACTAGCACTACTCTTACAATTGCTACTACTACTACTACTACTACTGTTGCTACTTGTACTTTTTCTTCTTTTTCTACTACTGCTACTACTACTACTACTACTACTATTACTACTACTACTATTACCACTACAACTACTACTACTATTACTACTACTACTATTACTACTACTACTAGTACTACTACTACTACTACCACCACCACCACTACTACTACTGCTACTACTACTGCTGCTGCTACTACTACTACTACTACTACTACTATTACTACTACTACTACTACTATTACTACTACTACTACTACTACTGTTGCACCGCTACCACTACTATCACTACTACTACTTCTGCTTCTTCTTTTACTACTACTATTTCTTGTATCTTTTGCTTCTTCTGTCACTTTTACTTTCCTTTTTAGAAAAATTTTCAATAATTGGGGTTATATGCAGCCATTCACTGTGAGAAGTCTTTCCTGTATTGATGAAAATGATCTGAATGTTGAAAAATATGAGAGAGAGAGAGAGAGAGAGAGAGAGAGAGGACTCCACCGCCACACCCACTTCCACACCAGCAGACTGACCCGTCCCCAAAACACAAAATATCAGACTGTTTAGTGTGTGTGTGTGTGTGTGTGTGTGTGTGTGTGTGTGTGTGTGTTTCAATTATGCTTTTTATTTTCATTAAGCCTCTCTTATTTTCCTGGCGATATATCTCCTCCAATCCCCCCGGTCCACGTCCTTTCCGTCCATTTTCATTTCCTTCGTTAACATCCTCACTCATACCATGCACTCTCTCTCTCTCTCTCTCTCTCTCTCTCTCTCTCTCTCTCCTTTGTTGTACCTGCATTAATTGAATCAGCCATTGTCGGTCTGTGTGCTGGGTGTTTGTCTGAGTCGCACTTCCTGTGGGATAATACAGGTGAGGCTCAGGTGGATATTACTTGCCTTAATGGGGTGAATATTACAGGTGGATGGACGGGAATACTTCAGGTAAGGACGATAGGAGAGGCTGGGGGAGAATCTTTATTGTTGTCTTGTGTCTGAATTTAGGTTGTTCTGACTCGTGAAGATCGATATTATTACCTGTGATAAAAGGGTTAATACTGGTGGGCACAGGTGAATATTACTAGCTTTGGTGGGAGGAATATTACAGGTAACAGGAGGGGAATATTCCTGAGCGGTTGGTATGTGGATAAAAGCTCTTCTTTAGTGTCCGATATTATTGCATTGTTCTAATAAAATAAAAGTTGAAATTACTATCGTTGAACTGCGGTAATACAAGAGAAGTACAGGCGAATATTACTACCCTCGACTAGGATAATATTGCTGGGTGAAAGTGTTGCTAGTAAGGGGGATATTGTGTTGCGGTGGTCGACATAATGAATCACTTCCTGTATTGCACATATGGAGTTTCGGCTCTTGATACTTTAATATTGGTGTTTGGGCCCATACAGTGTTGTTTTGCAGTGGTTAATATTGGTGTTGGGTGCAGGAATATAGCTGCCGTTATTAGTGTGCTGCTGGTGGGCCGGATGATTCATACTGACATATATTAATAAGCTGAATGTGTGTAGGTGCTTAGAGTTCAGTAATGCGTGATATTAAAGGAATGTATTGATGTGTGAAGCTGAATATTCTATGCACTGATGAGTGGAATATACAGGTAATTTCCGTGGAGCGCTTCTGGTAGGGGGAGAATCAGGTGGGTGTGTGGATACTAATTGTATGGGGAGATATTAAAGGATTATATTGCTCTATGAGGACGAGAAGTACTCGTGCTGTTGGACAAGTATTAACAGGCGACTCGAGGAGAATACTGCTAGTATAAGTATTAAATAGTGGGGAGGGGGGATATTTACTGCTCTGTAGTTATTACGTAAAACTACACAGTAATTACTTATGTGAAGAAGCCTGTATCGTTCCACAACAAGAGTGTCTGCGCGGGTAAAGTAATGACACTTAAGATATTAATTGCGTGTGTATGTGTGTGTGTGTGTGTGTGTGTGTGTGTGTGTGTGTGTGTGTGTGTGTGTGTGTGTGTGTGTGTGTGTGTGTGTGTGTGTGTGTGTGTGTGTGTGTGTGGAGGCGAAATGGTAGAATAACAGAAGGGTATTTCCCTCCTCGTGGTCCATACGGTACAACTCAAAAAAAGAGGCAAAAAAAATTAAAGAACCTGGAATTATTATGGTCTGTTTTTATCTCTAGTATACAGTATACAGAGCGAGCGAGCGAGCGAGAGAGAGAGAGAGAGAGAGAGAGAGAGATGGATGAAAAAAGTGGAATGAGCTAATCGGCTGGATGAAAGAAAGCGAAGAGAAACAGGACAGAAGAGGGCTGGATTGAGAGAGAGAGAGAGAGAGAGAGAGAGAGAGAGAGAGAGAATCAAAACTCCCACTGCCACATCAGCAGACAGAGCCGTCCCCAAAACAAAATATCAGTCGGTTGTGTGTATGTGTGTGTGTGTGTGTGTGTGTGTGTGTGTGTGTGTGTGTGTGTCTGTGTGTGTTTTTCAATTATGCTTTTTATTTTCATTAAGCCTCTCTTATTTTCCTGGCCATATATCTCATTCCAGTCTCCCCTGTCCACGTCCTTACCGTCCATTTTCATTTCCTTCGTTATCCTCCTCACTCACATCATGCACTCTCTCTCTCTCTCTCTCTCTCTCTCTCTCTCTCTCTCTCTCTCTCTCTCTCTCTCTCCCCCCGTTGTTCCACGTGCGTAAACTGAGTCAGCCATTGTCGGTCTGTGTGCTGGGTGTTTGTTTGAGTCGCACTTCCTGTGGGATAATACAGGTGAGGCTCAGGTGGATATTACTAGCCCTAATGTCGTGGATATTACAGGTGGATGAACGGGAATACTTCAGGTAAGGACGATAGGAGAGGCTGGGGGTGAATTTTTATTGTTGTCTTGTGTCTGAATTAATGTTGTTCTGACACGTGAAGATCGATATTATTACCTGTGATAAAAGGGTTAATACTGGTGGGCACAGGTGAATATTACTAGCCTTGGTGGGAGGAATATTACAGGTGGCAGGAGGGGAATTTTGCTGAGCGGTTGATATGTGCATCAAGGCTCTTCTTTAGTGTCCGATATTATTGCATTGTTCTGATAAAATAAAAGTTGAAATTACTATCGTTGAACTGCGGTAATACAAGAGAAGTACAGGCGAATATTACTACCCTCGACTGGGATGATATTGCTGGGTGAAAGTGTTGCTAGTAAGGGGGATATTGTGTTGCAGTGGTCGACTTAATGAATCACTTGTTGTTTTACACTTGTTGAGTTTCGGCTCTTGATACTTTAATATTGGTGTTTGGACCCATACAGTGTTGTTTTGCAGTGGTTAATATTGGTGTTGGGTGCAGGAATATAGCTGGCGTTATTAGTGGTGTGCTGCTGGTGGGCCGGGTGATTCATACTGACATATATTATTAAGCTGAATGTGTGTAGGTGCTTAGAGTTCAGTAATGCGTGATATTAAAGGAATGTATTGATGTGTAAAGGTGAATATTCTATGCACTGATGAGTGAAATGTACAGGTAATTTCCGTGGAGCGCTTCTGGTAGGGGGATAATGAGGTGGGTGTGTGGATATTAATTGTATGGGGAG
>NC_137049.1:6313691-6336191 GCF_032717465.1 Coenobita brevimanus
CTCATTAAGCCAAAGCACGGCCCTCCGGCTGTTCCCGCTGCTCATAACCCGCACGTCTAAGTTCCCCATTCCGAGCGCTCGAGTTCCACAATTAAAAATGAAACCAGATATAAGCCAGACCATTTCATGCTCCCTAGACTCTCCTTCACTCGGTAATCAAGAGGCTGAACGCTGCCGACGTCTCCATATGGCGGTCATTCTCCAGCGCCTTAACTTTACCCGGCATACCTGCATCCACTTGTCACCCGCCCTGCCTCACCACACACACCAGTGGTATGTCTGATATCTGGACTTTGGCCCGTGTTTTTATCGTCCTTATGAGACATATTCATATCATGTGATTATCTAATATACTCACAGTCAGGAGGGATTTCTCTTAGGTGCGATAATAGCTTATGTCTTTTAACTGCGTAAATAAAATTCCTAGGTTTATCGACAGGAGAGAGAGGGTTACATATTATTTATATTAAGCATTTTATTGCTAGGATTACTCTCAACTGAGCAAAATCTCTTGGTGGTGACCTGAATAGAATACTCAACAACAACGGGAGTGAAAGGGTTAATTTATTGCCAAATATGCAATAAACATCGCCCACAATACATGTATGGTATCCCTCGAGTACGCTCACACATTTCCATCATATTTCTTGATCATCTTTTTTTCAGAATTAGCAAGGACCTTTACTATTGCGCGAGACATCTTAAAGGCACTCTACAGTCTGACTAAAAGTAAAGAACTTTCGAAATGCTACATTATTATTTCTACCCCTCTCTCTGTTTCATCTGAAGTTTAATCTGTTGTCAATCTATTGCTGCTGCTCCAGACGACTGTTTTTCCTTATGAAGTTGTTACTAGTTGTCTTCCTCAGGGTCATGTCCTTTCACCATTTTTTTTCCCTCTTATTCATCAGTGACCTTCGAGCTGCACGTCTGGCTCAGTTCACTCAGATGCTGAAGACTCCTCGCTTAAGTTTATTTACTTGCTTCTCGCAGTGTCCATTAGAAGTCACAACAACAATCACGGCATATAACTTTAACACACCTGACTTTTGATGTGCATCTTATTTCTAACTGGAGGAAATGAGACCTTTATTCTTCTTAAAACGTTCAGTTTCTCCATCTTTCAATTTGGCAGTTTTCTCGTATGACCATCCTCTAATATACTATAGCAGTAGCCGTGTGTGTGTGTGTGTGTGTGTGTGTGTGTGTGTGTGTGTGTGTGTGTGTGTGTGTGTGTGTGTGTGTGTGTATGTGTGTGTGTTTGTGTGTGTGTGTGTGTGTGTGTGTGTGTGTGTGTGTGTGTGTGTGTGTGTGTGTTATGGGGGTGAGGTATCATCATTTACAACACTTCTTGACAGAATGGAATCAAAGGCATTTTGTCCCATCGACTTCACTCCTTTCACTGTCTCCCTTCAGCCTTGCTTTCTCTCTCTTTTGCACAGTGTTAGATCTCTCCTTTTCTTCCGTTGCCTCTCGGGCCACAGGTTATTTGTCCACTCTGCTTGCATTGTACGGGCACTCAGCACTTGTTGAACTACACAGTCACCCTTAAACTTTCTTTCTGCAGCTGCTCACCTCTGGAGCTGTCTTCCTCAGTGTGTCTTTTACGCTGCCTATGACCTAAGATTTTTTAAATGCAATGTGCCCAGGCTGCTTGAAATGACTGGAGCTTGTTAATGGCTTCAGTTATTCAACATCCCTTGGAAAGAACAAGCATTTGGGCTTGTAGCTTTTGTTTGTTTTTATATTCACACAAGAAAACAGTAACTTCAAATAGGCTACTTACAGTAAGCCGTCATTCACAAAACAGTAAGCCATCATCTAATTCTTCAGTCTGTAATCAAATTTCCTGTCACTTTTCAAAAACAATATTCAGTCATCTGAAACACAATTAACTGTTACCTGCAGTAATCCGTCACCTGAATTATACACAATACGCCATCGCCCTGAAAGGAATTCAATAAATTTCCATACATGGCTTAACATCATACAATTATCCAACATAACACAGAAAGTTTAGACTCTTTCATGTCCCAGATCATGGTCATCACCAGAGATAAATTTTTCTTAAAGTACCTTCAGCATTGCCAGGGAAGGTAGCAGTATAATCACTCATCTTTTCGTAACTTTTTATTATTTTGGCCGCCCAAAACACCGTATCTGATTGTTGAGCAGGTTTCTCTCTGTCCATCCAACCTAATCTTCTCAAGTTTTTATATTAATAACAAAAATCTAGTGGATATAAAGATAGTCTAAGTCAATCCAACGTCCTCTCACTCACACACTCCATCATAGACAGACTTAAAGTCAGTATTTTTTTCTTTTAATGATTAAATTCTGAGAAACAAAACTACCTTCTGTATTTGTTGTGCAAGATTCCGTCTGTTCAATCAGGGCTCGTATTCCTGTCGGTTAAAGGAGGTCCCTAACACCTCTTCCTTAGCGACTCTACTTCTTAATATGGGTGGTTAACATCCATTTGTATGATATTAATGGAGAATATGGAGATATTAGAGGGATTCATATAACACAGAAGAGGGCAGTAAAGTGTAATACGCAAAATAAGTCGCATAGGAAAAGATGTTAGGGAACTTCCTCAACCAGCGAGAAGACGGGCCCAAGTCTCTTCCAGCCGTCTTATATTCAGAAATTGCAAGTTATTTCCACATTTACGTCTCATCCAAGGCAATCTTTTCTTCTGCCGTACCTGCCATCTTCCTCGTTATATCCACCTCTGTCTCCAGCATGGCTTCCCCTCTATCTCTCTGGACTTCTCCCATATCTCCACCTTATCTCTTCCATATCTCCACTCCGTCTCCACCTTCCATCCACCCAGTCTCCACACTTCGTCCATCACATGTACACTGTCTCCACTCTATCCCTGCCCTGATGCCACCATACCTTCACCATGACCCCACTATAACGCCACTATAGCTTAGTCATGCCTGCCTGCACCACCCTAACTCTACCATATCACCATCCTGACTTCACCATACCTCCACCCTGCCTCCAGCGTATCGCTCCCCTAACACTACCATATCTCCACCTTGATTCCTCCTTATCTCCACCCTGATTCCTCCTTATCTCCACCCTGATTCCTCCATATCTCCACCCTGATACTTCCATATCTCCACCCTGAATCCTTCATATCTCCACCCTGAATCCTCCATATCTCCACCCTGATTCCTCCTTATCTCCACCCTGATTCGTCCATATCTCCACCCTGATTCCTCCATAACTCCACCCTGATATTTCCATATCTCCACCCTGATTCTTCCATATCTCCACCCTGATTCCTCCATATCTCCACCCTGATTCCTCCTTATCTCCACCCTGAATCCTCCATATCTCCACTCTCATTCCTCCATATCTCCACCCTGATTCCTCCCTATCTCCACCCTGCTCCTCCCTATCTCCACCCTGCTTCCTCCATATCTCCACCCTGCTCCTCCCTATCTCCACCCTGCTTCCTCCATATCTCCACCCTGATTCCTCCCTATCTCCACCCCGATTCCTCCATATCTCCACCTTGCTTCCTCCATTTCTCCTACCATATTTCTACCCTCATTCTACCCATACCTTTCCATCTCATCTCCACCCTTACCCCCACCAAATCTCCACCCTCACTCCCCTCCACCAAATCCTGCTCCTTCTCCCCCATATAAGCCTTCCTCTCCACTACATCACCGCACACCACCACTACCTCATCCGGACTGCTGTAAAATCTCCACTAAAGAACCATCTCTCCACCAAATTAGCCTCTTCTCCACCATATAACCCTCCCTCCCCACCACATCACCTCAGCCAGACTCCCGTAGAAACCGGTCGTAAAATCATCTTATCCAGGCACTCAACGGCAATAAAATCATCTTACGCACGATCATAATCCACGAAATTACTTGCCATCGCCTCTGTCCCCCAAATCTGTTCTTATTCTCCGCTAATTCTCCTTGCCGCTCTCTCCTCGGGCGTAGTTTGAGGATAATAGCAACATTACGGGGCAGCACAAGACGGTGGGACTAGGGCATGAGTTTTTAATGAAGCTCTTATTTGCATACGAACCAGCGGAGGTAAGGTAGGATAGGGCTGGGGGAGGAGGTGGGATGGGGAGGGATTGAGGGAAGGCATGGGGTTAGGAGGAGGGGATGAGACGGGGTGAAAGAAGGTAAGAGATGTTGAGAGGAGAGATGGGGTTAGGGGGAGGGGATAAGACTGGGTGCAAGGAGGTAGGGGGTGCTGAGGGAAAGGGGAAGGTGCAGGGTGAAGGGTGGAAGGGGACTGGAAGGGAAGGTGTTGAAGAAAGAGATACGGAAAGTATGAGCGTATTTGGAAGAGGATGGGAGAAGGGAAGGGGAGGGAAAAGGCAGGTAAAGGGTAGGAAGGGGAGATGTTGAGAGAAGAGAGAGGGGATGGAAAGGGAGGGGGATGGTAGAGGGGTTTCTGAACGGAGAATAGGGGTAGGCAGGGGGAGGAGGGAAGAGGGAGTTTTGATGGGTGGAAGGGATGGGAGGAATTCGGGGGGTATGCTGAGGGCAGTGTAGGTGATAGGAAGGGGGAAGGGGAAAGGGGAACTATCAGGGGGGGGGGAAGGGAGAGGGAGGGGATTAGAAAAGAGGAGAGAGAGGAAGGCAAGAGGGGCTTAAGGGGAGTAATAAGGGGGAGTGTGATGGGGGGTGAGAGTGAGGGGAAGAACAGAAGTAGTGTTGAAAGAAGGGAGAGGATGAAGAAAATATGGCAGTTTGTGAGGAAGGAACGAGATGAAACAAATAATGAGAGAGGAAAAGAAAGTATAATGAGAGGGGGGGGGGTTAACAGGGAGAGTGAAAGATGGTGAAGGAGAGGGGAAGGAAAGAGGGAAAGGAGAGGTGAGGGTAGAGGTAGCATATAGCAGGGGGGGAGGGGAGTAGATGGGAGGGGTATCAGAGGTAGAGTGAGATGTGGAAGAGGAAGCAGAAGATTCGATGGGACAGACTGGCGTAGCAGAAGAAGGGGTTACCAACGGGAAACGGGAGAAAGGGAGGAAAAAGAGGAGTAGCAGAAACAGGTTAGGAGAGGAAACATTCCTGGGTGAGAAAAAGGGGAATGTTGAGGGAAGAGGTAGAAGAAGAGAGAGGAAGTGGGGAGAGTAGAGGTATAAAGGTAACGGAAAAGGAAGACGGGAAAGGGGAAGGAGGAAGTAGAAAGGAGAGAGAAAGGTGAGGTGAAATTGGATAAGGGAGGAGAAATGGTGGGAGGGGAGAAAGGGGAGAGGTGAGGGGAGGGGTGGGGTAATACAAGGAGGGACGGGGAGAGGAATAGGAGGTAGTGTTGGTTGGATCGGCAGTAGAGATTACTGTTGTTTAGCCTCAATCTGTCGGCCGACCAGACCCGTCGTCCACAAGTAAGTAGCTGCTTCTGTGGGGCGTCCTACAGGTACACCGTACAAGGATTCGGCGGCCCCTCGTGGTAGACAGCGCCTCACTACGGTTAGACAATGGTCCTCCCCACGGCGAGGTCCAGGGAAATATTAGGTTTGGCTCCTGGGTGAACGCTGCAGCTGCTCAGCCCGGAGTGCATAACGCCACCACGTGAAGGCTCCTTGTCAGGGTGGGGTAGATTAGGATAGTGGAGGGGAGATTGAAACGGAAAAGAGAAGTGAGAGAAGGGGTAGAAAAGGCAAGTTTAGGAGGCTGGAAGATAGAGGGGAGAGGTGAAGCAATGGGGTGGCAGGTGATGCCGAGGGGTAAAGAGGGAAAGAGAGGCGGAGTAGGAGCGGGAAGAGAAAAAGATGGAAGGAGAGGAGGTAACAAAGGAACTGGGTCGTGTATATGGCTGTAGGGAGATGAGATGGTGGTGGTGGTGGTGGTGGGTGTGGCTGGCGGAGAGGGGGAGGGGTGATGCAGGGTTGGTGGGATGGATGGAGGGAGGGAGGGAGAGAAGGTTGGATGGAGAGAGAGAGAGGAGGAGGGAAGATAGGATGAATGGAGGCTGAGAGGGAAGGTGGGATGGATGGAGGGAGGGAGAGAGGGAAGGTGGGATGGATGGAGGAGGGAGAGAGGGAAGGTGGGATGGATGGAGGGAGGGAGAGAGGGAAGGTGGGATGGATGGAGGGAGGGAGAGAGGGAAGGTGGGATTGATGGAGGGAGGGAGAGAGGGAAGGTGGGATGGAGGAAGAGTGTGATGGAGGGAGGAAACCAAACAGTAGACATTGAAAGAAGGAGAGTATGATGAAGGGAGGAGTGTAGTGAAGGAAATTGTTGGAGAAAGTAGGGTGTGTAGAAGGGAGGAGGGTGTGGTAGAGGAAAGTGTACTGGATGGAAGTGTGTGTGGTGGAGACTGTAATGGAGGGAGTAGTGTGAAGTTATGAGGAGATGTAAAAAGAATGGAGGATGTGGTGGAGGGAGACTAGTTAAACTGCTGGGAGAACGATGTTTTGGAGGGTGGAGGATGTGTTGGAGAAGCAATGGTACAGGGTAGGGTGGAGACTGTAATGAAGGGAGGAGTGTGTTAAAGTATAAGATAGACTTGCTGGAGGAAAATGTGTGTGGTGGAGAAAGATTGATCACATCACTAGAAATGCAAGAACACCATTCCGGAGCCGAATGCTAATCACCCGCCAGAATATGCTGTTGGCCAGGTCCAAGATTTACTCCATGTCTTGATACCCTGCAGGTTTCATGTGGATAGCTCAAGCAGTTCCTGAGATATACTTTTGGTAAAGGCGGGCGATAAAAACTAGTTGACTTTTGGCAGCCATTTTGGTGACCTTGACCTTGACCGCGAGTGCCCATTTTCGAACTCGTCCAAGTTTTTGGCCATATCTTGACACCCAGAAGGATTCATGTTGATAGCTCAAGCCGTTCAGGAGATATTATGGGAACACACACACACACACACACACACACACACACACACACACACACACACACACACACACACAGAGAGAGAGAGAGAGAGAGAGAGAGAGAGAGAGAGAGAGAGAGAGGCAAATACATTATCGCTCCGCCTTCTAAAAGCGGGCGACAAAAATCGTGTGTTGATGGACTAACATAGAGGTTGCACCGGAGAAACTGCCATGAAGTGGTGGAGAATGGTGGAGATCGTGTTGGAGGAAGGAGAGGGTGATGAAAGATAGTTTTGGAGGGAGGAGGGTGTCAAGGTAGGAGGAGAGTGTTTCGAAGACTGTAATGGAAGGAGTGTGAGAATGTTGGAGAAGGCTTATGAAGGAAGATTTTTTTTTTTTTTTATGTGACCGACTCTGGGCATAGGTTTCACAGC
Organism: Coenobita brevimanus; assembly: GCF_032717465.1. Lineage (NCBI taxonomy): Eukaryota > Metazoa > Arthropoda > Malacostraca > Decapoda > Coenobitidae > Coenobita > Coenobita brevimanus. Next base: position 6,320,949 of record NC_137049.1, read on the forward strand.
CTGCTCTCAAGGCCCAGTAGTCCTCCTACTTACCACACACCTCTACATGTCACCACTTCGGCGCTAACACCCACCGTCCATACTGAATACATGCTAGGGGTGTCTCATACAGGACTGGTGTATTGGTATTAGCTTGGGTATTCTTACGACATGTCGGCGGGTCTTCTGGTAGATCGGTAAAGTCTGATTTTTATGAAATTCAGATCCTTAAACTGTTCCCTTCCCCAGCGGGATTTGAACCCGGGTCCGTTAGGACTGCAGGCCAACTCTCTACCGATTGAGCCACCGCCGAATGAGGGTGATGGGGCGCGAGTGGGGAATGATGGAGAGGGGGAGGGTGTGTTGGAGAATATTTTATTTGGAGGGACGATGGGTGGCAGAATACCGTGACACGAGAGGAATTTATAGGCAAGAAAAAGTAGTTGTGGCGGGCGAGAAAACTATGAAGACAGGGGTGAAATGAGGGTGCCAGTGAGAAGGAGAGGGAAAGAGAAGAGAATGAGAGAGACAGAGAGAGAAGGGAGGGAGGGAGGGAGGGCGGGAGGGAGAGAAATTGTTAAGAGAGGAAAGAAAAGGAGGTTGTGGAGTGAAGGAAAATACGTCATATATGAAGGAAGGTTGTGCAGGGAGGAAAGAAACTGTGGAAATAAAAGTGATATGGGAGCGTCACTGAGGAGGGTAAGGAGGGAGGGAGGGGCAGTGAGGGAGAAGGGTGGGGAGTGTCGAAAAGAGGAGGTAGAGAGGCTGTGGAGGGAGAAAGAGAAAGGAGGTTGTGAAAAGAGAATAAGAGAAGTAATGGTGTCACTGAGAAAGGGGAGGGGGAAGGGAGATCTAATTTTCATATTCTGTACTCTCCTAGTCTTAGCCCTAGTCAGAAGCCCACTCCTCATCTGCTGCACTAGAAAACCACTTCAGGAACATCATCGATATATGAATGTGCAATTATAATATATTTATTTTTCATCAGATTATTTATTCATTGCAGTCAGTGGCTGAAAATGTACAGGTATCCTAAACTAATGAGGGTCATCAGGCTGCCCGTGGCCGCTCCTGAAGAGCACCGACACACTGCCAAGCCTCACCGAGGCTAAAGTGAGGCGTAGGCACAATGGGACACACTGCCTAATCTTTACCGCGCCGTGTTTCGATCCTTTGGGGGTCGTCGACCACAACGCTCCTTGAGCTACACATGACACGGAAGAGCTCACCTTCCACCCCAAAAGAGAGGCTGTAACTGGGGGCTCTATGATGGAGGCGTCAATAGACTGTGTGTGTGTGTGTGTGTGTGTGTGTGTGTGTGTGTGTGTGTGTGTGTGTGTGTGTGTGTGTGTGTGTGTGTGTGTGTGTGTGTGCGCGCGCGCTGGCGTGTATGCAAGCAAACGAGGGTAGAAAAGTAAAATCAAAATGAGGCCGGCAGGAAATAGTAAGAAAGACTTACTATCTGCCAAAGGAAATCGGTCCTAGAAATGTTATAGGAAAGGATGGATGGAAAACATGTTCCGGACAGACATATTGGAGGGTAAATGGTTGTGGTGGCGAACAGATTGGAGGGCGGGAGGGGTGAGAAAAGAGGAAGAAGAAGAAGAAGAAGAGGAGGAGGAGGAAGAAGAAGAAGAAAAAGAAGAGGAGGAAGAATAAGAAGAAAAAGAAGAGGAGGAAGAAGAAGAAGAAGAGAGAGAGAGAGAGAGAGAGAGAGAGAGAGAGAGTTTTTCTTGTTGCTTGTGTGTGTGTGTGTGTGTGTGTGTGTGTATGTGTGTGTGTGCGAAGTTGGAAGGAGGGATGATGAAAGATTTTGGTCTAAGAAAGATTAAGAGAGGATGAGGAGAGAAACATTTAGTGTAAATAGAAATGACGGAGGGAGAGAATAGGCGGAGAGAAAGATAGATAGATAAATAGAAAGACATAGATATAGATCGATAGAGAGAGAGAGAGAGAGAGAGAGAGAGAGAGAGAGAGAGAGAGACGGGGGGGAGGAGGCGGAGGAAGGAAGCGGAAGGAATAAGAGAGGAAGAAAATGGAATGAGAGCAGGAAATAACATGTGGAGAAAGAAGTGAGATAAGAAATGTGGAAGAAGGAAAAGGAAAAGTGGAGGAAGAAATGAGAGAGGAAGAAGAGAAGAGAAGGAAGGAATGAGAAAGGGAGAGGAGAGGTGGTGGAAGGAATGAGAGAGGGAGAGCATAGGTGGAGGAAGGAATGAGAGAGGGAGAGGAGAGGAGGAGGAGGAAGGAATGAGAGAGGGAGAGGAGCGTGGAGGAAGGAATGAGAGAGGGAGATGAGAGGAGGAGGAAGGAATGAGAGAGGGAGATGAGAGGAGGAGGAAGGAATGAGAGAAGGAGATGAGAGGAGGAGGAAGGAATGAGAGAGGGAGATGAGAGGAGGAGGAAGGAATGAGAGAGGGAGATGAGAGGAGGAGGAAGGAATGAGAGAGGGAGAAGAAATATGGAGAAAGGAATGAGAGAGGGAGATGATTGGTGGAGGAAGGAATGAGAGAGGGAGAAGAAAGAGGAAGTAATAAGAGAGGGAGAGGAAATGTGGAGGAAGGAGTGGGAGATGGAGAAGAGAGGAGAAGGAAGGAATGAGAGAGAGAGAGAGAGAGAGAGAGAGAGAGAGAGAGAGAGAGAGAGAGAGAGAGAGAGAGAGAGAGAGAGAGAGAGAGGCAAGGTGGAGGAAGAACAAGAGAGGGAGAGGAAAGTTCGAGGAAGGAATAAACGAGGAAGATAAAAGATGGTTGAGGAAGAGAAATTTATGTGTACCAGGAAATGGGAAAGAAGGATGAGAAGTTCCTGGAAGAAACTAATATTTGGAGCCTGGGAAGTGGCTGTTCCTTGGTTACTATGATTTTAAAGATGTATTTTCTGTCCAACAAATTAATTTATTGAAGAAAAAGACAAAAATATTAAATGGGCAAGAAAGACACTCCATTGTCCTCCACACGGGAAGGTTTTATCGAGACTAAGAAATTGCTAAGTCAGTGGGAAATAAAAAAGACGTCCTCGGGCTGAAGATGTTAAAGGGAGAGAGGAAGAAGAAAGGAATGCGTGGGAAGAGAGAGAAGAAATGAGGAAGAAGGAGGAAGGAAGGAAGATGAGTAGGCAGAGAGGCGAATGAAGGTGTAAGGAGGAGAGTAATAAGAGAAGGAGGTTGGGGAAAAGTGTGATTTGGGTGCTAAAAGTGTGTGAGAGAGAGAGAGAGAGAGAGAGAGAGAGAGAGAGAGAGAGAGACTAATTTCCCTAATATGAATATGTATTGCAATTTGCATATTTTTAGGCTGAAGATACAAAAGAGGGCATCACAGTTGGTCTTGCATGAATAACCCTACCTTTAGCCTCTCTCTCTCGTCTTCATTTCTCATTCTTACTTGTAAGGTTTTCTCAATTACTCACTCTGATTATCTCTTTTTTTTCTTTGTTTAAACCTCATCTGATTTTATTTTATGTTCATTTATTAAACTCCAATTTCTCATCCTTACTTTAATTACTCATTCTTACTCTTTCTGATTTTCTCCTTCCTCTTTATTTAATCTTACTCTATTATTTCATCTTCATTTATCAGACTGGCTCTTATCAGCCTTTTTAATCCGATGAATCTCCACTCAATTCTTACTATAACAACCATGCCTTAATTAGCACAAAGACCCCTCTTACTGATAGAGTTAATGAAGGTTGTATCTAGCTGTCCTGTTTCGAAAAAAAAAAAAAAAATCCTATAAGCTAAATGTAATAACCAGAAAAATTCAAGAGTAAAATAGATAAAATCATGGTAGTGAAAGGATTAAAACTTGCTTTATTTCTCCTCCTTCCTTACGCTAAAACTCGTTATTCACTCTACCGTATGTACAACTCATTTTCACTTATTATCCTTACCTACTGTAAATTACAACTTGTTTATTTGTCTGGTAAATTACCAATATGCTGGGAATCGAACCAGGGACTCTCAGATGAGAGCCAGGCAGCATACCACTACACCACGACCAGGTAAAAGTTAACTCACGTTGTCACAATCTTGTAACCAACGTCCCTCCGCCCCCACTGTGGGCATCAAGAGGATGAGTTAACCCCCTGGCACTCGGGCAAGTAGATGCTTTTAATCTATCCCAAGCACTTACGGCAAGTCAGAATGAAGGGAGAAACCTGTACTGTACACAGGAAAAATCATCTGGTAAATTACCAATATGCTGGGAATCGAACCAGGGACTCTCAGATGAGAGCCAGGCAGCATACCACTACACCACGACCAGCATATTGGTAAATTACCAGATGATTTTTCCTGTGTACAGTACAGGTTTCTCCCTTCATTCTGACTTGCCGTAAGTGCTTGGGATAGATTAAAAGCATCTACTTGCCCGAGTGCCAGGGGGTTAACTCATCCTCTTGATGCCCACAGTGGGGGCGGAGGGACGTTGGTTACAAGATTGTGACAACGTGAATTAACTTTTACCTGGTCGTGGTGTAGTGGTATGCTGCCTGGTTCTCATCTGAGAGTCCCTGGTTCGATTCCCAGCATATTGGTAATTTACCAGATGATTTTTCCTGTGTACAGTACAGGTTTCTTCCTTCGTTTATTTGTCTTAACCTCTCATGTCTCCTCACATTCATTCCGTACTTTCTCTCTCTCTCTTAATCTCTACTTACTCTAATTACAAACCTTCATAGCGCTTCCCTAATTATTGTAATTACTACTAATTAATCTAAAATAACATTTTCATCTTTAACCCATACTCACTCAAATACTCCTTATTCACTCCTGATGAAATCTTCACTTTTAATTCATGGTCTAACTTCAAATAAATATCTATACTCACCTTTGGTCACTCTGATAATCCTTCTCTTTGCGCACCCTTCATCACTCTAATAATCCTTCTCATTGTTCACCCTTCATCATTCTAATAATCCTCTCTTTGCTCACCCTTCATCACTCTAATAATCCTTCTCATTGTTCACCCTTCATCATTCTAATAACCCTTCTCATTGTTCACCCTTCATCATTCTAATAATCCTTCTCATTGTTCACCCTTCATCATTCTAATAACCCTTCTCATTGTTCAACCTTCATCACTCTAATAATCCTTCTCATTGTTCACCCTTCATCATTCTAATAATCCTTCTCATTGCTCACCCTTGATCACTCTAATAACCTTACTTAGATAACAAGTGCCCTTCATAGCTCTTCCTTACTCATTCTACTAATTCATATTCATTCTAAATACAACCCATCCTCATTTCTCATTCTTAATCACCATGATAATTTTTACTCGCTATAATTACAGCCCTTCATTTTTAATCCTTATTGACCCAGATAATTTGCATAATAATTTTATACAACTCGTTTTTTCATTGTTCATTACTTCAGTCTTAGCCTCTTCAATGCGATCACTTTTTTTTATATCCTTGCTGCTGCAGGAAAATGAGATGGTTGGGGGCAGGAGGAGGAGGAGGAGGAAGAGGAGAAAGAAGAAGAAGAGGAAGTGGAGGAGGAAGAGGAGGAGGAGCAGGAGCAGGAGCAGGAGATATGTAAGGAATGTAAGGAAGACTGGTGGTCTTGGAGAGGGGGATCGGTACTGAATAGAGACAGAAACGCCTGAAGGTCCTCTTGTCATAGCCACTCCTTACAGGATGAAGCTTAGGGGAGAGCACTCGTTGTAGAAGGAGTAAGAGACTGTCTCCATTAACTCCTTACCCTCCATACACTTATTCTCGTAACTCAGTATGCATCCACATTCTGTACCCTTATTCATTCCCTCCATCATCTTCACTCACCTTTACTTATTCTCTTTAAGCTTTCCTCCTCTACCACCCATTTTTTTTGTCGTCCTCATTGTACATCCGTCATCTTTTCACTGTCTTCATCTTTCATCCACTGTTTCCATCTACCCCTCCCCTTATATTCTCCTATCTACAAACTCACCTTCTTCATCCCTCATCCATCCTATCTACCTCATCATCATCATCCATCCTACTCCTTAGCCCTTTCAGTACGGTAACGTCTTCTGTAATTTATTTCTGCTGCTGTCACATAATTTTTTTCAGGTTAGGAAAAGCTAATGGTAGTGAAAGGGCTAATGAAGGCTGCATCTAACCCCTCCGGTTTAGAAAATCCTTTAGAAGTTTGATAAATATCGTGTGGAAGTGACAAGCGTATAATCAAGGAGTAATCATCTGAATGGAGGCGATAATTTTTACAGTCTGTTTGTTTTCCCTTCTGTCTCAACAATCTTACTATTATTTCTATCCGCCTTTCCAAAGTCATTCCTTACTCACTCTCTCGCTCACCATTCTCAGCGGTCATCACCCCTCGTCATCACTTTCTGTCTTCACTCACATGCCATTCTTATTCATCTTAACCTACCTTCACTCACTGTTTTTATACTCACAGTTCTCATCCACAGTCTTCGCTTATGACGAGGTAATGTACAGCCTGCTATGGTGCCCCTGATAACTGGGTGCAGAGACGCAAATGCGGCGTCCATCCAGGAATCAAACCTCCTCACTTCTTTCACGGCACGGAACATTCCTGCGAGGACAGTTACTTGATTGCGGTTGATGGGTCTGCTAGGCCGGGCAGACTGGGGTTACTCAACATCACCACCACCACCAACAACAACAACAACAACATACAACTCATTCCCTCATCCATCATTCTCAGCCACTCGTACCCACCATCATCACTCACTATAACCACTCTGTACTTACTCACCATTCTTATTTTCACTCATCATTATCATCACTCACAGTTCTCACTCATTGATCATTCTTACCCACCGTCACCAGCTATCATTACCTACTATCCTCATTCAGTCACTGTCCTCACTTACTCATTATCCTCACTCACTCACTATCCCCACCCACCCACTTGTTCCTTTCATTCACTATCCTCACTCATTATTCTCACTTTCCGTCGGCATTCACACTTCGCACTCACCATACTTTTACACCTCCCAGATCCTTACCTATCGTCTTCACTCATATTCTCATCCACTCTCATGAGATTGTTTTTAGACTAGAGCTACGAACAGTTTGTATATGTGACTTTCCCTAAATCAATCTCTAACATGAACTTGCACTCATAACACTATAACACTTTCGTCCATTAGCTGGTTTAAAAGCCGAGCATCTGACCTAGCACTGTGACCTTGAACTTTGACTGGTTGCTGTCCAGGTCATATTCCTTTGTCTTTGTATTTTTCAGAACCCCTCCACAAAGTTTAGTCTAAATTGGATTAGAAAACTGATTAAGTTGACCTTATCATTTAAGCTTGACCTATGACCTCTTGTTTTCACATACAGTAGTTCAGGCCTATGAATGACCCTTAATTGTTCCACCATTATTATTTTTTTTTTTAACCAGATCAGATAAAAACTGCGACATTTATTTTCTTCACTCACAGACACACACAGCTCAAGCTTTAACCACGCCCTTTAGCCTTTGCCCTTGACAGGCGGTTCCGAAAATCGAATCTCATCGTCCTTGCCTTACTCTTAACACTTCCACCAAGCGTGACCAAGAAACTGTACTTTATTCTGTGACATTGGCCTCTGTCCTGATGTTCTCAAAATCGACCCCATTCATCCTTGCCTTAAGCTAAATCCTTCCACAAAGCTGGTCTATAACGGATTAAAACATCTCAAGCCGACCTTGCTGTGTGATCTTGACCTTTAGTCTTCCTTTCTCAAAAAAAAAAAGAAAAAAAGAATAATAATAATAAAAAAATAAATTGTTTGCCACACCCCCAACAGCCCAATCTGGTTCGTTCAAAATCAGATCAGAAACGTTTATTGTTAATTAGTTCACACACGCAGTAACATAGGGTTGAACTTTGACCTTACCCGGTGACCTTCACTTAGGAATATTCACAAAACCAACTCCCTTCATTCATGCTTTGCCCTCAGCCGTTCCACCAAGTCTGGTCAAAATCAGATAAAAACTGCTTAAGTAGACCTTGCCATGTGACGCGGACCTTTGCTTAATACTCTCAAAAGCGATAGATCATTCCGCTGAGTAATTCTTAACATTTCTACGTCAAAGTTTGTGTTTTACTGGTAACACACACACACACACACACACACACACACACACACACACACACACACACACACACACACACACACACACACACACACACACCAGCTAATACCATTACACCACTCTTGAATGAGAGCGCTCTTTAGTGTGTATTTAGTATGGACGGTAAGTGTTAGCGCCCAGGCTGCGACATGAAGATGTGTGACACGTAGTAAGACTGCTGGGCCTCGGGGAACAGAAAGGCTAGACTGTACCAAGAGTGGGAAACACAGAGAAGAGGAAAAAAAACTCACTCACTACTCTCATCCACCGTCACCCACCAACCAGCCCTCACTCACCTAATTGCTATTCCACGCACACCCTTCCTTCCCTACAACCCAAAAATGTTTCACTGGAGCCGTACAGTGGAAAAAAGGATGGAATTCAAATATACTTTCAGTGGAAATCCCAAGGGGGGTAGAGGGGGCGGGTTTCCTTGGATTAGGGGTGGACTGGTTAATCTCTCGTCCCCGCATAAACGGCGCGTCAAAGGACTGGATAATGAGGGAGATTTAGCAATTAATGTGTGGAAATTGAACGTGTGATGTGTGTGTGGCCGGGGGCTAATGTGGTTTGCCACGTGTACCAACAGAGTGAGTCACTGAAACTGGAGGGAGGGGGGGATAGTCCAGCGAGTACTGTTGTGTGGTGTGGTGTGGTGTGGTGGTTATTGAGATGGTGATATGTCGTTAGTGAGAGGTGTGGTGGTTGGTAGAACGGTGGTTAGTGGGATGTGGTGTGGTGTGATGTCACTGTTAGTGGTGTGGCGTGATGTGCTGTGCTGGTTAGTGAGGATGTGTGGTGTACTGTGGTGATTAATGGGTTGGTGGTGTGTGGTGTGGTGATTATTGAGGTGGCGTGGTGTGGTGCTCAGTGAAATAGTGCTATGGATCTGGTGTGCTATTCTGTGGTGTGATGTGGTAGTTGGTGAGGTGGTGTGGTGTGGTAGTTGATGAGGTTGTTCAGTTTAATGATTATAGTATTAACGATTATCAAAAAATGAGAGTAGGTTGAAGGGCGATAATGATAAGAAAAAGTGTGCAGAATCGGTAAAGAAAGTGATATTGGATGGATGTTGCGTGGGAAGGATGTATAAGGCACATTAATTTGTCTGTAATTCTATCTTAACCACCGTCTGCCTTGATTCACTGTTACTTGGTAATATTTTGTAATGTCGAATCTCTAAAACAATGCCAATTTTTAATAAACACACACACACACACACACACACACACACACACACACACACACACACACACACACACACACACACCTATAAAAGGTACCGGAGTCAACCCACTCCCGAATCACATCTTTTATACGTTTCTGCCCGGAATCGTGCTAAGTCTGTTCTTCGCTCTGCTAAAAATAATTTCATCCGTACTAAACGTTCTCAACTCTCCAACTCGAATTCTTCTCGCTCCTTCTGGCACCTCGCCAAAAACCTTTCTAACAACTTTACCTCATCATCCTTCCCTCCTCTTTTCTACTCTGATGGCTCTGTAGCTATTTCTTCTACTGATAAAGCAGATCTCTTATCTCAGACTTTTTCTTCCAGTTCTATCTATCTATCTATTGCCAGACTCCCCAATCCCGTTTGGGGTGGCCACAAACAAATCGCCTCCAAGTCGCCCTGTCCCCCGCCATTTCACTGCCCTGCTACCAACTCACACCCCCCTCTCTCATATACCTCTCCACCCCATCCCTCCGTCTCATCCTCGGCCTCCCCCTCCCTCCTCCCCCCTCCACCTCACTCACATACACTCTCTTCGTCAGTCTTTCACCCTCCATTCTCTCCACATGGCCAAACCACCTCAGTGTGTTCCTCATAACGCTTCCTATCACATCCACATCCACACCACAACGCTCCTTTATATCCTCATTCGTCAGCCTGTCTCTCCATGTGACTCCACAGGCTCCTCTTAAATAACTCATTTCCACTGCTCTCACTCTTGACTTGTGTCCTTCCAACAACGTCCAAGCTTCACTTCCATACGTTAGAGTTGGTATCACAATCCTGTCATGTAGTAACTTTTTCACTTCCATGCTCACTTTCCTGTTTCTAATCACTGCTTTCAAAGAACCAGCAACCTTTCTTCCCTGCTGCACCCTTTCAAGCACTTCATCCTCCAAACGTCCATCCTTACTCATCACACTACCCAAGTACTTAAACGTAGTCACATTTTCCAATTCCTCACCATCCAACCTCGCTGTACATTCACTGATTTCACCCCTCCAATTCTACCTTAGACTATTCCGTTGCTGTTCCTCCATCACTTCCCCCCTCTGACTTCCTCATGGCTGACATGAAAATTTCTTCAGCTGATGTATTTTCTGCCGTCACAGGCCTCAATACTAACAAGGCATATGGGCCTGATGGAGTCCCTCCTGTTGTTCTCAAGAACTGTGCATCTGTGCTTACACCCTGCCTAGACAAACTCTTTCGCCTTTGTCTGTCAACTTGTACCTTTCCTTCTTGCTGGAAGTTTGCTCTCATTCAGTCAGTCCCAAAGAAGGATGACCATTCCCAACCCTCTAACTATCGTCCAGTTGCTTTAATATCCTGTATCTCAAAAGTTTTCCAGCCAGTTCTTAATAGAAACATTTTAAAGCCTCTTTCCTATCACAACCTTCTTTCTGATCGTCAGTATGGGTTCCGTCAGGGACACTCCACAGGCGATCTTCTCACCTACCTTTCCGACTCCTGATCATCCTCCTTTCGGGACTTTGGCGAAAGCTTTGCCATTGCACTTGACATATCAAAGGCTTTCGATCGAGTCTGGCATAAATCTTTAATTTCCAAACTGCCCTCTTACTGTTTCTATCCTTCTATCTGTGCCTTCATCTCTAGCGTTCTTTCTGGTCGTTCTATAGCCGCTGTTGTAGACGGCCATCGTTCTTCTCCTAGATCTATCAACAGTGGTATTCCTCAGGGCTCTCTCCTATCACCAATTCCCTTCCTTTTATTCATCAGTGACCTTCTAAGCCGTACCTCTAACCCTATCCACTAACGCTGATGACTCCACCCTTCATCTTTCCACTCGGTTCCCGTAGCGCCCATCTCACTAGTTACTTCAACAAACAAGGGATGAGGCTATGGCACACCTAATGTCTGGCTTGGCTCGTATCTCTGACTGGGGTAAAAATAATCTTGTTTTTAGTGCATCAAAAACTCAGTTCTTACACCTATCAATCCGACAAAATCTTCCACAGGTGTACCCACTAATGTTTAATAATAATCAGCTCAATCCTGCATCATCCTTGAATATGCTTGGAGTTTCATTCACTCGGGACTTATCTTGGAAAGATCATAATTACCTATCTTGTAAAATCTGCTTCCAAGAGATTGGGTGTGCTAAACCGACTCCGTTCCTTCTTTACCCCTGCACAATTGTTGACTATATACGCGGGTTTTATCCGCCCCTGTGTGGAGTACGGCTCTCATGTGAGGGGAGGTTCCTCACATACAGATCTTCTCAATAGGGTTGAGTCAAAGGCTTTTTGTCTCATTGGCTCTCCTCCTCTTACTGACTCCCTTCAACCTCTGTCTCTTCGTCGCACAGTTGCATCTTGATCTCTTTCCTATCGCTATTTCAATGGTCACTGCTCCTCTGAACTGTCTTTTTGCATCCCTCCACCTCTACGACGGGCGCATAGCACTCGTGTAGCAGCAAACTCTCATCCCTTTTCTGTCCAACTCTTTAATGCAAGAGTTAACCGTTACTCTCAGTCCTTCATTTATGCAACAGGTCAACTCTGGAACTGTCTCCTTTTTGTCTGTATTTCCTGCTTCCTATGATCTCCAGTCTTTCAAAAGCAGTGTGTCCAGGCATCTCGAAATGATTGGATCTTGAATTTGGCTCGCTATTGTATTTTGTTTTTCTCTTGGAAGGAACAGTTATTGCGGGCTAGTGGCCTTTGGTTCCTTCTTCCTCGCATAAAACACACACACACACACACACACACACACACACACACACACACACACACACACACACACACACACACACACACACACACACACACACACACACACACACACACACACACACACACACACACACACACACACACACACACACACACACACACACACACACACACACACACACACACACACACACACACACACACACACACACACACACACACACACACACACACACACACACACACACACACACACACACACACACACACACACACACACACACACACACACACACACACACACACACACACACACACACACACACACACACACACACACACACACACACACACACACACACACACACACACACACACACACACACACACACACACACACACACACACACACACACACACACACACACACACACACACACACACACACACACACACACACACACACACACACACACACACACACACACACACACACACACACACACACACACACACACACACACACACACACACACACACACACACACACACACACACACACACACACACACACACACAAACTTTCGGCTACAAGTGAAATTCTGGACAGGAGTAACTGAAATGGCTTCGGTTTTAATTACGCCACAGACACCACAACCTTCTGCGACTGTGGAGCTATGTGCAGGATTAACTAAAATGGCTCCGATTGTTATTATGACACAAACTACATTCTTCTCTTTATGTGGAGCCCTAGGGAAGAATAACTAAAAATGGCTCTGACAGGCACATACCCCAACCTTTTGTTACATATGGAGCTGTGGGCAAGAATAACTAAAATGGTGATGGCTTTTAATGTATCACAATTTTGTGTTACATGTGAAGCTATAGGCAGGAGTAACTAAAATGGCTATGGCTTTTATTATGAAACACACCCCAACCTCATGTTACATGTGGAACTATAGGTGGGCCCCTGTGGTGTCGGCGGTAAAGGTCTTCATGCCTCTTTCTTTTCATTTTAGTTGACTATTTCTTACTGATTTACTTTATATAAACTCTGAAAGTAAGTTTCTTGATTTCGAGGCCCCCGACCTTGATGACACTAATCTTTGGCTTTTATAAGGTCGTGAGTTTTGGTTGTTCCTGTTTCGTCAGACTGATTTTCAAGTTCCATTTAGGGAAACGCAGGAAAAGCGACAGGAGTTTTGTTGCTGATGTTCTATGGTGCGAGAGTATACTTGATGACAAGGGAGGGAGAATGGGAGATAAGGATAGTAAGGAGGTGAATGAATGAGAGTTAGTGAGCGAGGTGGTGAGCACAGTTATCAGGGTAAGTGAAGACGATAGGTAAGAAAGAGTAGAGAGAATGATCGCTGTGTGAAAAAAGGGGGAAGGGTAGTTGGATATAGCATAAGAAAAGTGAATGAAGAGAACAGGAGTAAGGAGCGAGGGTGAGGGATGACATTAAGGTGTTAATCTATCCTCTTCATTCTGGGAGGTTTCTCCTATAAATAATAAAACCCAAGGCAATAGTAGTTTATCTGTCTGTCTATTTGTCTGTCTAAATGTCTGTCTATGTATCTATCCATCTGTCTATCTATTTATCTATTAGCCAGATGCCTTAATCCCTGAAGAGGTGGCCGCAACGAATCGTTTCCATGTCAACCTATCCTCCTCCGTCCGACTTTCCTCGCTCCTAATTACGTCCTCCTCACTACATTCCTCTCCACTCCAGTCCTTCAAGTCACATCTTCCTCGCTATATTCCTCTCCACTCCATACCTCCAAGCCACATCCTCCTCACTACATTCGTCTCCACTCCATCCTTCCAAGCCACGTCCTCCTCACTACATTCGTCTCCACTCCATCCCTCCAAGCCATATCCTCCTCACTAAATTCCTCTCCGCTCCACCCCTCCATCTTATCCTCGGTGGAAGATAAATAAATAAATAAAAAATGTCATGGTACAGAAGAGGTGAATGGAGACAAGTAATTTCTTTAAAACTAGAGGTGAATGAGTTGAACTGAGTAGTGAAATCTGCAATGACTGATAACAGGCTACACTTAAGGTCACATCTTGGTTGCCTAAGATCTTTATAACTGGCTGTATAGGTATAATTAAGGTCAAAGCGTTGTGTCATTAGGCCTCGATGCAATAAATATAATAATGAATAAATGACTGAATGTTTGAATAACTAAATCTATCTCTTAACTGCAATATTTTTCATAGGAAGCACAAGGAAACAACAGGGTAGAGTTTTTCATGTCTTCAGTTCTTCCAGGAAATACAAATCGCAGCTACGAGAGCAAAGTGATTGTAAGTTTGTGAATCCGGATCCGAAGAATACTGTTACGATCACCACAGCCTGAGCCAGTTAAACACACACACACACACACACACACACACAGAGGGCTCATAAAGTCTTGCCAACCAACTTATTGTCATGTTGAACTTCGTGAAATTATGTCACTGTTTTCAGAATCACTCGTATGGTTGCTGAATTTATGGCACTGACGGAAAGTGATCCCTGGAAAAAGTGTGAGTGTGTGTGTGTGTGTGTGTGTGTGTGTGTGTGTGTGTGTGTGTGTGTGTGTGTGTGTGTGTGTGTGTGTGTGTGTGTGTGTGTGTGTGTGTGTGTGTGTGTGTGTGTGTGTGTGTGTGTGTGTGTGTGTGTGTGTGTGTGGAGAGAGAGGGAGAAAGACCTGAAAAAAATCATAGTTCACCCTTACTCCAAAATCAATGTGAAAGCAGCAGAGCATTGACTTCAATTTTACCCTTTGCTAGGCGTAGGAGGCCGAGGCTAGGCTAACAAATGTAAGTACAATTTCTGACAAGATACTGTGGCATTATACCTGAAGATTTAATTCATATATTTCACTGACCTGGAAAGCATTTGAAGGTGAGGCGGATGGAAGGAGAAGGGAAGGGAGATGGAAAGAAAGGGAACAGAAGGTGTGGGAGGATGTGCGGGAAGCTGATGGTCTATCGTGTGAACTGGTGTCGTTCCTGAGCAAGGATAGACATTCCTGGAGGTTTTTTTGTTGAAGCAGCCCCTTTCACGGGATGCAGCGTCAGGCAATAGATAGAGCGACATATATAGACAGCCAGGCAGAAAGAAACAAACACGCACAAACGGAAGGTATATAACTAATAAATAAATAGATAAATAGACATAATTGGGTAGATAGACTCACTTTATTCAGGATGACCGATGTGAAGGAGACTCGTGAACTGTACAAATGAAAGAATTGTACTAT
>NC_137049.1:6343691-6401191 GCF_032717465.1 Coenobita brevimanus
CAGAAATTGAATAAGGGAGGTTCTGAGGAGACTGTGAAAGAGTTGAGAAGCCAGTGAAGGAGAGGCTTTGGGAGGGTTAAGAGGAGGGAGGAAGGGAGGGAAGGAGGAGGGAGGGGCTTGGAGGAGAGAGGAAGGGAGGTTAAGAAGACGAGGGGAGGGAGGGTGAGAGAAGGGAGAAAAGATGGGAAGGAAGGTGAGACTTAGAGGAAGGAGTGTGAGAGGGAAAGGTAAAATGGATTGGAGGGTAAGAAGGGGGAGTAAGGGAGAAAAGTAGTATGGAGAGGCTAGGAGTAGGGAGAAAGGGAAGTGATGGAGGAAGCAGGAAGGATGATCGAAAGAAGGGAGGAAGGGAGTTAAGAGGAGGGAGAAATACATGTTAAGAGGAAGAAGAGGGTGAGGTTTGGAGATGGGAGGAAAGTAGATTATCTAAAAGGAAGAACGGAGGAGGATAGGTGAGATTAGGAGAATGGAGGAAGGGAGGAAAGAGGGAAGGAGAGACACTGATGAGGGAGGAAGGGAGGGAAGGCAGAGGTATGATGAGACTGGGAGGCGGGAGGGAGAAAGATTAACAGGAGAGGGGAATGGAACTTTTGGAGGAGGAAGTGAGGTTGAGTGGAGGGAGCAAAAGAACTCGGAAGGAGGCAGGAAGAGAGGAAGAAAGGTTAGGAAGATGGAGAAAGGGAGGAAAAGAGGCAAGGATGATGGAAGAAGGTAGGAAGAGAGGTAAGGAGGATGGAGGGAGGAAGGGAGGAAAAGTAGTAAGGAGGATGGAGGTAGGGGGAGTAGAAGGCAGGAAGAGGAGGGGGGAAGTGAGGTTAGGAGAGTGAAAGGTAATGTCTAAGGAAGGGAGAAGGGAAGTTGAGAGACGAGAAGAGAGGAGGAAGAAAGAACGAGTTAAAGGAAGGGAGGAAAGGAAGTAACAAGAGGGAGAATGAGAAGGCAAGAGGAGGGAGGGAATGAGTATAAGTGAGGGGTAGAAGGAATGTGAGGAGGAAGAAGGAAGGAAGCTTATAAGGAAGGAGGAAGCAAGGAGATCAGAAGCGAGGTTAGGAGGACAGGGAGAAGAAGAAACGAGAGAGAGAGAGAGAGAGAGAGAGAGAGAGAGAGAGAGAGAGAGAGAAAAAAAAAATTCTGTTCGATGACGTCATTACCCATTAATTCTTGCTGCTAACAGACAACTCAGTTATTGTTAAGAGAGAGACTTTTCGAAATTTTATGGGTGAAGCGCAGCCTCCAAAAATTCCTTCATTTCTTAAAGTTTTTCTAAAATTAATTAAAATGGTTTGCTAGTTGCCCGTCTGGAATACAAAATACATTATTGGACTGAAGGGGTTGAGAGAGAGAGAGAGAGAGAGAGAGAGGGGGGGGGTAGTAAGGAGGACCATGTGAAGTGCGTGAGAGGAAAGTTAAAGAAGATAATTATGACAGAGAGAGAGAGAGAGAGAGAGAGAGAGAGAGAGAGAGAGAGAGAGAGAGAGAGAGAGAGAGAGTGGAGGGATAGTAGCAGGATGATGGAAACAAGGAAAGAGGAACAGGGAAGAAAGGAGGGAGAAATCCAGGGAGAGGTGGAGAAAGGAAGAAATGGAGAGGGAAAGAAGGGAGGGTGAAGGAAAGAGGAAGAAAGGAAGAGAAGAAGAAGGAACAAAGGAACTGAAGGAAGCAGGAGGAAAGGGAGAAATGGGAGAAGAAGTCAAGAGAGGGAAGAAAAAAAAAGAGGGAGAAAGCGAGGAATAATGAGAGAGGAGGAAAGAAAGGTGGAGAAGGGGGAGGAGGGACCGAAATGGGGAAAGAAAGAGGGAAGTGGGAAGAAGAGAGAGAAGGATGGAAAGAGGGAAGGCGAGAGGAGAGGAGCAAGAGAGAGAGGTGAAATAAGGAAGAGGGACGGGAGAAGGTGAAAAAAAAGAAAGATGGAAGGAGGCAGAAAGGTGGGGAAGAGGGATTGGAGGGTAAGGAGAGGAGGGAGTGAGTTTTGTGAGGAGTCGTTGGGAGGGAGGGAGAGAAAGAGGGAGCCAGTTAGAGAGAAGAGGGGTTTGGAAGGAAAGAAGGGTTGAGGGAGGGATAGAGCGAGATGTACTGGGTGGGAAGGAGCAAGGGAGGGAGAGAGGTTGAGCCTGGGAGGGAAGGGAAGGAGAAAAGAGGGGGAGAAGGATTAGGAGAGTAAGGAGGAGGAAGGAAGATAGGGAAAGAAGGACGGCGAGGAGGCGAAAGGAGAAGGAAGAGGGAGAGGAAAGTAGGGTGGGAGAGAGAGGGGGAGAGATTGGAATTAAGGAAGGGTGAGAGGGAGAGGGGGAGATGGTTTGGAAGGAAAGTGGGAGGTGGAGGGAGGGGTTGAAAAGGAAGGAGGACCAAGGAGAGAATGGGGAGAAGGGGAGAGGAGTTAGAAGTGAGGAAGAGGGAGAGGGGAGGAGGGGGGGAATAGCGGAGAGGGAAGGAGGGAATGAGGAAGTCACAAATGAGTTCAAGAAAGTCCCGAACATGGTCTGAAATTGCCCCAACTTCAGAAGCGAGAGGATATCCTGTCGGAGTGAGTGGTGCCTCCTTGGTTTATTGCTAGCCCTGGGAAAACGCTCTAGTTACTCCTCCCATCTGGCTGTAGAAAATGGAAAAGAGGGAGATGAGAACGAGTTCGGCGTAGGAAATAGAATAATGGGAAGAAAAAATAATTAAGTTAACCATTTTCCCTTGACTGAGTTCCTGTAGAAACTGGAATATGAAAGAAGAGAAGCGAGGAATATTGTGATTTGTAGTTGCCCCTTTTTTCTACTTATAAATCCCTATAAAAAATGGGAAAAGGGACGTAGTGGAAAGTGGAGCAGGAAATAAAGAAAAGGAGATGAATATCGCTCTTGTTAATATTTCCTCTTGACTAAGTTTCTGGGAAAAGTGTAAAATAATTAAACTGAGGATATTAAGTACTCTAGTTACCCCTTCTTTGTTGTTTTGAGTTCCTATAGAAAATGGAAAACGGGAGTGAGGGGAAACTGGAACAGAACTGCAGAGAGGAAGTAGAGGGAAGAATAATAAAAAGTACTCTGCTTAGTGCGATGCGGTAAATTGAAGGAAGTGAAATCCGCTCCACTTACAGATCTCCAAACCTAACTTCCCTCACCGTGTCACAAAAAATGCTCTTAAATACCCCTTCCTCCTGCCACCCACTCCCTACAGAAGATGGGAAAGGGGTCGAGGGGAAAATGGGAAAAGCTAGAATAGAGGAAGTTAAAGAAATGACAATAAAAATGCTTTAGTTACCACTCTTTGTCAATTATTCCTCACAGAAAATGGAAGAGAGGAAGATGATGGAATGGAAATAGAAAGGAGTATTGTTAATCATTTTTTCTTGCTATGAGTCACTATAAAAATGGAAATTGGACAGCAAGGGAAAAAGGGAAACTAACTGAAGGGTAGAAAAAATATAGAGTCCTCTAGGTAACCGTTTATTCTTCTCCAGAATCCCAATAAGATTTGTAAAAAAAAAAAAAAAAACTGATGCAGTAGGGAATACAATTACTCAAGTTACCCTTCCCTGGTGGGTCTAACTCTTTACAGAAAATGGACATAGGAGAAGGAGGGAACATGGGTAAAAAAATTCTCTAGTTACCCATTTCCCCTGGCTAACAATTCTCGTAGAAAATGGAAAATAATGCAAAAAATTAAGGAAATTAAAAAGTAAGAAAATACACCTCAGTTACCCATTTTCTCTGGTAGTTTAGAAAATGGACTGGGGTAGGAAAGAAAATGGGGAAAATACTGGACGAGGGAACGAAATATCCTAAATATTCGTTTCTTGTGGCTGCTAATCCGTAGAGAGAGAGAGAGAGAGAGAGGAAAGATGTGAGAGGAGAGAGAGGTGAATGGAGGGCAGAAAGGGAAATATGGAGAGAATTCTTTCCACGAATGAAAGGAAGGAAGATGAAAGAGGGGAGGTAGGAAGAGGAAGAGAAGGAGGGGAAGAAAGGGAAAGGAGAGATGAGGTGTGGAGGAAGGGAGGGAAGACAGTGGGGAAAGGATAGACGAGGTATGGAGGAAGAAGGGAGTGCTGTGGGGAGAGAGAGGATGAGAAAGAGGGGGCAGGGATGTGGCGGGGAGAGAAGGGAGTAGGAAACGTGACAAGGTGAGAAAGAGACAGAGAGAGGTGAGGAAGAGGGAGAGAGTTGAAGAAGAGGGAGAGAGAGAGGTGAAGAAAGAAGGGAGAGAAGTGAGGAAGAGGGAGAGAAAGAGAGAGAGAGTGAGGAAGGAAAAGATGGAGAAAGGAAGGGAGAGATGATAGGGGAGAGAGGGAGAGGATGAAGGAGGGAATGAAAGAGGGTTAGGGAGAAGACAAAGGGGATAGAGAAGGGAGAGTAACAGTGAGGAAGGGAGAAACGGAATGACGAGGGGAGAGAGAAGGTGAGGAAGGGAAGGATGGTGAAAGGAGAGGAGTAAAAGAGAGAGAGAGAGAGAGAGAGAGAGGAGGGGGGTAAGGAAGGGAGAAATTGGCAAGTTAATGAGGGAGATAAGGAGGAACTGAAGCAGGAAGGGGTAGATTAAGTGAGGAAAGTAGCGAGACGGGGTGATGTAAGGAGGGAGGGGAGAGGGATGAAGGAAGGAAGGAAGGAAAGAAGGACGGAGGCGATGAAGGGAAAAGGGATGCTGGAGGGAGAAGGATATAAGGGAGGGAGATGAAGTTTGAGGGAGGGAGATGAAGTTTGAGGGAGAGAGGATGGGAATGTGAGAGAAAAAGAGAGAGAGAGAGAGAGAGAGAGAGAGAGAGAGAGAGAGAGAGTTACGAATGTATAAGTATGCAGGAGAGAGAGGAAAGGGAAGTCTGGAAGAGGGAAGGACCTAGGGAAGGAGGCTGTAGGGGAGGGAATGAAAAAGAGCTTCAACGAGAAAAGGAAGGAGAGAGAGAAGGACGAAGGGAGGGAGAGCCTGAGAAAGGGAGATGAACATGTGAGGGGGAGGGAAAGAGGGAAGAAGAAAGGAAGAAAGAGAGCTTGAGAGAGCGAGGGGGAGCTCTAGAAGGGAGGAAGATTGGAGAGAGGGGGAAAGAGGAGGGAAAGATGACTCAGGGTGAAAGGGAGGAAAGCGTGAGAGCAGTGGGGAAAGAGTCACTTGAGAGAGAAGAGGTAGGGAAGAGTGTGGGGGAGGGAAGGAGGGAGGGAGAGAGGGAAGGAGAGATGAAGAGTTGGGGAGAGATGCTTTCAGGAGACTGCCTGGGAAGGGAAGTAATGTTTGATGGAGTAAGTTAAGGGAGGAAGGGAAAGCCTGAGAAAGAATGGGGAATGGAGGGAAAAGCTTCAGAAAGGGGAGAGGGAGGGCATGAGAGGAAGGGAGAATGGAGAATGGAGAGATGAGGGAGGGAGGGAAGGAGGGAATAGAGGGAGGGAGAGATTGAGAGAAGGAGTGTGTGTCAGCCTCAGGGAGTGTAACTGATCGAGACTCCAAATGAGCAAGTTTGTTTGTTTGAAGTGTTGACATGCAGAGAGAGAGAGAGAGAGAGAGAGAGAGAGAGAGAGAGAGAGAGAGAGAGAGAGAGAGAGAGAGGGAGGGAGGGAGAGATTTGTATTCACTCTTAAGCCCTTCAGTATGATTACATCTTTATTCTTGCTACCTCAGACGAGCTTCTAAAAAACTGAATTGCCTGTTTCATAATTAACCTATACCTGTTCTAGATTAATTATGGTGTGCATTGTTCAAGATGTTTTTACATGTATTTAATAACTATCCTAAAATTGATCTGTCTCTGTAATATATTCTAGTTTTAGAGTTTATGTAAATTAAAGCCTCTTGCAAATGTATGTTTATGTGTGTGTATGAGTGTTTATGTGTGCATGTGTATGGATGTATGTGCGTGTGTATGAATGTGGAAACTTAAGTACATGCATGTGTGTGTGCTTTTTACATGTGCATGGGTGTGCGTGTGCGTATGTGCGTGTCCCCTCGTCATCTTATTTCCGACTAATTCCAGAAAGTTGGCTCATTTTCCCCAACTCTTCATTCAATTACTGGGAGTTGGAGGAAATGATGATCAGGATGCAGGAGTAGACGCACCGAGCAGGGGGAGGAGGAGGCGGGGGGGACGAGGGGTAGAGAAGGAGGGAGGGGAAAGAGGAGTGGGACGAAGGCAAGTGGAGGAGGAGGAAGGATGAAGAGGACGGAAAAGGGGTGAAGGAGAAGGAAGGAGGTACAACAGAAAATTGGAGGAAAAGGGGAAACGAGAGCTTGGATGTAGGAAGGGGAATGAGAGGACTGGATGAGAAGAAGAGAGAAGAAAGGAAGGATGAGGAGGAGGGAGAAAATGAGGATGAGGAAGAGGAGAAATAGAGAAGAGTCGTGGAGGAGGTGTGTAAGGAAGGGAAGAGAGACGAGGTGTAAAAGAAGGAGGGTAAAAGAGACTAAAGGTGGAGAGAGGTAGGAGATGGAAGGGGATGAATAAAGAGAGGAGGAGGAGGAGGAGGAGGAGGAGGAGGAGGAGAAGGAGGAGGAGGGGGAAGTGGTGGAAAAGAAGCGGAGAGAGGGAGAGGTGGCAAAGGAAGAATAGGGGAAGAGAGAGGCAGGAAAATATGAGTGAAGACAGAACGTGGTGAGAAGTATGTGGACTGCACGAGTGAAAAAAGAAAGTCAAGAAGAGATGGATAGGTGAAGGAAGAGGAGGAGCAGAGAGAGGAGGAGCAGAGAGAGGAGGAGCGGAGGTGAAAGAGGTAGGGTAAGAGGAGGAAGGAGGAAGAAAAGAGGCAGATGGTGAAGGGAGGGATTACTGGTGAAACAGATGTTGGAGGAGAGAGAGAGAGAGAGAGGTACGGGCGATGAATGAAGAAGTGGGGTATATTAAGAGTAGGAAGAGGAAGAGTTAAAATAAGAGGAGAGAGAGAGAGAGAGAGAGAGAGAGAGAGAGAGAGAGAGAGAGAGAGAGAGAGAGAGAGAGAGAAGTGGATAAGAACAACAAAAAAAGAGTGGGAGGGACAAGAAGAGGGAAGAGTCAGGTGAAAAAGTGGGATGTGGTTGGAAGAGGAAGTGGGAGAAAATATCAAAAGAGGCAAAGGAAGAAGAGGAAGAACGAGAGCTGGAGAGATGATGGCAGAGAGAAATATAGTTTGAGAGATTTTCTTGGGGAGAGAGAGAAGTTGAGGGGGAGAGAGAGAAGTTGAGGGGGAGAAAAGATGGAACAGGTAGAGAGAAACACAGATTAAAACGTACGTGGAAAAGTGGGATGCAGAGAGAGAGAGAGAGAGGGAGAGAGAGAGAGAGTAGAGAAGAGGGGTGTAATTGGAGGAAAGGTAGATGTAAACAGGAGGAGGGAGGAGGTAAATCAGGTAAAGAAGGAGGAGGTGGAGGAGGGAGGTTTTTGATGAGGAGAGGAGGGTGACGTGGGGGGGGGGGGAAGAAGGAGTACAAAGAAAAGCAAACAGCAACAGACCTTACGATCCTTTCGAGGCTGTTTGTTACAGAGTAGACTATGACTACAAGATCTAACTCTACATGCTGAAGGATAAGGATGGTAAACCAAGAAGCCTCCCCCCATCTCCAAACCCTCCATTTAAAACTGGTAAGAAAAAGTGAGAAAAACCACCATGCAGCATGGAAAAACTGACATGGAATTTTCATAGGAAAGACTGAAATGGAAAAGTTACTAGCTATAACACAGGAGAACTTTTATTGGTACATGGCGTGGGAAGGAAAAAGAACGAGAATAGGAAACTTGATCAATTATAGTTAATAGAAAACTTGGGCAGATGGAATCGAAAACTTGGCCAATTATAAATATGGTCAGTTATAATCCATAGAACACTTGGCTAACTATGATCGATAGAGAACCCAGAGCCCAGTGCGAAATGAACCTAGCCTCTATTAAATGTCCAACAAGAAAGACCCTCAGTGGAGCGCATCTCTCCTATAAGGACAACATAATTCCAAACCACTCTTTATAATGGGTTAAGGTTTCTCATCACTGATTAGGGTTTCACAAAAAAAATGTTTTCCCAATCCAGAATCTGTAATACGATCCAGATCGGTCCCAAAAGTTAATCTATTGATCCTTAGGACATGGGCTATCTACCCACCACATTTGGCCCAAAGCTCTCACCTAGGTTTTGAGTAATCCTGCTAACAGACAAACAAACAAACAGGGTGAAAACATACTGTCCTTGTCGGAGAGAATCAGGCCTTTGAAATTTTTTACAACAGACCAGCAGCTAACCTGCCACAGAAAAAAAAAAATTCTTAACCACCTGTGAAGAAGAACCAATCCCTACGTTATAAAATTTTTCTCTTCACTGCAATTATGTCAATTTATATTAGCAACCTCTGGCAATGAAAAGGTTCGAAGCAGTCTCCATAAAATTCTTCCACTATATGGCAGGTTAATTATCTATAGCTGAGAAGATAAATAGATGATAGAAATAATTAAATATTACATACGTTCTGAGGCTGAAAATTAAAGTTACGAAAAATTATGGAATATGTATCATCATGCAATCTTCGTCTATTCAGTTCTATAATTTGTCATTTGTCCTGCTTCTCTCGTTTCCTTGCCTTAATTATTCATGCATTCACTCGCGTTATGCATCATTCTCGCGGTCTGTCACGTCGCTTTCTAGATTTACTTCATGTTTATTTACTTTTTTCATCACCGTAGATATATCGAAGTTGGCACAGTGAAATATTTTAGGATTATATAGAGTGGATCGTTATTTTACTTTTAGTACATGCTGCCTTGAATACACATGAAGGTTTTTAAGTCAGTTTAGGAAATAAAGCAAACCATCAATGACACCAACACAGGACTGATCTGCGCCAGCATCCGTCCCAACACATCCCCTGTCACGTCCATCTCTATTAATTCTTCTCTCCACTCTCTCTTTCCTCCACATTTTCCTGCCATTCCTTCTACCCCCCCTCCCTTCTTTCTTCTCTGTTCCTTTCTTTTTTTTCTCTCCCTCTGATCTTTTCCTCTCACCTCTTCCTATTCTCGTGTACTGCCTCCCTCATCTGTCTTCCTTCTTTTCTCTTTAATTCATTTCTTTTCCTGTCTCCTTTCCCCTACTCACGTATCACTTCATCCCTCCACCCACCTCCCATCCCGAACCCTGTCCTCCCTTTCCCACCTCTCTTCCCCCTCCCTTCCCCATAAACCCATTCTCTTTGTTTCTGTCTGTCATTCTGTCCCCACCCCTCTCTCTGTCACTCTCTTGATTTCTTTCCTACCTCCTTCCCCTCCCCCTTCCTCCTTTGCATCATCTATACACCGCTTCTTCCCTCCCCACTCTTTCCCCCATCTTCCCTCCCCTCTCATTCCTCCACCTCTCCTTCCCTCCTCACTCTTTCCTCCACCTTCCCTCCTCACTCTTTCCTCCACCTTCCCTCCTCTCTCCCCTCCCTACCCACTTTCCCAGCTTTCCTCCCCTCCCCACCCTTTCTTCCTAGGCCCTCCTCTCCTTTCTGTCTGGTCTCTCCTTCCCTCATCCATCCTCGCTTATTTCTGCCATTCACACACACCATGACTCCCTTCCTCCTTCCCCCCTCCCTTCTTCCGTCCCCCTCTCTCTCCCTCCATCCCTGCTGTCTCTTCTCTTTGTTCTCTCCATCTTTCTTACCTCTTTCTCTCCTACCTTCTTCAATCCATCTGTCCTCATCTCTACACACACACACACACACACACACACACACACACACACACACACACACACACACACACACACACACACACACACACACACACACACACACACACACACACACACACACACACACACACACACACACACACACACACACACACACACACACACACACACACACACACACACACACACACACACACACACACACACACACACACACACACACACACACACACACACACACACACACACACACACACACACACAGCACCTCTCCCTCACACTTCCCTACCTCTCCTTCCCACTCCTTCCCTCCTCATCTCTTCTCTCTCTCCTTGCTCAGTGTTCCATCTTCCTGTCCTCCATTCACTGCCACAGCACCCCACCCCTGCCCTTCCCTCCACCCCTGCCCTTCCCTCCACCCCTTCATCATCTATTCAACCTTTCCTAATCTTGTTCTTAAGCGACCTCGTGTGTGCGACCAGGATATAATGGGGGAGCTTAATTGGCCATTTTAAGGTGTCCCAAGGCCCCTTCACCTGTGGTTGTTGTGGCCAATTTATACCTGCGGGTTAAGGAGCACGGGATGAGAGAGAGAGAGAGAGAGAGAGAGAGAGAGAGAGAGAGAGAGAGAGAGTCTCAAAAGTGTCTGAGGAATTAGTGGACTTAATCCTTTCACTATATAGGCATTCTTTGTCCTTCGCCCCTTTACCATAAGATTTACTTCTATTTTTACCCTAGATATCGCCAGGTAATTTTGTTCTGACTAATTGTAAACTATTTATTTAGTTTATGAGAGAACAGCTTGGGATTAAAGGATTAGAAGCGACCAGACTTACTATATAGTCATCTGTTAAACCAAAAATAACATAAAACTTCCATCAAAGCAGTGAATTGATCAAAGGGATTACACTGAGCCTTGTGAGTGGGGTAAAGTATATTAGTCTGAACATCATATTGCGAGAGGTAAGATTAATGAAGCCTGGTAGCGAGCATGTGAAAGTGGAATGCTAGATTAAAGAGAGCACAGGTCAAGGAGGGAATGTGATTGGAAAACTTGCTGACACTCTGAGGGGCCGGAAAGATAGCCAGGCAGAAGGCAAGAGATCCCTGAAGAGCGGGTTTTGACTGATGGAAATTTGGGATTGGAGTGGAACCTAGGCAGTGAATGAGTCAGGGGAAGATTTTTTTTACCCCTTCAGTGCGATAACATCATCATCATCATCGTCATCACCATCATCATCATTACCATCATCATCAGTCTGAGCCAGTCCACTAAATGACAAAAACATCTCCCATCTTACTCTCCTTTGATCTCTTCACTGTTAGCCTGTTCCATCCAACCCCAGCATATTTGTGCATCTCATCTATCCATCTTTTTTTTTTTTTTTTTTTTTTTTAATGCGAGGAAGAAGGAGCCAAAGGCAGCTAGCCCGCAATTATTGTTCCTTCCAAGAGAAAAACAAAATACAAGAGAGAGGCAAATTCAAGATCTTGTACGCTGTCTGACTTCCTCTCCAAGTTAGTCTCTAGGTTGCCAAACGTCACACCTCATCCGGGGTACTGCAGTGTTTTCGAAGCCTGGATTTTTATCATACACCACTGAACTCGTAATATGTTCTTCCCTCACCTGAAAATAATTAATTGTGCCAGTGCCGGGACTTCCTCCATATGAGTGATATTAACTGCGATGTCCACTTTGCTCTCCATCACAGCTCGTTAATTTCACCCTAGTTATTATCACTGAAATTAGGTCATACAGCAGTTGCGTTACGACGAATGGATTATGGCAGTCGGTATGGCGTGTTAACTGACTTCTGATTTAGCTTTATTCATGTTATCATAATTCATAAAATCCTTGTATAACAGTAAAAGATTCTCTGTATTGTAATAAGTTTTCTATCATTTCAGATAAGGGGTTTTGCAGCACCAAATGCCTAGTAGATGTTTTCTCATTCATAGATTAATTGGTAGTTTCATTAATCATTTCTTTACATCCCTTCAAATGTGTGGATCATTTATTCCATCTGTTTATAAGGAATAGTATTAATTTCCCAGTATTAGTGATTTTACGATAATAATTGTTTTAGAGCAGCTCGCAATTTAATTTAGGTGGTAATTTTACGCATGCGAAAGATAATCAGATCTTGGTTTATACAATGAACCGAAAGTTTCCACGTTTTCTGTCGAAGGAAGAAGACAGGGAGAGGAAAATGGAAGGATGAAAATAATAAATTAGTGAAACTGAGAGAAGGGAAGGGATGGGACGAAAAAAATGTGAAGGAGGGAAGTAGCGTGGAGACTGGGCTGTGGTGGCCATTTCCTGTGGTGGAGGGAAGGGTCGGGCGGAGCGGGAGGGAGATGCTGGGATGGAACGAGATGAGATTATGACCAGCCGGGAGATCATAACACACACACACACACACACACACACACACACACACACACACACACACACACACACACACACACACACACACACACACACACACACACACACACACGATACAAAAAAAAAGTATCTTCAGATTTGATCGAACCGACACCGCGAACGATGGGATCAATAGAGACTTACGAGGAGTTCTCGACATTAACAATCCTGTATACATGAAGGCGAAGCAGCATATGCTTGATGTAGAAGACTATACTGCGTTTTACTCTAACCTGGTCTAAAATTATCACATCTCCATCTTGGCTGCTGTGTTGTAATACTTGATTAGCACTAGACCAGGATGCTAGACGTGAATATGTGCTGTGGATATACGATAAAGCTACAACATTGTCTTTTTCAGTATTTGAGCTATGTGAAATAAGTTACAAAAGGAAAATCTTGACCAAGTTAGTATAAATAATCTTCAGTTAAGTTCTCTCCAAACTGAGGCCATGACTGGGTATTGGGTTGTACTGTATTTTAAGTGACTTTCGAGATTTCGTAACACTCCTACTTTAGCTATTTACTCAGCACATCACACCTCGGTGCTCGTTTATATGTTACTGACACAATCTACGTCCATATTTAAACTACATGAACAGCATGCAAATAAATGTCAAAGTGTATAATGCAGAATGATTCGCTTAAGAAGAGATACTGCGAAGCCTCTGACGGCATTCAGAATACGAACGATATAGGCTGGGATGAAAAAATGAAACAGCATCCTGGGGAAATCGGTTAAAAAGATTCCCTAACAGCCCTTCTTTGGCGATTTATTTTTGGTTACGGCTGGCTACTATAGTTTTGTAAGTTATTTATGGAGAATATGAAATATGAAAATGGTTCAGTTAACTCAGAAGAGGACAACGGGGTGTAATAAGCAAAATAATTCGCTTAGGAAGAGGTGTTAAGGAGCTTCTTTAATCCATGAATCGGAGGGTCGTATTCTTGGAGGTTATGAAAGCTGCTTGACACCACTTTCACGGCTATTTATTATTGGTTGCGGCTGGCTGATATCTTTTTGTACGTTATTTATCCAGAGTATACTGATATTAGAAAGTATTAATTAACACGGAAGAGGACGGCAAGGTGTAATAAACAAAAAGATTCGCTTAGGAAGAGGTGTTAGGGAGCTTCCTTACCTCACGAATCATAGGCCCGTATTCTTGTCGAGTAAGGAAGCTCCCTTACACCTTTCCCTAAGCGATTTATTTTGCCTGTTATACCTTACTGCCCTCCTCTGGGTTACATAAATCCTTCCGATAACGCCAGTCTCTGCACGAATAAGGTACAAAAGGATACTAACCATCCATATCCAAAAGCAAATCGCTAAGGAAGAAGTGTTAGGGAGCTTCCATAACCCATGAGAAACGACCTGCCTAGAGTGTGAGCTATACCGTAGTTTTTTTTTTCTTTTTTTTTTACGTGTCCTAGATTTTCGTCCTTTTGCAGCTGATTTCACGTAGCTCTGGGGCAGAAAGAGACAGTGCTACAGCTCTACCTACTTTCCATAGCGCTTCTTCGTGACTAGCGTCGTATTCTCGTGTCAGTCTATTTTCATAACTCAGCTTTCAAGATGGGGATATGGGAATTTTAGGCCAAGTTAGAGCAAAACAAGTATAGCGAATCGAGCTGTCTTTAGATCATTCTTTGAAACATACACGATGGACAAATTTGCGTAAGAACATATTGGATTTCGGTCCCAGTAGAAACTTTTAGAACTGCCAGAACTTGGTCGGAACCCTGTAGTCTGTTTTCTCGTAGGTTAAGAAGGCTTCCTAACACCTCTTCCTTAGCGATTTAGTTTTGGTTAATATCGTTTTGCTCCTTATGTATGTAAAGTAGGGCGATATACAATAATTTACCTAATACAGAAGAGGACAGTAAGGTGTAATGGACAAAATAAATCGCTAAAGAAAAGGAGGGTCCCTAACACCTCTTCCTTAGCGATTTATTTTGGGACATGGCTGGTTAATATCGTTTTGCACCTTATGTATGTAAAGTGAGGCGATATTAGAATAATCTACGTAACACAGAAGAGGACAGTAAGGTGTACAAAGCAATATAAACCTATAAGGGATATATATGTGTTTGAGAGAAGCAGCCTTAACGACGAGAATACGGGTTTGTATCTTATTTAAGAAGAATCAAAGGCTAGGAAGCGACAAATCTGTAAAAAAAAAAAAAAAAAAAGTAAGAAAAGAATCCAGGATCCGTTCATTTCTAGGTAGTGTACATATATTTCTTTCCATCATTTCATAGCAAGCTTACTTTGTGCTGCAGAGGGAAACCTTAATGTGTTTACACCAATATAAACACGCGACTCCTCGTTAGCGGTTATACACACGTCCCACAGCTACTTCCCTATTCCCCGAAAGGTCGACTGTGACGTGCAGAAGGGCAACTTAAACCTGCAGTTGAACCTGGGGCCGCAGCAGCAACAGTAGGGGAGGGCTTTCCTAGGCTGGTTAATTATTGTCTTCTAGCAGAAAGATTCGGGTAAAAAGGATGTTACTGGATGCAAAGGACTGAAAACTAACCAGATCTAACCCAACCTCAATCAGGACCATTACCCTCCTCACCTGAACCCATTCAGAACGGGGGTGAATTTTATATAATTCTTGCTATCATCCCTTCCAGCCTTATATCTAACCAGGGATTCATCCATCAGTTCAACGATCCTTCTTTCCATCCTCTCAGATTTTTGTTCGTTCACCCAAGGATTCTTTAAGCAGTCTATTTTTCCATCACTCCAACCTCTGACCTAACATCCATTCATCTATCCATCCTTCTTTCCATCAACTCAGACATCCATCCATTCATCCGAATGTCTGTCTATCCATCGAAGCATTAAATCTTTCAAAACCATAGTGCTTCGTTTTTCCAGTCCTGCCACATCCCACTATCCTTCTAACTATCTGGTCCTCCAAAGATTCCTTCCTCCACACTACCACCTACCTTCCACCCTTCTATCCATCACTTCAACCAACCAACCATTCCTCCACCCTACTACCCTTCAACCATCCAACCATTCTTCTGACCATCTAGCAGTTCTGTTAACCGTCCATTCTTCCGTCTAACATACCAACCACTACCCCTTTCATAATCTTACCATCCACCCAGCCAACCATCCATCTATCCATCCATTTAGACTCCGAGCCTTCCACTGATCCTTCCAGATATACAGCCATCTTTCAGCCACCCTTCTTTCCAGTAATCCAACCATCCAAGTATTAATGTACATGACCATCAATCTTATCCTGCCTCCAACATTTTAACATCCTCCCGTCTGTCTGTCTGTTTATTCAACCATCCACTCAACCATCCAAACATGCATACATCCTACCATCCTGCCAACTATCGAAATATCCTTCCAGTCAACCTTCCAACAAGCATTCCAGGCTGCCATACCTCTCTCCTTAACCATGCACTCAACCATTTATCCAATAAACTATCCATTTCTCGATTACTCAGACCATCCAACCATCCGTCCAGGCCTCCTCCTAACCATCCATCCAGCTTACCTTCTATACCACCAAACATTCATTCAACCTTTCTTCATGCCATTCAGACATTCTCCAGACCATCAATCCATCCTTTCAGCCATCCAACCATCCGTCCGATTGTCTCCGCAGTCATTAGTTCAATGGTCCTTCTATCCAACCTTCCCACTACCCAACCATCCGTCCGCAAATCAGCTCGACCATCCATCCAACCATTTATCCAACCATCCCTATAACCATCCTTGCCTCCAGCCTTCAAACCATCCACCCAGTCATCCTTCCGCCTACCTACACAACCCTCCCTCCAACCATCCAACATTCCGTCCGACTACCTCTGCAACCATTCAGTCAACCATCCATCCAACTATCTATCCTTTTGACCTCGCAACAGTCCAGTTAACTACATTTTTTTCATCCTTCCAATCACCCAATATTCCTTCCGCCTAATGCTGCAGCCATCCATTCACCATTCATCCAATTATTCTTATACCTTAATCATCAGACCATCTATCCTTCCAACCATCCACCAAGGCATCCGTCCGTAAATAACCCTTCTTCCAACCACCCAACATTCCGTTCATCTATCCCTAAAACCCTCCATTCAACCATCCTTCCAACCATCCAACCGTCCATCTTCCTATCCCTGCGACATGCCAGTCAACCACTCCTTTATTCATCCTTCCAACCACCCAACCATCTCTCCCCCTATGTTCACGACCATCCTTCCAGCAACCTAACATTCCTTCCGTCTGTCCCTCCAACCATCCATTCAACCATCCTTCCAACCATCCATCCATCTTATCCCCGCGACATACCACTCAACCACAGTTTTGTTCATCCTTCCAACCACCCAACCATCCCTCCCTCTATCTCTGCAGCCATCCATTCAACCATCCTTTCAACCATTCAACCATCCATCCACCTCGACCATCCAGACAGTGGTTTCCAGGCCTCGAATCTGCACTTTTATTATCACCCTCTTCTTTTCTTGTCCCCGTTTTTCTCGCCTTCCTTATCATATATTTTCGACGCACTGACAATATTTTCTTTTTATTCAGTCTGTCTTCACCTTGCTTCGTGTTTCGTGGATAGAGAGAGAGAGAGAGAGAGAGAGAGAGAGAGAGAGAGAGAGAGAGTAAATATACAAAGACAACTATTCCGCTTCATTTACAGTGCATGCCATAGATTCCTCACTCATTAGGTAGAGTGACATGAGATAGGGGAGAAATTGCCAATCATCATCATCATCATCATCATCATCATCATCATCCCTGCCATTATTCCTCCCTCTTGTTAATGAAAAATTATTTATGCACAAACTCACTGCTCTGTTTCTCAGTTCTCTTGCTCACAAAGGGTATACGTAATTGGTAATAGCTTTTGTTCTTTGGATTATGCAACTATCCACACACACACACACACAGACACACACACACACAGACACACACACACACACACACACACACACACACACACACACAGACACACACACACACACACACAGACACACAGACACAGACACACACACACACACACACACACACAGACACACACACACACACACACACAGACACACACACAGACACACACACAGACACACACACACACACACACACACACACACACACACACACACACACACACAGACACAGACACACACACACACACACACACACACACACACACACACACACACACACACACACACACACACACACAGACACACACACAGACACACACACAGAAACACACACACACACACACAGACACACACACACACACACACACACACACACACACACACACACACACACACACACACACACAGACACACACACACACAGACACACACACACACAGACACACACACACACAGACACACACACACACAGACACACACACACACAGACACACACACACACAGACACACACACACACAGACACACACACACACACAGACACACACACACACACAGACACACACACACACAGACACACACACACACAGACACACACACACACACAGACACACACACACACACAGACACACACACACACAGACACACACACACACAGACACACACACACACAGACACACACACACACAGACACACACACACACAGACACACACACACACACAGACACACACACACACACAGACACACACACACACAGACACACACACACACAGACACACACACACACAGACACACACACACACAGACACACACACACACAGACACACACACACACAGACACACACACACACAGACACACACACACAGACACAGACACAGACACAGACACAGACACAGACACAGACACAGACACAGACACAGACACAGACACACACACACACACACACACACACACATTCTCCTGTTGTTCTTCCATTATCTGTCCATCCCTTGTAACAATTAGCAATGCCACGAAGTAGGTTCTGCTCTCTCGACTTTGCAGGGCAGGAGTTACAACTATTTTTAGTGATGAAAAGGAACTCATTCATCGTGGCATCGATATAACCAGGCTGCCCCACCACTCTGTTATACAAACGTCCCTCAACCCCTTATCTATCCCCGAAAGGGACGATGATAGGCTGATGAAGTGTATTTTCCACCTCTCGTCCCGGAGGTTCACGTTCAGATGTGCTTAGGGCGACAACGACAGCGTGTGTTGGATATTCTAAACCAGTTTGATCAATACAATACAAACTCTACTTTAACTTTATCTCTTTATCCTGGCCTATACGCTTTAAATGTAGTCCACTATTTTCTAGCATTCCCACAGGAGAACGAGTATGGTACTTCTCTGAAACTACTTTTAACTGAAAACAATCCTTGGGACATTGTTAATCTAATTCATCATCATCATAGCCATCATCATTGCCATCATCATCATCATCGTCATTACCTCTGTCAGAGAAGTTGAACTGGATTCTATTCACCCTTGTCTGTGTGTTTATTTGTGTACAAGATATATGAAAAGTGTTATCCAATACCAGTGAAACCTGGGGTATAAGTGGGCAGTGGGTCGATGAAGAGTTTACTAGATTTTGAAGTGGCGCTGGATCTGAATGCATGAATAAATAATAAATTACATCGGCGTCGACGGAGGTATATCTTCTGTGAGATTCTGTAATTGGGCAAACTAAGAACTTAGAATTAATTATCTCTGCCGGCGATGTTGAAAGGTGGTTGGTTTATAAATCATAAATTATACAAGCACTAGGGGTGGCATACGCTCATTGAATGCTCTCTAGATTATCAGTATTTTCTATCCTGACCCACCACAGTCTTTACTTCTTTGCCTTTTCTTAGCACACCATCTCAGCGTTACCACACATTGTTTTCCTTTTGTTATCCATTCTTCGATATATGTGACCTCTCTCTGTATATTTCTACTTTTTTATTTTGTTGAATTGTCTCCTACGTTCCTGCTTTCTTTTATCTAAGAAGCTATCTTATCATTCTTCCGTGTTATTCTTTATCCTTTCCTTTCGGCTGTATGAATGTTCCTGATTCTTAGGAACATTGTTAGGTTGTAGACTTTTGAATCACGTGTTATTACGCGAAAGGAAATCTGATGATAAATAACTCCTAATAGTGTTCTTAATACTAAATGTCCTCCATGTTATTCCCTTTTTTTTACCATTTTCGTCGCCATTATAATCTGAACTGGTTTCCGAATTTTATAAACTCAAGCACTTCACTCATTATTATTGGAAGGAGCTGTGGAAGGTTTTTACTCATGACTTAAATGTTTTTCATTTTCATCTTCGAGGGAATTTCCCTCCTCGAGTAAGAAGTATATAATTATTGCTCCTTCCCAATGCCATAAAATGAAAACTGCTTCATCAGCAAATTTGAAGCTGCCTAATAATTCACCTTTTTTGTTACGTCCTTTTCCTTTTTCTTCAGAGCTGATGGTAATGGACGTTTTTCTCATTGTCAGAGGAGACTTCGCAGAATTTTTTCCTTAGCGATTGATATTGCTCTTTGCCCCTCAGTGTTTACGTGCTTCTAATCTGTCATTTTTTAATAGGAATTTATATGAGTTACAAGGGGATATTTAGATGCATAAACAAAGTAAACTGCCAAGGGAAAATGCTACGAAATCTTCTGTAACAACAAAAACAGGGTCCAGTGTCCCTCAAAAGGTTCAGTAAATATATTTGCTTAAATTTTGTCTCTTTCTCTAATACCTCTGTTAATAATTTTCTCCTTATTCTCAATTCCCATTATGTCTTTTATACTATCTTTAACTTGGCCAAGATTTTCCTCTTTTTGTAGCTTATTTCACATAGCTCAGGGTCAGGAAAAGATAATACTGAATCTCTACATCTTTTCCACGGTACTTCTTGATAAGGATCACGTTCTAATGTCAATCTATTGTTACAACTCAGCATTCAAAGTGCAGAGATGGCAATTTTAGGCCACGGTAGAGTAAAAAGGGGTATGGGCCAGATAGGTTTGTCTCTTCTGTAATATACTGTAGATAGTTCTCGCTCCTTCTCCAGTTTCAGTTCAGTGCTTTGTTATCAATTAAAACAATGCGGAAAGTGTTCTTGATTCCTGATAATTCTCATATACCTGGCTGACTCTTTTAAATGGTCTTGTGTTCAATAGCCAACACGAATCATGTTGGTCTCGTGGTATTTCCCCTTGTTTATATTTTTTTGATGATTAGAGTTTCCAGGATGTTCATAAAAGTTTACACACAACAGAGATGACTTTTTTTTTTTTGGTATGTTTGAAGCAATATAATAGACCCATTCTTCCGCGCACTGGGAACAACTTTGGCTTCCAAGCATTTTGTAAATAGTTTTGCCAGTCTGACTGATGGTTAATTACCTGTATTATTAATGAGATCGATGATGGGACTGATTCTTCTTCCTGTTTTATCCCTCTTCTTTTCGTTCAGAGTTTGCTTTATTTCTTCCATTGTAAACTGAGGATCTCCATCTCATTAGTTCCGCCGTCCTGGCCAGATTTCTTATCCCTGTCTGGCTCCTGTGACTCATTCTCAGCTGAATAAAGTAATCCAGTTGTGGCTTGAATAAAATACTAAATATGTGGCCAAGACAGCATTGTCGCTTGTTCAGCTTGGCCTAACCTTGTGCGGTTGATGTAGCAGTTTTTGTCTTTGCTTTTCCAGGGAAGTTCCTCAGTAAAACAACTAGCTTCATTTCATGCTAAAAGATCATCTCCATGATTGCATTTAGTGTGCATTCATTGAACCTTTGACTGTGAGAGAATTTCAATTTTCCTCTGATGTACTTTTGAATATTTTTCTTGTCTTTCTCTTGCTTGTATCGAGTCATTCCTTGTCCTGTATATGTTACTTCATTTCTCTAGAGACTCCCTAGTACTACAACTCAAGAGGTTAAAGTTAACTACATGTACCCTGTCAATTTTACCTCCAGTTTCTGGCATTATTCTGACCCTAACTTAATCTTTTCAACTTTTGGACGTCATTTTTTACTTTTCGCGTCTAGTATCAGATCACTTTAATCTAAGCACAGACCTCTACGTAATGAAGGACCTTACTAGTTTTAAAAGTCTCTCATTGGCCGTATAAACCAATCAGTCGGTAGCATGAATCAGATATACGTAACTGTGTTCAAGGACCTAATTCAACTTACTCTTTCCTGCACTGATCTGCCCTAGCCTACCTTACCTGTATCTTACCCAACCCTACTCAGACTTACTTCATACTAACTTACCCTAACTTTCCCTTCAATACCCTACCTTACCTGTATCTTACCCAACCCTACTCAGACTTACTTCATACTAACCTACCCTAACCTTCCCTTCACTACCCTACCTTACCCAGCCTTGCCTTACCATACTCTACCGTACCCTACCCTTACTTCCATATCCTGACCTTCCATACCCAATCTTGTCCTACTCAAACCTTCTCTACCCTACCTTACCCTATCCAGACCTTACCTGCCCTACCCTACATTACCTTACCCTACCCTACCGTACTCTACACTAACCATCCCAGCCCTACCTTACCCTACCCTGACCATCCCTACACTATCCTACCTTACCCAGCCTTACCCTGCTTTACCTTACCCTAACCTGCCGTACTTTGCACTTACCTTAACCTAACTTCCCTACACTACCCTAGCGTACCCAGCCCTACTCTACCTTATGCTACCCAAACCTTCCCTACCCTACCTGACCCAACCATAACCTTCCTGACTCTACCTTACCCTGCCCTGCCCTGCCCTACCATATCCTATACTAACCTGCCCTATCTTATCCTACGAGGACACTAACCTACTCTATCCTACCCTAAGCTACACCCTACCGTTCCCTACCCTAAGCTACACCCTACCCTTCCCTACCCTGCAATACACTGCTCCATTTTCTAGTGTTGGCCTAATTTCACCTAACATAACATACCCTACCCTACCTTGTCATGATACGAAGATTGTAATAATATAGGTCATGGGGGTGAGGGGATCTGCAGGTAGGAAGTGTGTATGGCAGTGAAAATATTGAACGGAAAGGCATAAGGGTGAACGAATGAATGATTGAATGTGTATATGCATGTGTTTGCATGTACGCATGTATCCACGTTTGTGTATGTGTACGTGTATACTCACGTGTACAGTATGCGTGCATTCATGTGTATATGGAGATGTCCATAAATGTATGATTGTGTGTGGGTATGTGTAGGCATGCCTGTGTGCATTTGGGTATGCGCATGCATATGCATGAAAGTATGTATTGATGTGCATTCAAAATCCATATTTATATATATATGTGCAGGCATTTGTTCATATATGTATGTGTACACCCACAAAAAATATGCGTTACCCTTGTGGTGTGATACAATATGGCATAAGGACCAAGGGTTCTGAACTACTACCAGTACCAAATGAACACAGTTTCACTTTTACAAATCATTTCAGAGTTCATCGCACCCAGAGGTAACGATCATTTTTTTTGGTGGGTGTACCTGAAGATATGTACGTCTGATTTAATATGTATGCATCTACGTGTGTTATGTAAGTATGGTATTATGTATGTACTGTACTTACCTATGTACTTATGCATGAATGTATGCATTTATATATGTATTAATGCATGCTCGTTATACGTACAAATATACCGTACTTACATATATGCATACATTCATGCATATGTAAGTATATATGAATGTGGGCATGTGTATGTCTGTATACAGGAATGTATATGATGTATGCACGTAGGTATGTGTGTATGTTTACTTGTACGTGTCTCTATGTATGAATGCATTTTATACATGATTTAAAATAGGTATGCAAGCATGTTAGTGCGTGAGTATGTTTGTATATTGATATATGGCTGTATGCACGTGCTGTTATGTGAATGTGTGCATGTGTACATGTGCATGTACCAGCATGAGCGTCCATGCGCGCAGGCGCGTTTCCGTGTGTGTGTGTGTGTGTGTGTGTGTGTGTGTGTGTGTGTGTGTGTGTGTGTGTGTGTGTGTGTGTGTGTGTGTGTGTGTGTGTGTGTGTGTGTGTGTGTGTGTGTGTGTGTGTGTGTGTGTGTGTGTCAGTGTGCATGTGCATGTATATTTATGTGTCCGTGCGTATGAGTGTGCCGGTGTTTGAAAATGTTTTAGACAGTACGTTAAAGAAAATTCATGAATAATGTACTTTGGTAATAGGCAGGTTATATGCCTAAAAGGCTAAAAGTGACATTGAATTATACATAAAAATCAAAATTTACCAAAAGCAAGGTCCACCCATAGTACAAAATACCCGCATGTAGAATCAAGTGAAATAACCTTACTTGTAAAGGGTGGTGGGGTTGGGAGGCTGTGGTGGTTGGGGTTGGGGGATTGTGGTGGTGGGGGTAGGAGTTGTGCTGTAGTGGTACTTCCCAGCTTCTGTTCTGTTCTCTTCTCCTGTCTTGTCTTTTATCTTCTCTCCTCCTGTCATCCTCAACTCTTCAGGTCAAAATCTGTCTGAAAAAAATAAAATGAAATTAATACAGGCTCTTTAGACAGCTGAGGGAAACAGAATATTTTCCATTATAACCATCCCAACAAAATTTTGGGAAATGTAAACGTTCTGGTACTTTAACAGTTTATCATCACAACACCAACATTATTTAATTGAAGTGGCAAAGGCAAAAATAATAATACGGTACCGATAACAATGTTTTTGTTGTTGTTGTTGTTGGTGGTGGTGATGGTGGTGGTGGTGGCGGCGATTAATGGTGGTAATAATGAGCTGATGATGATGGCGCTTAGTGGTAGTGATGGGATGGTGGTGATGGGATGGTGGTAATGGGGTGGTGGTGGGGGTAGTGGGGATATTGGGGGTGTTGTAGTGATAATGATGAAGTGGTGGTTATGGTGATGATGGGCTTGTGGTGGTGTGGCGGCAGTAGCAGTGGCAGTAATAGTGGCAGTGGCAGTGGGTGTGGTGGTGGTGGTGATGGTGGCGCAAGTGGTAGCTAATGGTGGTGGTGGTGATGTCGTGGCAATGGTAGTTGTGATGTGGTAGTGGTGGTGGTGGCGGTGGTGGTGCTGGTGGTAGTGCTGGTGGTGGTGATGGTGGTGGTAGTGCTGATGGTGGTGGTAGTGCTGATGGTGGTGGTGGTGCTGATGGTGGTAGTGCTGATGGTGGTGGTAGTGGTAGTGGTGGTAGTGGTAGTGGTGGTGACTGCGATGGTACTGCAGCTGTTTTCTTGTGTCCCATCTCTTGTCTTTGTCTTCTGTCCTGTTGTCTCGTCTCGTTCTCACTTCTTCTTTAGCTCTCTTGGTCAAACCTCTCTGAGAAGAACATGGAATTAGTAACAGAATAATAATAGCAGCAGTAATAATCATAGCAATAACAACAGCAACGATGATAATAACAATATCAATAATAGAAATGAGAGAGAACATTAATAGAAATAAATAATAATAGTAATAGAAACAGCACTAATACTAATAGGAGAACCGGGTAAATGTACGTTTTACTTTAAGTAGCAGAAGGACCTTAGCAGTTCAGTTCCTATTGATCCAGTTTGTTTTCTGTATTATTCTGTTTTCGTGGTGGCGAGTAGTTGCTTTACATCTTACCCCATGTTATCATATTTTGCTTATGTCTCACCGGCGTTTGTAATGGCGGACTTCCTAAAACTTACTTGATTAAGATAGGCTAGGTTAAATTGCTGGGTTATGTTTGGTTCAATTGTTAGGTTAGGTTAGATTTATTTTAGAATATGTTAATACGTATGGTTAGGAAAACATACCTAAAAGGCTATCAGTATGTTAGTTGGAGTAAGTGTTGCCCATTCAATCGAGAAACAGCCGATAACAGCAGAAGGAACATGACTAAATACAACAGGGAAAAATTTTACGTGAAACGTTCGTTTACCACCCCCAAATATAACCAGGAAAGTTTAAAAGACTATCAGGAAAAAGAGCCGATTTGGTAAGGTACGTCTGCTGCTTAAAGTAAAACATAATTACCGGAGACTCGTAATCATAGCAATACCAAAAATAGAGGAGCAATAATAGCGTTAACAATAGCAACAGTAATAACGGCAATAGCAACATCAATTCGTAGTAATGATAGCAATAATAGCAACAATACCACATTCAGCAAGGAGCACTCAGAATAATACCCGCGCTAGCCAACTGGTCTAAGGGCTGAATATTTGACTGCCCTACGTCCTTGGCCCTCGACAGCTTACGACAGATATAGTGATAGTTTTCAGAATAAGTCGCTAAAGAAGAATTGCTACGAATCCTCCAATGCCACCTAGAATAACCACTATGAAACTATCAAACAATCATACCCAACAACAAGTTTCTCTGGCAGTTTATAATTCGGAAAACACACTAACCCAGTAAGAAATCTCTCATCCTGAATTAAATCCACTCAGGCTTACTTACTTGCATGTCAGACTCTTCTATGTTAATGTATCATGATTTTCTTAACATATATTTTACCATTAATGAAGAAAGATGTCCTAGAAAAGCAATCGGCACTCCTTCCTCCACATCACGGCTCCAACTAACACACATTACACCTATCCACCTGACTTAAATTAACCCATTCTGGCTCACACGCGTATTAACCTAGAATAAATTAAGTGACAATGGATTTTTGTACACATTAATGGAGAAAAATGTCCTGGAAAAAGCCGTCTGCAGCCCTCCCCTCGACAGCACGGTCTACAGTGAACACGTAAAATGTGACGTCATCTAAAATTCGCCTTCTTTCTCGGATGCCTCTCTAATATTTATACTTAACGCCTAACCGGCAACTCAACCAGGTAACCAAAGAAAAAGGAGGAGTAAGAGAGAACGTGAAGATAAAATAGACTGTAAGGGAATGTAATCCTTAGAAAGAATATAAGCAAACGAAAAAGGGTAAGCTTAAGAGAACGTAAACTTAAAAAGGAACATGAGCCTATGAAAGAACATGACTTAAGAGACAGAGACACAAACGGGGAAATAAAGGAACGTTGTGGTGTTGATGTGGATGTAATTATTTGGATAGATAGACAGACAAATGAGGAAGTAAAGGAGCGTTGTGGGGTTGATGTGGATGTGAAGTTACGTGGAGAAACAGACAAATGAGAAAGTTAAGGAGCGCTGTCGTGTTGATGTGGATGCTGAGTTCATTGGAGAGACAGACAGACAAAGGAGGAAGTAAAGGAGAGTTGTGGTGTTGATGTGGACGTGGTCGAAAGTGTTACGAGAAATTCTCTGAGATGGTTTGGCCATGTGGAGAGGATGGAGAATGGGAAACTTGCTAGGAGAGTGTATGTGAGTGAGGTGGAGGGCGGACAGGGGGAGGGAGAGGGCGCATATGAGTACCTCTGCCAACGCCTGTATGTATGTGCGTATGCATGTATGTATGAATGCATTCATGTATATATGTATGTATGTACGAATTTCTTCACTGACCATTATTACCTTCACATAATATAGCGGCAGTTAACAGAAAGCACCTTCAAAAAATGAGGCCAGTCTAACACCCGGAAACTCCATGGCATTGAAACAAGTGATTTGGTGGTGATTGGGGGGTGATTGGACAGTGATATATAAGGGCTGAGGAGAGGCTAGCCTGACAATAAATCCACAAACCTCAAAAGAGGAACATCCCCGTGGAGAGTTGGTTCGATGGAGCGATTTTTTGTGATTGATGGTAGAATTTATGGTGTGTGTGTGTGTGTGTGTGTGTGTGTGTGTGTGTGTGTGTGTGTGTGTGTGTGTGTGTGTGTGTGTGTGTGTGTGTGTGTGTGTGTGTGTGTGTGTGTGTGTGTGTGTGTGTGTGTGTGTGTGTGTGTGTGTGTGTGTGTGTGTGTGTGTGTGTGTGTGTGTGTGTGTGTGTGTGTGTGTGTGTGTGTGTGTGTGTGTGTGTGTGTGTGTGTGTGTGTGTGTGTGTGTGTGTGTGTGTGTGTGTGTGTGTGTGTGTGTGTGTGTGTGTGTGTGTGTGTGTGTGTGTGTGTGTGTGTGTGTGTGTGTGTGTGTGTGTGTGTGTGTGTGTGTGTGTGTGTGTGTGTGTGTGTGTGTGTGTGTGTGTGTGTGTGTGTGTGTGTGTGTGTGTGTCTGTAAAAATCTCTTG
Organism: Coenobita brevimanus; assembly: GCF_032717465.1. Lineage (NCBI taxonomy): Eukaryota > Metazoa > Arthropoda > Malacostraca > Decapoda > Coenobitidae > Coenobita > Coenobita brevimanus. The sequence goes on from NC_137049.1 coordinate 6,370,795, forward strand.
GCAGCCGTGAGAAGAGTTCCGGCATTCAATATGCACATAGTATTCCTCATCATTATTCAGTTTGGCATTATGGTCGAGGGTCACTACATAACAGAATCTACGAGGTTTTAGACTAATAGCTTCAAAATAAAGCCAACAGGGCAATCTCAAAACTGACATTGCCTTGTGACCATCCTCTTCCAGTTGTTCCGAAAAGTAGAACATTTCATCCCGAGCTATCCATCATCATCTCCATCACATTTCGTTGACATCAGATAAAAACTAATCGTTTTGCCAAGACCGGAAGTATTCTCACGAATGTCGTGAGAATGATTTCGCTCTTGAGAAAATTATTATTATTATTATTATTTTCTTTTTTTCGATATGAGCCAGATTTGACTCACTAGTGGAGTGGCACTTCATGACAAAATCTTCGAGGTTTCAGGGCAACTGCTGAAAAACAGTGGCTTAAGGACATGTTCGTTATATTGGGGAGGACCTATTCTCATGACAGCCGTGAGAATAGTTCCGGCCTTTAGAAAAGGATTAGCTATTTTTCCTATATGCACCAAGTTTTGTACAATCGTCGAGGGGCTCCTCATGACAAAATCTACGAGGCCTGAGAGTAATTGGTCAACGACAAAGGTTACAGGGCAAGCTCATTATATTCGGGTGGGAATTATTTTGTCAATAGCTGCGAGCATAGTTCCAGTTATTAATAAACACATAATAGTTATCCGATATCAAATAAACATGGTAGAAAGGTCGAAGGGCGGCTCATGACTAAATCTCCAAAGATTCAGAGCAATAGCTGAAGGTAAAGCCTACTGGGCTACCTGGTTATGTTGGGGCTGTACCTGTGAGTAGAGTTCCAATCTTGAGAAAACGAATATATATATATTTTTTTACTTGGACCAAAGTCGCAGGACACTGCATAAGAAAATCAGAGAGATTTCAGTGTGATAGCTTAAAGACAAAGCCTACAGGTGAAGCTTATTATATTGGGGCCAGAAATTTTCTCATGGCAACAGTGAGAATATCTTCGGTCTTGAGAAAACGATTTTTTTTTTTTTTTTTCGCGACATGAATAATATTTGGTACAGTGGTCGAGAGGCATTTCATGACAAAATCAACCGGGTTCAGACCAATAACTTAATGCTAAGCCTACAGGAGAGTCCCAAATTTGACCTTGTTATGAGACCTTGTCCTTTGTGTTATTCCTTTGAGAAATAGTAAATCTGGTCATGGGCTACCCCTCAACAGCGTCACCAAATTTCGGTTAAATCAGATAAAACTTTCGTTATATAAGGGCAGGAACTATTCTTACGGCAGCAGTGAGAATATTCTTGGTTTGCCGTAAATAAATAGCATTTGTGTCATATTAATCAAACTTGGTAGGGAAGTCGAAGAGCGGCTAATGAGAAAATCTACTAGAAATCAGAGCAACTGCTGAGATGTAAAGCCTACAGGGCACGTTCGTTATACAGATGCCGGAACTATTCTCACGGCTGCCATGAGAACAGTTCATAATTGAGAAAGTGGTTACTTTTCCTTCGATTGATACAATCGTTTGAAGGGCATTTCATGATATGAACTACAAGGTTTCAGAGTACTAAATTAAAGACAAAGTCTATAGGACAAGCTAATTATACTGGGGCTAGAATTATTCTCACGACTACCGTGAGAGTTGATATAGAGTAAGAAGTTAAAATGTTATGTGTTGACTGTTTATCAAATGACTGAGTGGTGTGTACTTCTAGAGAAGCACAAAAGTTACAGTATGTGTTTTATGTTACATCCGATTATTTTACCAATGGCAAAGAAGTTACTTACTTTTAAATATTAATTTGTCTTATTGGCATTCTAAAATATGAAGTTAATTACCACTCGTTTTCTGGGACTTTAGGGAATTTAATGCTAAATTCGGTCATCACTTGCAAATCTAATTTTATTTAGCAAACGTGGAAATGCTGGTACTTTATTAAATTATACATATATTAATATATTGAACTACATCGAGCTATCAAAATTCCTTCAGTTTATATTTTTTGAAAAAGTTATAAAGTGATAACCGTACTTTAAGTTGTGGGTATACTGTATATTTTTAACTACGTCATTTTACTCTAGAATACCAGAAATAAATGAAAATATATTGAGTTTCTGCTCACAGTCTTGTACCAGTGAAAGTAAACATTGTCATACCATTGATGGAACACCGCCAGTGTACTGTACACTGCGTATGTGTTTGTGATCAATTTACCGGCTGGTTTGTAGGTGTCTACCTGTCCGGCACAGCTTCTTGACAGAAAACTGCTGTCTGGGTATTGCTTTTGTTTAGAGTTTCATTCAAACCAGTGATATAATAATATGGTCTAAATATTTTGCATGTTTGGCTCAAGTATATTGCCATGAAGACAAAGAAGAGGATGTGATATAAGATCGTATTTTTTGGGGAAAAAAATTCATTATAGCTTTAGTTCACACATAAAAAGGTGGAGAAATAAGTGCTAGAAGACTTATAATAATCTAGAGTCACTAAGAATATATATATACCGTATATGTTTATTTTTCATCTTTACCCAGCCGATTCTGATACGGTACCGATTATCAGATAACTTTTCCCTTCCGATCCAGTTACCGATAGTAATTGGCTTTGGCTTGCAAATGAACAGCACTATAGGTGACTAAACACTGAATGTTTGCTAGGTAGGTAGGTGGGTGGGTTACTAGGTAGGTAGGTAGGATGGTAGAGGGGTAAACATGGGCTGTTGTAAGGTAGGTAGGTTGGGCGGTAGGTAGGATGGTTGGTAGGTAAACAGGGGCTGTTGCAAGGTAGGTAGGTAGATAAACTGGAAGAAGAGATGTGGGTTGCAGCGTGAAAGGCTCTCATGGTTGCGACAGCTCTCGAATTCCACTCCAACTAAAGCTATGCCGCTAGGATATTATTTAGCTATGCGAGTACACAAGCTAACGTGTGTTATCTTAGTCTCCATTAGCCTTTTTATCGTCAAGACAATTCTAAAATTGTATTAAAGCGACGACAGATTTATCTTATTAATCTGACTGAATCATACTGTAAGTGAGCCTGAAAGAGAGAAACCATTGTCTTCATTAACTCCCTCGTATTTTGATGTTATTGAGCTGAGTGAACACCGTGTAGCATCGTGAGTGTCAGTTGTCTCATTTTACCTACTCATGATCACAACAACTTTTGAATTGTTTTCCAGCTAATTCCAGACGATTTGACTCAGCTAAAAATGGGTCACAAGAGCCTGAGTGTTAAGCAGAGCCTGAGTGTTAAGCACTCAGGGAGACAGACAGGTAGGTAAATAGACTGATAGATAGATTAATAGGTAGTTAGGCAGGCAGATAAGGAGACATAGGTAGGTTGGTAGATAGATATGCAGGTAGGTGAAGAGATAAATAGATAGATAGGCAGGATGTAGGCAAACAGATAGATCGTTAGGTAGAAAATAAGACGAGGTGACACAGAAGTAACACCGCGGGAGAACAAGGCAAAGGAAACAGAGCGTAGGAAACGGCCAAGGTCTCGAGGGTCGCTTCTAGTTCGATCAGATGGCCTTTGTAACGCGAGCTTTATTCGGTGTCACGGCTCTTTGTGCTGCGAGTGGCACTGGCCGTATTGGTGGCGTAGGCTGGAGGACACCTGAAGAACACCTGAAAACTGGAATACACCTGAAAACTGGAGAACACCTGAAACCTAGAGGACACCTGAAAACTGGAAACACCTGAAAACTGGAAAACACCTGATAACTGGAAACACCTGAAAACTGGAAAACACCTGATAACTGGAAACACCTGAAAACTGGAAACACCTGAAAACTGGAAATCGCCTGAAAACTGGAAACACATGAAAACTGGAAAACACCTGAACACTGTAGAACACCTGAAAACTGGAAAACACCTGAGCACTGGAAAACACCTGAACACTGGAAAACACGTGAAAACTGGAAAACACCTGAACCCTGGAAAACACGTGAAAACTGGAGGACAACTGAAAATGAAAAACACATGAAAACTGGAAAACACCTGAAAATTGGAAAACAGCTGATTACTGGAAAACACCTGAAAATTGGAAAACAGCTGATTACTGGAAAACACCTGAAAACTGGAAACACCTGAAAACTGGAGAACACCTGAAACCTCGAGGACACCTGAAAACTGGAAACACCTGAAAACTGGAAAACACCTGATAATTGGAAAACACCTGAAAACTGGAAAACATCTGAAAACTGGAGGACACATGAAAACTGGAAAACACTGGAAAACTGGAAAGCACGTGAAAACTGGAAAAGATTTGAAAACTGGAAGTCCTGAAAAATGGAAAACACCTGAAAACTGGAAAACACCTGGAAACTGGAAAACAACTGAAATCTTTGCACAGAGATTACCAGTTTCCTCCTGGGGCAACGACCTCCCTGCCGTGTTCTAAATTTGAAGGGGAATTTCTGAGCACCACTTTCTTGGCGATTTATCTCACATATTGCACATTTTCTCCTTTACGTTATTCAAGGGAAACTATGTCGGTACTATACTCCTTTTACTTTCACTTGACATAAAATTGCGACCCAGCTATCTTGAATGCTGAGCTATAACTACAGACTAACGCTAGAATATGATGCTAGTCACGAAGAAAGTCTATTGAAAGGAGGTAGCGCCGTAGCACTGTCTTTTTCTGCCACTAAGCTCCGTGAAATGAGCTGGAAAAGGACGGAAATCTGGGCCAAGTTAAGGTAAAAGAGGCATGATGTGTTTATTTTCGTCTGGCAAAATTGGGCCACCCTTACTACATGAATATTCAGTCATGGTTGAATGGAAATAAAGGAGCATTAATTATGAGTGAGAAATAAGTCTCCTTGGTTACTGGTCAATTTACACTCTAGTCTGACTATATCTAGCCAGCAACTAAGCTGAAAGAGGTTACGGATATTTGCCAGCTGAAAATGAACAGATTATAATATACAAAAGATGAAGGTTTAATGGGCATAAAAAATCACTGCACTCAAACTATTATTTTTACAGCACCCATTTACGAAGGGAAAGCTATATTCTCATGGCCCTTCCCCACTCCCAGCCCTCACTCCCCACTCCCAGCCCTCACTCCCCACTCCCATTCCCACTCCCCACTTTCCACTCCCCACTCCCGACTCCCACTGCCCACTGCCCACTCCTCACCACAGTTCCACCTCATTCCTACCACCACCTTTGCCCCTCACGTCCATTACATTACCGACCACACCCGTTCCAGGAAGGCGTTGTGGAATAAACCCTCACTGCACTGAAGCCACTAATCTCACAACACTCACCCCCCACCCATCCCACTCGCTCCTCTACCCCATCCCACTCACTCCCCTAGCCCATCCCACTCACTCCCCAAGTCCATCCCACTCATTCCTCTACCCCATCCCACTCGTTTCTCTACCCCATCCCACTCACTCCTCTACCCCATCCCACTCACTCCTCTACCCCATCCCACTCATTCCTCTAGCCCATCCCACTCATTCCTCTACCCCATCCCACTCACTCCTCTAGCCCATCCCACACTCCTCTAGCCCATCCCACTCATTCCTCTAGCCCATCCCACTCATTCCTTTGCTCATCCCACTCATGCCTTTGCTCATTCCACTCATCCTTTGTTCACCACACCTATTTCTTAACTTCTCCTTCGACGGTAGGGACGACGCAGGTCACACGGTCGAGGAATGTGTTTTGTTATGCAATTTAAACCCTAACACTTCTTCCTAAGCGATTTATTTTGCCTATTACGTATTTTCGTTGTCTTCTGTGATACTTAAATCTTTCCAATATAATCAAACTCTCAAAAACTAAGGCGGAAAACTATATGACAGACGTGTCCAAAAATAAATCGTTAAGGGAAAGGTGTTAGGGAGCTTCCTTAACCGATGGGAATACGAGCCTTAGTATTACAAAATATAGAAGTAGAAGAAGCAGTATAAAGAGAGGTTCACCATTGTATGAGAAGAGTATGGCTGGAGGCGGCGAAAAACAGTTCTTTCTCTCTCCCCCTCTCCTCCTCTGTCTCTGTCTCTGTCTGTCTGTCTGTCTGTCTGTCTGTCTCTGTCTCTGTCTCTGTCTCTCTCTCTCTCTCTCTGTCTCAGTCTCTGTCTCTCTCTGTCTCTGTCTGTCTGTCTGTCTCTCTCTCTCTCTCTCTAGTCAGGAACTGTGTGAAAGTGGAGGGTTGAGTGAGATGATTAGTAGACATGGAGAGAGGAGGCCGGCAGGTAGGAAAAACAGGCAACAAAAAAGGTATGTAAAAAGCTAGAGAGGAAGGTAAAAAGGTAGAGAGGAAGGTAAAAAGGTAGAGAGGAAGGTAGAGAGGGAGGTAGGAAGGTAGAGAATAAGGTAGGACGGTAGATAAGGAAGGAAGAGAGGAAGGTAGGAAGGTAGAGAGGAAGGTAGGAAGGTAGAGAGGAAGGTAGGAAGGTAGAGAGGAAGGCAGAATGGTAGATAGGAAGGAAGGCAGAGAGGGAGGCAGGAAGATAGAGAACAAGGTAGGAAGGTAGAGAGGTAGAACGACAGGAAGGAAGGAAGGTAGAAAGAAGGTAGGAAGGTTGAGAGGGAGAGCGGAAGGCAGGAAAGTAGAGAGGGAGCGAGCGAGGTAGAAGAGAGTGAAGTGAGAGTTACACAGTGTTACATAACTTACACAAACAACAATCAAGAGCGTATTGTGGAATCTTTGGCTCAGAGGGATGGAGAGAGAGAGAGAGATGGAGAGAGAGATAGAAGGTAGAGATGAGGAAGGAAGAGGTGGGAGGGAAGGAAAGAACGTGGAAGGTGAGATACCAGCAATAGAGGGAGAGACGAGAAGAGGAGGGGGAGATAAGAGAAGGGAGAATAAGCGAGGAGAGAGAAGAGAATGGACAGTAGGAGAGAAGAGAGAAGAGAAAGGATAGTAGGAGAGAAGAGGGATGGATAGAGAGAGAAGGGGAGAGAAAGGAAGGGATACGGAGGAGGGCAGGTAGGAGATGTGAACATAAGGATGAGAGGAGAAGGCGTGTATAGAGAGAAAAAGAGCAAGAGAGAGAGAAATAGAAGTGAAAAGAGAGCGAGGAGAGGAAAAAGAGATGGCAAGTAAGTTGGCACGAGTGAAGGGGGGATGGAGGGGTGAGATGAAAAAGGAAGATGAGAAGAGAGTAGGAGAGGATGGGAGAGATAAAAATGGAAGAAAGGAGGAAAGGGGAAACAGAGAGAGAGAGAGAGAGAGAGGTGAGAATGGGGAGTAAGGAGGACAGGAGGAAGAGAGGAAAAGACTGGAGGAATAAGAAAGAGAAAGAAGAAAAGAAGAAACGAGGGAGATAAGAAAGGAGGAAGCGCGGGAAGGAAGGAGAAAATGCAAGGACGAAAAAGCATAAAAGGAGGCGAAAGAGAGGTGGAGGGTTAGGCACTCAGGCAGAAAGACAAGCAGTGAGGCAGAGAGAAATCAGGCACGTAGGCAGGTACGGAGGCACCATGGTAGGGGTGAGGCAGGTAGGGAGGTAGGTAGGGTAGGGATGAGGAAGGAAGGGAGGAAAGCAGGGTAGGAATGAAAGTAGGATAGGGAGGGAGGCATGGTGAGGGGACAGACAGGGCAGGGAGGTAGGGGTGGAAAGGGTAGGGTGGGGGGCAGGGTAGGGAGGGAGGAAGGCAGGGAAGGAGAAGGACACCAGTCCTGTATGAGACAGCCCTAGCATGTATTCAATATGGACGGTAGGTGTTAGCGCCAAAGTGGTGACATGTGCAGATGTAGGAGGACTACTGGACCCCAAGGAGGACTACTGGGACTTGGGAATAGGCCCTGAAGCCTTTACCCAGTCGGACACGTAAAAAAAAAAAAAAAGATAGGCATAATAGAGAGGGAGGCAGGTCGGGAGGAAGACAGGGTAGGGAGGGAGGCAGAGTAGATATCTAGACAGTGTAGGGGTGAGGAAGGAAGGGGTGGGGCAGGTAGGGAGGGAAGCAGGTAAGGCGGGAGGCAGGGTAGGGAGAGAAGCAGGTTGGGAGGAAGGCAGGGTAGGAAGGGAGGAAGTTATGGAGGGAGGCATGGTAGAGGGAGGCAAGGTAGAGGGAGGCAAGGTAGGGGTGAAGAAGGTAGGGAAGGAGGCAGGGTTGTGGTGAGGTAGGGCACGACTATGGCAAGTTGGTAGGGAGGCAAGGTAAGGGTCAGGCAGGTAGGGAGGTAGACTGGAAGTAAGGGAGACAGGCAGACAGGAAGGGAGGCAGACAGAGAATGAAGCAGAGGGGAAAGAATACAGACAAAACATAAACAGATAGAGCGCTGACAGCGAGGTAAACTGAGAGGAGTAACAAGGAGAAAGGTGGAAGGTGGGCAGGTAGAAAGCAATCAGGCAGTCATGCAAGAGGCAGGCAAATAGACAGACTGGCAGGCAAATGACAGGGTGAAAGGGAACAAAGGGGTGAAGGTGTGAGAAGGGGGGGGAGGGGGAGGAAAGAAGGGGGGATGGGGAGGGAGGGAGAGAAGGAAGAGTGGTGAGAGAGGAAAGAGAGTAGTAAGTGTGGGAAAGTGGGGGTAGAAAGTGAGGGCTGAAGAGTGAAGGTGGGAGAGTGAGAGAGAGTGAGGGTGAGGAAGAATGAGAGAGGGAGAATGAGGGTGCGAGAGAGGGGACTAGAGGGGGAAGAGAGTGAGACTGGTGAAAGGGAGAGAAGGAAGAGGAGATTGAGAAAGGAATCAGGAAAGATGGTGTGGATAAGAAAGGAGAGAGAGAGAGAGAGAGAGAGAGAGAGAGAGAGAGAGAGAGAGAGTAGAAGGGGGGATGGAGGACGGAGAGTGAGAGAAGAGAGGGGTGTGGAAGGAAGAGCGATGTGGGGAACAAGGCGAGCTGAGAGGGGTGGGAGGGGAGGAGAGGAGAGGGAAGGAGAGGGAAGAGGAAGATTGTGCAGAGAGAAAGGGGGAGTGAGAGTGAGAAAGAAGTGAGGTAAGACAGACAGACAGACAAAGACCGCCAAGAGATATAAGAGACAGCGGGAGGACAGAAAAGAGACTAGGCGAGACAAAGCGAACGATAGGAGGGAAAGAAAAAAAATGAGACGGAAGAAAATAAAGAAAATATGAAAAAAAAGTGTCTGCGGGAAAAATGATAATGTTACTGAATTATAAACACAGGGTAAGAAATGAGAGAAGAGAGAGAGGGAGAATTAGAGCGAAAACGAATTGCAAGGAGGTGAAAGAGGGACGAGGGACGAGGAAGAACGTAAGGAATAAATCACAGGAATAAGGCGAAGAAGAGAAGAGTACGAACGAATGAAGGAGGAGAAGAAGGAAGGATTGAGGAGCAAAGAATAATATAAATAATGTAGTGAGATTAGAGTGAAGAAGAATGCAGTAAGATTGTGAACGAAGAACTGGGAAATAATATAGGAGTGAGAATATGAGAAAAGAAGGTCAGGAGAGGAGATAAGGAAGAGAAGAGGAGTATGCATGAAAATGAAAAAGGAAAAGGGGAAATTATGGTACAGAAAGACTAGAGAATATGAAGTAAGGAAGAGGAAGAGAGTTGAACTGTGAATGAAGAAGGCGAAAGGAAGTAGAGAACGACTTAGAGAATATAGTGAAGAAGAGAATTAGAATAAGTGAAGAAAAGGGAATAGGAGGAGGAAGAGAGGAAGGAGGGAGAATGTGAGAAAGGATGAAAATAGCGATGCGTGAAAAAGGGAGAGGGTGCGTGTGTGAGACAGGGAAGCAAAGTGAGGAACAGACACAAGAGGAGGAGGGGAGAACTAAGGAAATGAGAGAGAGAGAGAGAGAGAGAGAGAGAGAGAGAGAGAGAGAGAGAGAGAGAGAGAGAGAGAGAGAGAGAGAAAGAGAGAGAGAGAGCAAAAAGGAAAGGGAAACAAGAGGGGAAAATAACTGGAAGTAAGGAAGGAGTGGGGGAGAAGGAAGTGGGAGAAGGGGGAGGGGAGGGGGAAAGATAGGGAAAGAAAAGAAGACCAAAGGAAATGGAAAGGAAAAAGAAAAAAAAAATATGTGTAGCAGGAAGAAAGTACAAAGGTAAAAGAAACAGAAAATTAGACACAGAATGAATAATTAATGGGGAATGTAAGAAAAAGGAAGAAATGAAAAAAAAAAGTCAAGAAATTGAAAGATAGGAGGAAGTAGGAAGAGTAGAAAACGCGTAATTGAGGGAAGGGGGAAGGGAAGGACGGAGAGAAAGAGCGAGAGGGAGAGAAAATGAAGGAAGAAAGAGGGAATGAAGAAGGAAGGAAGTGAAGGAGAAGGGCGTGTTTGAGGAAGAGGAAGAGGGATGGAGGGACGGAGTGTGCAGGAATGTTATCAGGAAGGGAGAGGAGGAGAGGAGGAAGGGAAGGAGGATGGAATTCAGTGCTTGTGACCGAAGCAGAAAGGGCATGTGTGTGTGTGTGTGTGTGTGTGTGTGTGTGTGTGTGAGAGAGAGAGAGAGAGAGAGAGAGAGAGAGAGAGAGAGAGAGAGAGAGAGAGAGAATAGGTACTTATCCATATTTACCTATGATGGTTTGTACGCACCAACACATATACATTTCATACATGCACGAAAAAGACACATTAATTTACCTGCAGTATCTCACATTTCTCTCTGCACTCAAAATATTAGAGATTATTAGAGAGACAGTTCCACCATAGACTTAGATCCAGAGAGATAGCTTTACTGTGTATTTTAGAACTGGAATCAGTACTACCATATATTTAGATCCAGAGAGACTGTTACTGTAGATATAGAGCCAGAGAGATAGGTCACTGTGGGTTTAGTGCCAGAGAGATTGTTCAGTACAGATTTGGAGCCAGAGATTGATATCGCCCGCCTTTAGGAGGAGCTATAATGTTTTAGCCTGCCTCCGCGCGCGCGCGCGCGTGTACGTCTGTGTGTGTGTGTGTGTGTGTGTGTGTGTGTGTGTGTGTGTGTGTGTGTGTGTGTGTGTGTGTGTGTTTGTGTGTAATTCACCGGGTCGGTCAGGATCACTTGATGGTCGTGATTGTCAGCTTTTACCCTCCCGGAAGGGAGCTGAGAGCTCATATAGTCCGATCTAAGGGCAAGGCTGTGACCTTCACATACGCACACACCCATCCCCTTGCTCAAGGGGGAGAGTAACCACCCACTTCGTCAGTGAAACTTTTCGCAACCTGAGCGAGGCGCGAACTCCCGTCCACCAGTTGGCAAACGGGAGCGTTACCACTGCACCAGTGAGCGGTGTGTGTGTGTGTGTGTTCCCATTATATCTCATGACGACTTGGGAAACCTTCAGGGTATCTAGATATGGCCAAAATCTTGGCCGAGTTCGAAAATGGGGATCCGGGGTCAAGGTCAAGGTCACCAAAATGACTGCCAAAGGCCAACTAGTTTTCATGGCCTGCCTTTAACACTATTATATCTCATGAACTCCTTGAGTTATCAACATGAAATCTTCAGGGTATCAAGATATGGCCTAAATCTTGGGCTTGGCCGACAGCATATTCAGGAGGGCGATTAGCATTCGGGTCCCAAATGCTTTTCTTTCATTCAGTTTAAATTTAGAGCCAGAGATATTATAGATTTAGAGCCAGGAAGATACCTCATTATGGATTTAAAGACAAAAAATTGTTCAGTACCTGTACAGGTACAGAGCCAGGGAGATTGGTCAGTACAGCTTAAGAGCCAGGAACATACCTCACTATTGATTTAGGGTCAGAGAGAGTGTTTAGGAAAGATTTAGAGGCAGAGACATTGTTCAGTAGAGATTAAGAGCCAGAAAGATAGCTCACTATGGATTTAGAGTCAGAGAGACCGTTCACTATAAATTTAGAGACATTGTTCAGTAAAGTTTTAGAGCCAGGGTGATTCACTATAGATTTAGAGCTTTAGATACAGTTCATCCGTAAATTAAGAGCCATATAGTTCTATCATAGATTTAGTACCAGGTGAAGATTTGTCATGTATTTAGAGCCAAAAAAGGTCAGTCTGCAATAGATATAGAGCCAGAGAGTCAATTTTGCCAGATATAGAGCCAGATAGACAGAAGCCTGGTGGTTTAATGAGTCAAGTCGCTTGAGGGACAAATTTCTAGTGATGGTTAGAGCTTATTGCTTGCGTATTACTGCTAATGGACGAACGACTGGTCTCTTAGCTGATTAGCTTCGGATTCTTGAGCTCGTGATAGGGTAATAGAGTTCTTGACGGTGGCTGGGGGTAGCTTTGTTATGGACTTGGAGAGAGAGAGAGAGAATTCTGCCCTAGATATAGATCCTGGGACACAGATATAAAGACACAGAGCCCTGTAATGTGGTACTCTGCATCAAAGGGAGTGGATGTGATGCATTACGGAACTCTCTTAGGCTTTATGTGCTCTAGGTTTGTCTAGGCACTGTGAATAGATAGATAGGAGCATAGATAGATAGACTGATAGATATGTATGTAGGTAGTTTGATAGAGAGATTTATAGATAAGTAGGATGATAGGTAAGTGGGCGTGGGAAAATTTCAACATAGATAGATAGACAGGTAGAAAGATATGGGAAGCATGGAAAGACAGACAGACAGAGAAATAGAGAGACAGATAGACAGGACTGGGTGTGAGTTGGGAGCAGGGCAGTGAAATGGCGGGGGACGGGGCGACATGGAAGCGATTTGTTTGTGGCCACCCCGTACGGGATTAAGGCGTCTGGCAATAGATAGATAGATGGACTTTGACCTAGCTAAGCCGTCTCATTTACTACATTCTTTTTTCCGTTGAATACATCATTGGAGATAATCACCTCCGTTTTCAGAGTTGAGCTGCCTGATCATGATCCACGTTAATGTGTTGAGCATGATTAAATTACTCGGGTGGAATAGATGGGGAGGTGGTTGATCTGGAAAGGAGGAGGATGGTTGGCAAGGAGGAGGAAGGGTGGTATGAAGGGAGGGAGAAAGGAGGGAGGGAGGAAGGACGGTAGAGATGAGGTACGTAAATCTAAGGACAAGGCTAATTAGAGGGAGGGATGATGATGTTATATCCAGTTTCTTTCTCTTGGCCTAAAATTACCATCTTCCCACCTTCAGTGTCCAGTTTTAACAATTGATTAGAATAGGATGCTAGTCACAAAGAAGTGCTATGGAAAGGATGTAGAACCAAAGCACTAGAATATGGTGGTGGTCATAAAGAACTGCTGTGGAAAGGAGGCAGAGCCATTACTTTTTCTTGTCACTCAACTGCATAAAATAATCTAGAAAAGAACGAAGATTTGGACCGAGTCAAGGTGAGAAGGGTATAGTGATGATATGACAGTGATATTAATCATCACTAATTAATAGGTCATGTAATTAGCTTTATTTGACCGAAAATAATTGTGGGAATTTATTCTCATGGACCATGTCTTTCTGTTTCTTCATGTCAAGCTTCCTCGCTGGTTGATCTGCAGTTGCTGTTTGAGACGGCCACGCTTCTCTTTTCAAAGCTATAAATATTGGTGTTCCTCGGGTTTTTGTCCTCTCACCAACTCTCTTCCTCTTATTCATTCATTATGTTTGAGTTATACATTGAGTCCTGTTAACTCCTACACTCATGACTCTTGCTTTTATCTTCCTGTGGCAGCATTCATCACAACATTTATTTTAAAGATTTAGTGATGATGCTTTGGCACGCTTGACTTCATATTTCTTTCTTTTCTTCTTTTTTTTTGTCTTTAAGCCTTGATGTAAAAAGAGACATCAAAGATACTTAATGTAAAAATAGTAAAAAAAAAGAATGAGTTGTGTGTGTGTGTGTGTGTGTGTGTGTGTGTGTGTGTGTGTTTCCTGGAGAGAACAACTTACAGACTTCCATTTTTTTCTTCCTTGCATAAAGTGCCCTGTGGAAAATTGTGAGGAAGTTAAAACCGGAGGAACTGGGTTTAGGGAGCATGATTCCTCCCAGACTCAATCCCCCTACACGCACGCACGCACTCAGTCACACACACACACACACACACACACACACACACACACACACACACACACACGGTCACACAATTGCACACGCAAATAGCATAACGTTTACCTACAGTCAGGGGAAAACCTGCAGCACCGGCCCCCTCTCTCTCTCTCCCATGAGAGAGAGAGAGAGAGAGTGAGAGAGAGAGAGAGAGAATATTTGTTTTTGGTGTGTGTGTGTGTGCGTGTGTGTGTGTGTGTGTGTGTGTGTGTGTGTGTGTGTGTGTGTGTGTGTGTGTGTGTGTGTGTGTGTGTAACTTTTTGTGCAATTGTGTGTGCATAAATGAAAAATTATAAGTGTACGTTGACTGTGTACGTTGAGAACTGGAGGTGGCTGAGTCTGTACTTCTGTACGTACGTGTGCGTATTCCAGGAAGCATACTTTTTCCATGTGTGCTGTTGTGTGTATGTGTGCTTACCTGTGTGTGTTTGTGTGCGCAGTTGATAGGGTGTGGCTGTGTGCGCAATCGTGTGTGTACATGTGGGCGTATAAGCTTCTGAGAGCATATTACTTCTTGTGTAGTTTTGTCAGCTTATGTACACTTTTCTTGTGTGCGTGTGTGGAGAATGGTAAATTGTTTGCTTAAACAAATTTGTTTTTCTCTGTTTTCTGTCTGTGTTTCTGTCAATTACACTAGTACCGAGTGCTAGAAAAGCCCCTATAGTAGGGGGCGGGAAGTGTGGCAGTGTGTGGTGTGGCAGTGTGTGATATGCAGTGTGTGGTGTGCAGTTGTGAGGTGTGGTAGTGTGGCACTGTGAGGTGTGGGTGTGGCAGTGTGAAGTGTGACAGTGTGAAGCGTGGCACTGTGAGCTGTGGGTGTGGCGGTGTAACGTATGATAGAGTGAGATGTGGCAATGTGGTGTGTGCAATTGTGAGGTGTGGCAGTATGTGAGTGAGGTTGTGAGGTGTGGCAGTATGAGGTATTGAAGTGAAATTGGGAAGTGTGATATGTTGCAGTTGTGTGGTGTGCAGCGTGAGGTGTAGTATGAACTGTTAAACTATGAGGTGTGGCTGTATCATGTGCGGCAGCGTGTGGTGTGTTGTGTGTGGTTTCTGAACTGTGACAGTGTGTCGGGTGCGACTGACTGAGGTGCGTGTGTATGGCGTGGTTGTGTGACGTGTGGCAGTGCCTGATATGATAATGTGAAGTGCAACAGTGTGAGATGTGGGAGTATGAGGTGTATACGATGCGGTAGTGACAATGTGTGGTATGACAGGGTGCAGTGTGGCAGTTTTAAGTGTATTTTTATTGTGGCTGTATTAATTGTGGTTCTGTAACTTATGGGAGTGAATGGTGTGTGCTGTATGATTTATTGGAGATGTGGCTGTGTGAAGTGTGACTGAGTTGTGGCAGTGTGTGGTGTGTCTAAGATGACAGCAGTTTGAGCTGCGGCAGTGTGTGCTGTGTTTTTCTTCTTGAGTTGTGACAGTATATGCAGTGTCTGACGTGTCGCTGTTTGAGGTTTGGCAGTGTCTGGAGTGATATGGTGGAGAGATATGTATGAAGTGTTTTAATGTCTTCTATTGCAATACGACTTTTTTTACTGGGCTTTCAAAACTTTATATAGTTTTATGTGTGGTTAAGATACTTTTTATAACGCCACTAATAACTGGAAAGAGTCTGTAAATGTATCCAGCCATATCATCATCATCGTTATCGTCATCGTCGTCATCGCCATCATCATCAATCACATTATATCCCACAGTCATGAATGGAGTGCCAAATAATTAGATGATCAAACTTTCTAAGTCCACATTGGTGCCCTCATTAAGAAAATTATTGCAGTATTTTGATGTCTGACTTGGTGTGTGTGTGTGTGTGTGTGTGTGTGTGTGTGTGTGTGTGTGTGTGTGTGTGTGTGTGTGTGTGTGTGTGTGTGTGTGTATGTGTGTGTGTCCTTCCGTCTGTCTGTTTGTATGCACCGTTTTTATCATACACTTTTTAGCACTGCACCCCTGCAATTCCATCCACCCCTTGCTGTCTCTGCCACATTTTCTCTCAGACAATAAAACTCTGCCCTAAATTAATCGGATAAGCTGATTGGTTGAACTGTTTGCTCTTTGTGTTTGGTGTCATTCGGTACACTTTGGGTTTTTATAATTATTTTTCCTTCCCTCTGTTTTCCCTTTCTTTTATGTTTCATATCATTTCACTGCCTCCGTTTTATCTGTCTGTGTTTTTTCTCATTAATCATTCTCTAGTTACGTTAATGTGGCTGATGAACTGACTGACTGATAAACGGCAATATATATATATATATATATATATATATATATATATATATATATATATATATATATATATATATATATATATATATATATATATACTCTACGGTAACCCAAGTCCTTGTGCCAAGTGTAAATGACATTGACCTTTTTTTTTTTTAAGGTGATCTACTCATTTTTATTATAACAATTGCATATTTGAAATTGAAATATCGCTGTAACTGCTTGAGATAAAGCTATTTGGTTGAAAATCCTGTGATAACAATGTTTGAATTATTTTGGTTAAATGTTTTGTCATTTAGCTTAGTGGAAAGTACCGAATTCACATCTGCTGAGTTTTTTCTTTCTAACATGTTTTAGAGAAAACCACAGAAGCTTTAAAGCTCTAACTTTCCAGATATATCGCTGTGGTTCCTCATGATCTGAAAGGAACGTGGTTACAGAGAGAGAGAGAGAGAGAGAGAGAGAGAAATATGGGCTGTAACCAGATTATTGTGCGGGTATTTATCACCACCATGGCATGCGCTGAAACCATTGTTATGTCGATATTGGCTGGGAGTTTGTCTGATCCGAATTCCTTAGTTACAACAGGACAGAGTTTATATTAACTCTTTGACGATGATAACCCTTAGTTTACTTTTGCAGGTACCAGATGTGTCTGATTTTCTTACAAGACCCCCTCGTGGTGAAGGTGTTAATTAAGGCTGTATCTAATCGCTCCAAGAGTCCTTTAATGAGTAATGTCCTCGGGCAATTATGTGAGTAAAATTGAAATGGCGTCGTCAGGCTGAGGGATTTCTTACTTCTGGAGGTGAATTACTACATTCTGAAAAAATCGTCTGAGGTTGGCAGAATTTAACCGAAAAAATAGTTTCCATAGTGAACGAGTTTGGGGATATTTTTTCTTCCCAATTCAGCACAAGAGATCCTACTTAAAACGTAAAAAAAAAAAAAAAAAAAAAAATCTGCTAAATGGGGGCAGAATGTAACAGAGACCTTTATCGTAATCAAGGTGATATGCAGAGTGTTTCTTACCCTTTTCTCAACGACAGTCTTCCTAAGCTTTTTAAAAAAAACGTCAGGTAAGATGTAAGCAGAAACATCATCATCGTAGCAGAGGAAATGAAGTTTGATTGCAGTATAATTAAACAGACCTTGGAAGATCTTATCCCTTCAGGCTGAGGACGTCCTATCTAATTTGTTCTTGCTGTAATCAATTAATTAAATTCAGGTTAGGGAGGTATCTTGATAGAGAAGGCATTTTGAAGGCTGATATCCACTTTCTCCAGATGGAAAAGTCTCTCCTAATCATCATTATCATCATCAACAACATCAACAACAACATCTAAGCTGAACAAAACTGTCTACAAATGGCAAGAAAAAAGTGTCAAGTGCAGTCGGCACCAAAAGCCATGTTGCCTCCCCTGCTTTACTCCCCATGCCCTTTGGAAATTTGCTTTGCGAATCAGCAGCCAGCGACACTGATAACTTAGGCCTCAGATCAGTGCCATGAGAGTCGATTGCTGCGGATCTACCACAGTAATTATCTTAGTGGGGAGAGAGAGGCAGGGAAGGCGACAGAACTTTTGAAGCTGACTGTTCATTATCGTAGTGAAGAACTTAATGACATAAATCCAATAACATCCTGTATAAATATTTTTCCTTCCATTTGATCACTTTTATTTTTATTCATTAATTTATTTTTCGCCAAGGAGGGATTTCGGACTGGAGGCCTTAGATTTTTTTTTTTTTTTTTTTTTTTTTTTAGCCTAGGAGAGAGGTTTTTAGACTAGAGGCCTTAGCACTCACGTCTCTAGCCTCTTTATATCAAGAGGTTCCTCCTAATTGGACTGCAGTCATCTGGAGGCAGAATACAATTTTAGGACACGACATCCTGGTGATGTGATGTTAGTTCTATGGATTTTAACTCCTGGAATCTCCGACATATTACTCGATATAAATTTTTATTTTGGAAATATATGGATGTCATCTCATTTGTTTTCGTTTATTTCTTTATCTTTTACCCGCTTCAGTTAGTGGGTCTGTTAGGTTAGACATTCTTCCAACCTCCAGATGATCTGATTCAGTACAAGAAAAGAATTTGTTACTCAGAGAGTGATTGCAGGCTCTATTCAACTCTTGCAGTCGAATATTTTCTTCTAAGGCCCATGATCTCGCCGGTTGCAGACGTTCCCTAACACCTTTTCCTAAGTGATGTAATTTGTTTATTACACTTTGCTGTCCTTTTCTGTGTTACATTAATCCTTCCAGTGTCGCCATACTCTGCAAAAATATTGTATAAAAGGATATTTAACAGCAGTATCGAAAAATAAATCACTTATGAGGTGTTTGGGAGCTTCCTTAACCGACGAGAATACGAGCCTTAGAGTAGTATGATTGAATTTTGCGAGAATGTAGATAATACGCCATCTCATTAAAGGAGTTTCAGATCTTCATTAGGTTGGAATCTTTCTTGCTGTGTTTTCTTCAAGAGACAGTTTTATTCACCTTAAAGGAAGGTTTCTTTGCCTATGACCTCTTGTCTTTCATCGCAGTGTGTCCAGGCATCTCGAATTGAGCGGATCTTGAATTAAGCTTTTATTTTTATTCATTTTAATTTTTCTTGGAGGGAACAGTTTTGCCAGCTTCCAGACTTTGGTTCCTTCTACCTTGCATAAAAAAGGAGCAATCCGAATTATCCCCTACAACCCGATGACTTCTCTGTATATGACGTCGTCCATCCACCATATGATTTTATTCAAACAATTAGGAAACCTTGGCTGAAATTTTCAACAATTGTTTGTGATTTACTTTTTCCTGATTGAAACTGTTAGGAATTAGCCAGAATTAACTACTTGGACACCAGCATTTCAGTGAAAGGATTATAAAGATTTATATTAGCCACCTTGTTTATCTCATCTGAATAAAATCATCTTTAATTCGTAAGGAAAAAAATCTGGTTTTGATATCGCAGTGCAAGGATTGATCACTTTCCTATGCTGGCGTTATTACGTATTCGTTTGGTGTATATCGCAGTTTATAGATTGATCACTTTCCTGTGATGGTGCATTATGTATTCTTTTGATGTACATCAGTGTAAGGATTGACCACTTTCCTGTGATGCTGTATTATATTCTGTATTCTTTTGATGCATACCGCAGTTTATGGATTTGCCACTTTCCTATGAGGGTGTATTGTGTATGCATTTTATGAATGTCGCAGTATATGGATTGACCATTTTTTTTATGATGGTGTACTGTATTATCCCTCATAATTTTTCGATGGATATCACAATGTACAGACTGGCCACTTTACTACGATGGTGCATTATATCATCTATTCTTTAGACCTTCAGACATTTTCTTTAAGCTTTGGATGATCTTTTCAAACAGCCTTTGTTAACTTCTTCACTGCGAGAGATTATTCCCCTGTCGAACAAAATCGTCTGGAGTCAGCAGGAATAAACTATAAAAAGCCATCGCCATATTGGGGGGGGGGGTTATATTGTACTGAAATGGGGCCTACAACTTGTTCTTGTTATCCGGCTGTGGTTTGTCATTGTTTGTGTATATCAGCTTGTTTACAAACACATAAACACACACATGTGCAGGAGAGAGTGAGATACGGTGAATAACCTTTTTAAACACAGGATGAAGACTTCTGACATGCATTTTTATATGATCCAGGCCAATAACCATAATAATATATCCGCATTTTTTTTTTTTCCGTTCATTAATCCTACCAAGGTCGTATCTCTTGATTTACTGTCACCTACATCAACCCGGCATGTGTTAGCTAGGGTGGAATACTAGAAGATATTTACGATCAAATTCCTGGAAGCATCGATATTTTCTACCTTTTTCTCACTTTGGCCTTTCACCCAAAGCAGATAACAGCCAGGACAGTTTTCTTCTCATAACCAGGACGTAAAAATACAAGGTTAGGAAAGTTTCTAAGTTTGACCGTCCTGCAAGAATTAATATAAGATGTGACAGGGAACAGGCATCGTAATTAGCAACGTCTAGTGAGAATACCTTTGCGAATCCCACCCCTGGAATACAAAGTTATCAACACCGAGGAAAGATCTAAAAATCTCGTTCTCGTTCATTGTGAAATCCAGAATGAGATCACTGTGTTATATATGTAAATAAGTAAATACGCTTTCCTTCAGATATCTTTCATTTGCGTGCGAGTAAAAGGACAGACCGCTACGTATGCATGAACGTGTATGAGCGAGTATATTTTATATGCAGAAAAGTAAATACGCCTTCCTTGAAATATATCTCGTTTGCATGCAAGTAAAAAGACACTGCTACGTATGCATGAGCGAGTCTCCTGGTGTGCATGTTAACTGGATCTGCGTGTATGTTAACTCTATATTTGCATAAATGTGTGCATGACTAGATAAGTACACTCGCCAGCCATAGTCCCTGCTCACCTGTTTCCCCTAACACGGTCTGAAAGTTGTAAACAGGACTACAGTGATGCACAGTTAAGGACAAAAGCTCGTATTCTCGTCAGTTAAGGAGGCTCCCTGACACCTCTTCCTTAGCGATTTATTTTGCTTTTCACACCTTATTACTCTTTTTCCGTGTTATATAATCTCATCTAATTTCGCCATACTCTGCATAAATGGCGTACAAAAGGATATTTGCCAGTCATATCCAAAAATAAATAGCTAAAGAAAAGACGCAAGGGAGCTTCCTCATCCAGCGAGAATATGGGTCAAAAGCTCCTCAGATTCTTCACTTCTTCCTCCCCTCACTTTCCGCTGCTGGCTAATATTCATAAACTCAAAGTGGCTTGATATGTTTCTCTGTTAATTCATGATTCTTGTGTACATGATGAGTGAACGGCCTGTACAATCGCAAGTTAAGGAAGCCCCCTAACACCTTTCCTTAGCGATTTATTTCTGGTTAAGTGTGGTTAATATCCCCGGTGTGATATTTATATGCAGAGGCTGGCGATATTGGAAGGACTTCAGTTACATAAAAGAGGACAATAAGGTGTAATAAGCAAAATAAATCGCTTAGGAAAAGTGTTAGGGAGCTTCCATAGCCAATGAGAGTACCGACCAGGGATGAGCGTGACTGACATGCCCTAAGTGTGAAGTAGACGCAGAGGAATAGTAGTGTTATTGGTGACTGTTGTAAAGCATGTTTTTATGACGTGCTGGGTGTTCTTGTGGAGTAGTGGGGTGTGTTTTAACGCCTTTACTGCCTGATATCTTTTTTCCTTTTATTATCGCTAAAACACACACACACACACACACACACACACACACACACACACACACACACACAGAGTTTTGCACAAGTTAGGAAGGATCTGTTAAACTCAAGCGGCTAAATGGAAATAGTTTTAACCCTGCACAGTGTGAAGCATCATTTAATCCTTCCAAATTCTTTATTTTTACTTTTTTAATATGTACTTTAATGGGAGTGCCCATTATCCAATCACTTAGTGCAGTGTTACTTTCAACAACTCTGCACCGAATGACACATCAAATGGTGACCTGTAACACATGTAACCATGTACTATGTTGGGTAGCAACCATACCGGTAAATGGATGCCTGGTGGTCTAGTAGGTTAAGACTCTAACCTGATGTAGTCCATAAGGCTTTATATCTGAGGGAGGGTTGGGTCTAATAGCTCACATAATACCACTCAGGTACGAACGACTGGTCACGCTCTCATGAACTGTGTGGACTGTGTAGCATTGTTCTGGGACTTTGTGCTCCTGGTGGATATTTAATTCTTGCTATTTGCAGTAGATTTGATTCAACATTGAGAAGGCTCGAACTGGTTAATGGTGCTGCTAAGTCCTTCAGCTCGATAAATCACTAGGTGAAAAAGGCCGATGAATTAAGCATAGAGCAAGAGTGACGTCACCAGAAGAAAATTGTTAAGTTTCATAAAATAATGTGTTAGGGAGCGGGACTGAAGTAGGGAGGTCATCATGCGAGAGAGGGTGACAGAATTTGTATCTCCAGACGCTTCCCTGCCACAGCGCGACTCGAACTCAGGACCTTTCAGATAGTCTACTCCTTGGTCCTTATTCTCGTCGGTTTACGAAGCTCCCTAATACCTCTTCCTTAGCGATTTATTTTTGGTTAAGGGTGGTTGATATAATTTTGTACTTTATTTATTAAGAGTATGACGATATTGGAAGGATTTATGCAACCCAGACGAGTGCGGTAAGGTGTAATAAGCAAAATAAAGCGCACAGCAAAAGGTGTTAGGGAGCTTCCTTAATCAACGGGAATACAAGCCCTAGCCCGATGACCACCACCTCCATCATTTATATGCTTAATAATATACAGAAATTCTCCCACGTATCACACACACTGCACACCGTAGAGTGACAATGCACTCACATACATTGGATTCACACACACACACACACACACACACACACACACACACACACACACACAGTGGAGTGCGGTGGAGGTTTAAACTGAAGTACCTGGTTGCTGAGTGTAAAATGAATGCTTAACTCAAAAGCTGTGACCTTGGACTGTGAGAAAGAGAGAGAGAGAGAGAGAGAGAGGGAGAGAGAGAGAGAGATACAGTAGGTCCTATTTTTAACTTAACTCCTGAAAAATTATGCCGCTACTGTTTCTAGACTGTTTTATGGATCTGAGAATAGTGGTACAATAGATACATGGATTAGTAGGTAGATAGAGATAGATAAAAGGACTTGAGTTACTGATGGAGATTTGGTAAAAGGACAGTAATAGGTGTATATATTATGTACGGAGCTGCATATGCCAAAGGTTTCACTCCTCTTTTAACTTGGCGGTAGAGAGAATAGGTCTGTCTCTTAGGTATTATGAAGCACAGTCTTGTAAGGATTGGAAGATGTGTGAGGTGGAGCGAGGAATCTCTTTGGCTTGAGTAACGAGGGAATGGATCTCTCTCTCTCTCTCTCTCTCTCTCTCTCTCTCTCTGGGGGACGCGGTAGCACAGTGGTAGCGCGCTGAGCTTGTGATCGGGAGGTCGCAAGTTCGAGCCTCGCCCGGGCTACCGTTGCCGGGAGGGGTAGCTCCCTCCTGTAACCCCAGCGGGGCTATATGGCCTTAGTTGCCTAGCTCGGGGAATTCATTTCTCCATTTCTCTCTCTCTCTCTCTCTGTCTTAATAGAAGCTTTCACATTAGAATGCAGATATATTCACAAAATGCAAGCCTTCAGAGGACGATTTTTCAATAATTCTCGTAAATTTTGGGTCTTTTAGGGTCGTACAAGACCTTCACGCGCTTTAAAAAGCTTTGTAAATTCCGGAAAAAAAATTACATTTTTTTTTTTTCATGTGGGGAAGAAGGAACCAAAGGCAATGAGCCCGCAAAACTGTTCCTTCCAAGAGAAAAACAAAATACAAGAGAGAGCCAAGTTCAAGATCCATTCATTTCGAGATGCCTTGACACACTGCGTTTGAAAGACTGGAGATCATAGGAAGCAGGAAATACAGACAGAGGGAGACAGTTCCAGAGTTGACCTGTTGCATAAATAAAGGACTGGGAGTAACGGTTAACTCTTGCATTAGAGAGTTGGATAGAAAAGGGGTGAGAGTTTGCTGCTAGACGGATGCTACGCGCCCGTCGTAGAAGTGGAGGAATGCTTGCAGACAGTTCAGAGGAACAGTGACCATTGAAGCAGCGATAGAAAAGAGATAAAGATGCAACACTGCGGCGAAGAGACAGAGGTTGAAGGGAGTCAGTAAGAGGGGTAGAGTTGATGAGACGAAAAGCCTTTGACTCCACCCTATTGAGAAGAGCTGTATGTGGGGAGCCTCCCCACACGTGAGAGTTGTATTCCACACAGGGGCGGATAAAACCCCTGTATAGAGTCAACAATTGTGCAGAGGCAAAGAAGGAACGGAGTCGGCTTAGCACACCCAATCTTTTGGAAGCAGATTTAACAAGAGATGTATTATGATCTTTCCAAGACAAGTCCCGAGCAAATGAAACCCCAAGCATGTTCAACGATGATGCAGGATTAAGTTAAGTATTATTAAACATAAGTGGGTATACCTGTGGAAGATTTTATCGGGTTGATAGGTGCAAAAACTGAGTCTTTGATGCATTAAAAACAACCAGATTATTTTTACCCCAGTCAGAGATACGAGCCAAGTCAGACATTAGGTGTGCCATAGCCTCATTCCTTGCCTGTTGAAGTAACTGCTGAGATGGACGTTGCGGGAATCGAATGGAAAGGTGAAGGGTGGAGTCATCAGCGTATGAGTGGATAGGGTTAGACGTACAGCTTAGAAGGTCATTGATGAATAAAAGGAAGAGAGTTGGTGATAGGAGAGAGCCATGAGGAACACCACTGTTAATAGATCTAGGAGAAGAACGATAGCCGTCTACAACAGGTGCTATAGAACGACCAGAAAGGAAGCTAGAGATGAAGGCACAGATAGAAGGATTGAAGCCGTAAGAGGGGAGTTTGGAAATTAAAGATTTATGCCAGACTCGATCGAAAGCCTTTGAGATGTCAAGTGCAATGCGCCCGTCAAAACTTAGGGCTTGTTCATCACTTTTCTTCCTGACGCTTTATATCCAACTGTATCATCTTTGGGCAGAGTCGCATGCCAAGAGTCTCTCAGTCACAGAAATATCAACCAGCGGAGAGAAATGAGAAAAAGAAATGAAATATGAGGCGTAATTTTGTCTCTTAGTGTGCAGTCTTTGGGGTACGTATCTGAAGGCGAAAGACAAAGAGTAGTAGGTGATGGTGATGTACTAACAGCACTGCGTATGATCTAAGTACAGGCCAACAGTACCATGCAGGCTAAAGAGCTGTAAATCTACTATTGCAAAGGCCCCTGTTCTCGTAGGGTAAGAAGGCTCCTTGGCGCCTCTTCCTTAACGATTTATTCTCTTAACTTCCCATTAATATCCCCCTTTCTGTTGCTTCTTATATCTTTTTCATTTCGACATACATTGCTTGAGTGACACAAGAACGTACTGTATTAAAAGAGCAGATACAGAAATAAACCGGTCAGAGAGAGGTGATACTAAGCTTCCTAACCACACTGCAATACTGCCCTGGTAGTCTCAAAGCAAGGAGAGGGGCTGTAAACTATTATAAGCTTAAGCTGTGTTTGTAAGCTTAAACTGTGTTTGTAAACTATTATAAGCTGAAGCTGTGTTTCAGATTAATTGTAAATACAGTATCTTCGTATTCACTAATGCAGCTGCCAAACACCGTACAATGAATTTAAAGTAAATTTTAGGGCGAAATCTCTATTAAAAAATATACGTAAAAGTTTTTAACTGTTAAAGGCCTTCATTCTCATCGGGAAAGAACATCCCCTAACCCCTCTTACATGGCGAATTATTTTTGTATATGGCTGGTAAATATCCTTTTGTGCGTTATCTATGCAAAGATTGGCAATGTTAGAGGGATTTATGCAACACGGAATAGAATAGTAAGGTGTAATAAACAAACTAAATCACTAAAATACGGGCCATAGAAACTTATCGTAAATATTGGTTAGGAACACTTATAAATAGGAAGATTGATCAGTGTATGTTATGGAGACGCATCTACTTTATATGGTGTGTGTGTGTGTGTGTGTGTGTGTGTGTGTGTGTGTGTGTGTGTGTTTTCAGTACAAGAGTCTGTCGTACTTCCTTTTTGCTACCACTAGACGATATTATTTTACTTAGGAGAGACATTTCCAATAGAAGGGGTCTTATACAGTCTCTATTAGCCCCGTTACTTCAAAAGCTCTCCCCTAAGCTGTGTGTAATTGACCAGTACTGAAAATAGTGAGATATAAATGGCAGAGAGAGAGAGAGAGAGAGATTGGAGGGAAGAGAGATAAAGGAAAGGCAGATGATGAGGGAGTGTGGCAGAGATGTGTGTTTGAGAGAGAGAGAGAGAGAGAGAGAGAGAGAGAGAGAGGAGGGGAGGGGAGACCATGGAGAAGAGGAAAAAGGGCAGGGAACCCGAGGAAAACCGACCTGTGTAAGGGAGAAAAAGTTTTAGGGGTCCAGTGATGTAAAAGTTCCGTGTTCCTTTAAAATGGAAGTAGTCTCTCTCTCTCTCTCTCTCTCTCTCTCTCTCTCTCTCCTTCGTTACTGTTGATTGATTCCCAGTTAGAAACTCGACGGTTTGACCTCCTCCTCCTCCTCCTCCTCTTCTTCTTCTTCTTTTGTCTTTTCTTTTTTGTTGATATTTATTGTTGTTGTTGTTGTTGTTACTTGTACTCTTCATTGTCTTATTGTGTTTCTTCAGTTTTTTTTTTTATCCCATCTTCGTTTTCTTGATTCTGTGTTTTTTTCTTCATTTGGTTTTTGTTCTTTGTCTTTTTTTTCGTCTTCTTTCTCCGTCCTCACATCCATCTCAGGGAAGTTTTACAAAGACGGATGGGAAGAGTTAGAAGCAAGGTTTCTCTCTCTCTCTCTCTCTCTCTCTCTCTCTCTCTCTCTCTGCCTAGCAACCTGTCAGCTTGCCTGGGTCCTGGTGTGGTGTGGTGTGATGCTGTGTAGTGAGGTGTAATAGTGTGCCTGGTGGTGATGTGTTCTGGTATGGTGTGATGAGGTACGACGTGGTGGTTTGGAGTGGTGTGATGGGAAACAGTGTGGTGTATTGATTTCTTGTGGTGTGATGATGTGGTTTGGTGTGGTGTGGTGCAGCGCTTTTGTTGGAGGGAAGTGTGGTACGTTGTGGTGTGGTGTGGTGTGGTGTGGTGTGGTGTTTTTGTGCTGGTAAGTGGTGTGCTAGAATAGTATGGTATGGTACTGTCTTTTTGTGGGAAGCAATCTGGCGTGTTGTGGTGTGGTGCTGTATAATGGTGTGAAGTGTGTGGTGTGGTGGGGTGGAGAACAATGTGTCTGGTTGTGCGATATGGCGGGGTGAAGTATGGTTTATGTGGTGTGGTGGCTGGCGGTGTTATTTTCTTGTGTTGTGATGGGGAACAGTATTGTTGCCTGCTGTGTTGAGTTTAAGTGAAGTGTGCTTTGTGTGGTGTGATGTGGAGGTATGGTGTGGTGTGGCGTGGTTTAGCGTTATCTGGTGGTGTGATTGTGTGGGATGATGTGGTGTGGTGTGGCAGTGTGATGTGGTGTGGTGTGGTGGTTTGGTGTGGTGTGGGGTATTGTGCCTTGCAGCCTATTTAGATGCATTGGTCTGTAGTGTGTGCGTGCGTGGGTCGGATCCTGATGTCACACGCCTCCTCTTTCTTTCCTTCATTCATTCTTTCCCTCCTTCTCTCCTTTTATTCATGCCTTCACCCATCCCATCTCGTCATCGTTCATTTCTTCTTTTCTTCACTTATGTCTCTTTTTCTTGCTTCATTCCCTCCATCTTTCAATACTTCATTCATGCACACTCTTGTCTTTCCTGTCTTCTCCGGCCTTTTCTTCTATTGTATTTTCTTGCTTCATTCCTTCTTTCATTTGTACCTTCATGCTTGCCCTTCAATAATTTCTTTCAGCTTCATTTCCTTCATTCCAATATTTTTTGTTTACTTCTCTCTTTCATTTTTCATACCTATCTTCTCTCCTTTTCCCTCTCAAAGCCCTTCCTTTTTTTCTCTTTTTTTTCTCTCTGCTTCCTTCCTATTCCCTTTGTCTCGGTTTTCCTTGTCACATTGCTTCGTCTTCTCCTTTTATTTGTTACTCTCCACTTTCCTTTTTCGTTCCCTCCTTCATCTCCAAGGCATTTACTTTCCCCATCTATTTCCTTTCTTCACGCAGTCGTTCCCGTCTTCCTTCTTTCCTTTCCCATTCCTCCCTTCTCTCATTTCTTTCTCTTCTCTTCGTCAGTTTCCACTTCCCTCTCTCTCGTTCAATCCTTCATCTCCATCACGTTTTCTTTCCCTACTCCTTTTCTTTCATCACACATTCTCTCTCGTCTTCCTTCTTTCTTACTTCTTTCCTCCCTTCTTATTTTCTTTATCTTTCTTAGGAACTTCGCTCATGACGTGTTTTTTTTCTTCTGTCTTAAATTCTTGCATTCCCCAGACGATTCTATCCAGTTTAGGGGAGACTTTTAGAACTGAAAGGGTTAGTTGGAGAATTCATTATCTTTTTACATCCAGCGAATTCTCTAAGGACAATACATTGCATTAGCGGTAGAAAAAAAAAAAAAAAAAAAAAGAGTGAGACGTACCCGGTTTCAACCTTGTACAGTCGGCATCCAAATTCATGTCCTCTCTCCTGCTTTTCCCGTCATGCACTTCCAAAATCAGTATGGTGATTCCGCAGCCACCGACACTGATGACCTCCTTTGGCCTCAGATCAGCGTCATAAGCGTCGTTTGCTGCAGGTCCACCACACAGATTTTCAAAGCCAGTGGGGAGAAAATCAGAAGCCACGACAGACCTTTTGATGCAGCCTGTACATCCTTCTCAAAGTCTCCTCTGTGGTAAAGGTGAGGTTAGGTCAGGGGTGCTTAACTTGTGCTTTGGTGTTCAGTTTGTTCATGGACGGGCTGGTAATGGAGGTATATGTTAAGATAGGCCTACTGTTTCCATATTTACAAAGTCTCTTGATCTTAAGTTGTGTATAAGATTCTTTGTGGTGTTGCCTTCTTTCATACAGGTGCAATTCACTTGAAAAGCATACCAGAGTGACTATGACCAGTATGAAAAATTACAAGGACAAAAACTGTTCTTGCTCTGGAGGCTTGTTATCATACGTGCTGCTCAGGATCATTGATTTATACAAACACTGGGAGAGGGACCAGTTCAAGGCTTACTGAGGGGAGGTGGAGACTGGGAAATAAATCAGCTGCCGATTACAGATGACACAGCTGTGGTCGTGCCGTCAGAAAACAGATTTCGGTAGCTGACAGTAAGTAACGTGAGATGGCGTGACAGTATGTGGGATTGCATGACATGAGTGAAAATAAATGTGGATAGTAATGACTAAGGAGTGTTAAACATCTATAGGCATAATGGAAAACACACACACACACACACACACACACACACACACACACACACACACAGAGTTTGATCACAGAGTTTGATGACGCCTGTAGGGTCGAGGCTTTTACGCCGACTCCCCCCCTCCCTCGAAAAAAAAAAAAAAAAGAGCACAGCCATTGTCATATACATCTCATCCATATTTTGTCTTTCCAGTCACCCTTCAATTCTTTTGCATAATAAGCCTCAGTACCTTATTTATTGAAAAAAAAAACGAAAAAAATGGCGCCTCAATATTTGTAAAGATAAAAATAAACGGAATCATGATTATCCATATTTATTGGAGAGGTATATGAGAGAGGGGTGTGTGAGTTGGGAGCAGGGCAGTGAAATGGCGGGGGACAGGGCGACTTGGAGGCGATTTGTTTGTGGCCACCCCAAACGGAATTGAGGCGTCTGGCAATAGATAGATAGATAGATTTTTTTCATTTTTAGAATTCGGTTCTGGATTAGCAACCTGTTTCAGTATTAAGGTTTGAGATGATCAGATATGCCGTTTTTCTATACACAGAAAAATTATATGGTAAATATTAGAATCGTATTTATTAGATTTCTGTCTGTCTGTCTGTCTGTCTATCTGTCTCTCTCTCTCTCTCTCTGACGTGTATTCTCGTTCTCTCCCTCATTCCTCTTCTCTCCTCTTCCACGTCTTCCTCCATCTCCTCCACGCTTTTCTCTCTCCCCTCCTCCACGTCTTTTTCTTTCTTCTCCTCCACGTCATCCTGCATCTCCTTCTCCACGTCTGCCTCCTCCTCCTCCTCCAGTCGGATTAGTTGTCAAGATAAAATAATTAAGACTGAAAACATTAAAGGAAGCAGAATATAACAAGTCCACTGGCAGCCATGATTAATTGGCAAGGCAGCAAGGAGGATAAGTGAGGGAAGCAGGAAGGAAGGAGAGATGGAGGGAAGGACAGAAGGAAGAAGGAGGGAGAGAGAAAAGAGAGAAGGAGGGAAAAGAGACGGATGGAGTAAACATGATAAGTGTAAGTAGGGTAGGAAGGAACTAGAGCGGATGGAGGAGGGATGGACAAGGGAAGGGAACGACGAAGGAGGGAAGGAGGAAGAAGGAAGAAGAAAAGAAAGGAGCAGGATACGGGGAGGGAGAAAGGAAGGAAGGACGGAAGAAAGTGGGTAGTGGTAAAGAGGGAATGAAGGAACTAAGAAGGAAGAACGAAGAAAGGTGAGAAGAAGGAGGGAAGACGGAACGAAGGAAGGAAGGAAGGAAGGAAGGGAAGATGAGGTAGATGGAAGGAAAAATCAAGAAGGAAGAGAGGGCAGGATGTAGGAAAAAAAAGATATCAGGAAGAGT
>NC_137049.1:6406191-6441191 GCF_032717465.1 Coenobita brevimanus
GAAAGTAATCTCAGTTAAGCAGTTCAACACAACTTCCATGAACTCCTTCCATTCTTCTTTCACCGCCTCTTAAGCCAGCATCTCTCACCCTAAAGCACTCCTCTCTCATTCTCTCCCAGTATTTCAGTATCCACACTTCATTTTAATATTAATTTCCATCACTTATTTCCCATATTATTACCACTGCCTTCATCAACTTGCCACAGGAGAATCTAGCGTCACAAGGAAGTAAAAAATATCGCCATTAATGGTTTTCGTAGTATTGGTATAAATCGCCTTTAAATAGGAAAAAATCTCTTGTGAAAATAGCTTTGACTTAGGCTACATCAAGTACACGCTGAACAATGTTATGTTTCGATCAGGCCCTAATTTTGGAAAGTATAATCAAAGACAAAAGTTGTGTCGTGAAATTTGATGACAACATCTGCTGAGAGGCTTAAGCTTTGGTGCGCCATGCTTTGTGTCATATGCACCGCCAGATTGTAATTATATTCAGTCAATCAATCTGTCTGTCATACGGATGGTTGGTGGCACTGACATGAGATACCATTTTCCCCAGGTGACGAGCCGATTGATGCGAGGACATTTTTGGTAGCTAATCGAAACAGATCTATATATTGTGTTTTTCCGACTGCCACTTTTACTTGATATATATATGTGAAAGGTTTCTCATTTGTTCTTTCCTTTACTGTTACGTCAGCAAAACTGCATTTCAATTAGTTAAAGAACTCTCCTAAAGGCAGTTCTTTATTCGTTTAACTTTTACTATGCTTCGATAAGTATGAGCGCTGATTGACATTTTCTGTCAACATTAAAAAAAAAAAATGTCCAAACTATTCTACTTATTGGGACAGAGTTACTGTATAATGATAATCGAATGTTTTGTTAGGAATGGTGAAATGAATCCCACAAACTGGGGTTCGAACACATAACCCAAAGTTCCGAAGTCTATGCACAAGAATTTTTATGCTTCATTCTGGATACATTTCTTCTCTTAAGGCGTAAGGACTTTTTGCAGATGCTACTTACCATAGCTATGATTATTTCCTGGTCCTGCAGTGTTGTGGTAACTATAGGGCGACCTGAATGATGACCGTCCTTCGTTGTGTCTTCCTCCCGAAATCATCTAATCCACCTTTCTACGGTTCTGCTTACATCAACTGTTTGCACTGTCTGTTCGGGATTCTATCCCTAAGAGCTGAATGCTTGTCACATTTCCCCTCCATACCAAGGTACAGTACATACTAGGTTTGCTTGACGCTTTGTGGTACGATGTAAAATTTAACGGCCAGGCGATCATTGCCTGACCGAATTTGGTTCACATTTCGTTCCTCGACGCAGCAATTTTCGCGATTTGTTTTTAAGTCTTCGGAATTTCCATCCCATCACCATCAAATATGAACCTTGAGGAAATCAGGCTAGCTAACGACGAACACATAACTGTTGTAGAGTTATAATGTTTCATTTCTTTCATTTAATCGTCAGACAAAACAGTTACACGACTTTTCTCTGACTGCATCTGCTAACTATCTATCTATCTATTGCCAGACGCCTCAATCCCGTTTGGGGTGGCCACAAACAAATCGCCTCCAAGTCGCCCTGTCCCCCGCCATTTCACTCCCCTGCTCCCAACTCACACCCCCCTCTCTCATATACCTCTCCACCCCATCTCTCCATCTCATCCTCGGCCTCCCCCTCCCTCTTTCCCCCTCCACCTCACTCACATACACTCTCTTCGTCAGTCTTTCACCCTCCATCCTCTCCACATGGCCAAACCACCTCAGTGTGTTCCTCATAACGCTTTCTATCACATCCACATCCACACCACAACACTCCTTTATATCCTCATTTGTCAGCCTCTCTCTCCATGTGACTCCACAGGCTCCTTTTAAATAACTCATTTCCACTGCTCTCACTCTTGACTTGTGTCCTTCCAACAACGTCCAAGCTTCACTTCCGTACGTTAGAGTTGGTATCACAATACTGTCATGTAGTAACTTTTTCACTTCCATGCTCACTTCCCTGTTTCTTATCACTGCTTTCAAAGAACCAGCAACCTTTCTTCCCTGCTGTACTCTTTCAAGCACTTCACCCTCCAAACTTCCATCCTTACTCATCACACTACCCAAGTACTTAAACGTACTCACATTTTCCAATTCCTCACCATCCAACCTTGCTGTACATTCACTGACTTCACCTCTCTCAAAGACCATCACTTTACTCTTCCCTACATTCACCTTTAGATTCTGTTTCTTACACACTCTCCCAAACTCATCCACCAAGCCTTGCAGCTCCCCTTCGTCTTCACTCAACAACACAGTATCATCTGCAAACAACAGTACAGGGAGTTTCCAAACACTATCCTCTCTCACCAGGGCCACTCCAACATCCACTACCCTACCTTGTACCTCTTTTATTACCCCATCCATGTACAGATTGAACAACCATGGAGACATGACACATCCCTGTTTCAACCCAACTTTCAAAGAGAAAAATTCACTTAGTTCACCATCCACACGCACTGCAGCCTTCGCACCATCGTACATACTCTTCACAGCATTCAACAACTTCCCATCTACTCCATATATTCTTAACACTTTCCACAATCCTAGTCTATCCACCCTGTCATATGCTTTCTCCAAATCCATGAAAGCCGCATACAACTTCTTTCCCTTCTCTACAAACTTTTCCACTAAAGATCTGAGAATGAATATCTGATCTACACAACCTCTTCCCTTCCTAAAGCCTCCCTGTTCTTCTCCAACTAATTTCTCTGTTCTTTCTCTAACTCTGTCAATAAGTATCCTACCATACACTTTTCCTATTATACTAAGAAGACAAATGCCCCTATGATTACCACACACTTCTTTTTCCCCTTTTCCTTTGTACAAGGGAATAATTATACCTGACATCCAGTCCTCCGGATCTCTATCTTCCTCCCAGGCCAATCTGCACATCTTCCACGTCCATTCTACTAGTATCTCTCCCCCATGCTTCAGCATTTCACCACACACTCCATCAATTCCTGGGGCTTTCCCTGATTTAACTTTCTTCATTGCTTCCACAACTTCTATCCTACTGATTTCTTCCTGTCTTCTCACCTCCCTCCTTCTCCCAGCCATTCCCCAGCTACTTATAATCGCATTACTTCCATCCTCCACGTTCAACAATTCCTTAAAGTGTTCTCTCCATCTGCTCACTTTTTCTCCCTTCTCCACTAGTAATCTACCATTTTTATCTTTCACTCCCCTGCTAACTTCACTTCCACCCTGTCTTACTCTTTTCACCTCTTTCCAGAACATTTTCTTACAGTCCCTCCACTTTACACTCAAATTCCTTCCAAATTCCTCATCCACTATCTTCTTACTCTCTCTTACTAATCTTTTCACCTCTCTCTTTCTTTCTACATATAACTCTCTCTTCCGCCTCTCAACTTCTTCCACGCCCCTATTTCTCATCCATTCATTGTATGCTTTCTTCTTTTGTGCCACAGCCCGTTTCACCTCTTCATTCCACCACGCTGTTCCTTGCACCCCCCTCCGTCTTCTCTTCCTTCCACACACCACATCACATGCTGCACATATTTCTTCTGTAAATATTCTACACACACCTTCCACGTCCCCCATCTGCTCCAATTCATATTTGCCCAATCGTTCCTCCACTTCTCTCTTATACTCTGCCTTTTTCTCATCCTCTTGTAACCTTTCCACTCTCCTTGCAACTACTCCTTCCTCTCGTCTTTCCCTTCTTCTATTCCTCCATCTTACTTGAACTTTAATTCTGGCCACCACCAAGTAGTGGTCAGAAAGTCCACTCCCCCAACCTCTATAAACTCTTGCATCCAATATACATCTTCGCATCCTTTCATCCACACACACATAATCAATCATTGCCTTCCTTTCACTCAGTTCACCACCCACCCTTCTCATCACTCGCCATGTATACCTGTGGATCATTTTATGCCTGAAGAGGGTATTGGCTATCACCAACCCCCTCCCAGCACAAATGTCCACTAACGCACTCCCATTCTCATCTACCTCAGCAGGCACACCCCACTCGCCAACTATTCCATCCACCTTCACATTCCCAACTTTACCATTCATATCACCAATCAAAAACACTCTCTCATTCCTTCCAAACTTTTCCATGCACACTTCTACATTTGTCCAGAACTCTTCTCTCACTCTCCTAGCACGATCTTGCGTTGGAGCATACACACACACAATCGACCACATTTGTATTCCAACTTTCAACTTTACCCACACAATCCTTGATCCAACTGATCCATACTGTCTTATGCTCCTCTTCCATCTTTTACTCACAACTATACATACTCCTTCCTTTGCCCTCTCATTCTCACCTACTCCTGCACATATACCCCATCCATACTCCCATTCTCTCACACTTTCTCCTCTCCATTTTGTTTCAGTTATTCCACCTACATCCACTTTCGCATCCTCAAGCACCTGGACAATCTCTCTCTCTTTCACCTCATCATTTGCTCCCCTTACATTCTAAGTTCCAATTGCAATGTCCTTTGTCCGGTCCTTTGTCGTCAACGTTTGGTCAGTCCTTGTCCGAGGCTTCTTGTTAGTTTTTTTAGTTAGTTGTTTTCCGGGGAGGGGCACTAACCCTCCGCCAACCCTTTTAGTCGCCTTTTACGACAAGCAGGGATACTGGGGGAGTATTCTTGAAAAAAAACCCTACCCCCAGGGGTATATATACATTTGCTCACCCATATATACTTACCCCTGCGTTTATTTTTTTCCTTTTAATCAGGGTTTTTAATCACTAACATTCTTTCCAAAAACAAAACTGCAACCATTGTCATAATCTGATTTACTACAGGCACTCCATGTTCCACTATCATCCCCTGTAACTCTTCGTACTCCACGCCTGCAGTTCAATTTCTCTACCCAGTATCCACACCCTTGTTCCCAAACCATCTCACACACTCCCTATAGTGCTCTCAAAATTCCTACCTTCTTTTGCACTCTACTCACTGTCTCATCCATCCACCTGCGCCGAGTTCCCATCCTCTCACTGTTTACCGTAATCCCGCCACATCAATCTTCACTCGCCTCTTTGCATTTGCCCACACAGCGCTGCAACTAGTCTCTCATCAATATTGCAACACTCTCTAATGCACCAGACACTCTCTCCCACTTACATTTCCAAACATCTCTCCTCTCGTTTCAGCCTCTTTTCATTCAGGGCCATTATACCAGTTTCCTATTTAAAAAAAAAAAAAAAAAAGAAGAAGAAAGAAAGAATCAACTTTTTTCGGATTTCCATCATCATTATATCCACGCATAGGGAAGCACTGGACGTTGAGCCATCGTTTGATCATGTATTTGTGCTATGAATACGTAGATATATGTATGGGTAAAAGCGAGGAAACCCGTTACCGTAGGCTAATTCAGCATTTCGTCCACTCGCCAGTATAATTCACCTTCACACCTTACCAACACTTGGGCACCAACACCGCCTGTCACATCTGTTATATATTTGAGATATCACTTTCAAGACTGGTGTTATAGTACTAACGGTGGTGATTGGTGAGCTGCATAGAAGAGCAACGAAAATATGTTTCTTTTTTTTTCTCAATAACAGAACAGTCGAAGGAAAAACAAAAGAATCTGATGAAACAATCCCTACACCAGATTGCAGGTCACCTCCATTCATAAGAAATCTGTAACAGTTGGACTTTACAGCAGTAGGTTGAAGTTTGGGGGAAATCACTCTGGAGATGCGAGTTCCAAAGAGATTCAGTTCGGGGAATAAAAGAATTCTGATAGGCAGAAGTTCTGCAATATGGTAGTGTGACAGTCCAGTCATGAGCGTTACCAGATGCCAGTGTAGTGCTGGGAAAGGCATGGAGAAGTGGCACAATGGACACAACTTTGTCTGAGCATTTGCCATAAAAGTATATGCAAAATAATGCAAGGGAGGCAACATTCCTTCTTACTTGTAGGAGAGGCAGTTCATATATAATAGTAGGGTTATTAATAAGTTTGATAGCTTTGTCCTGAGTTTTCTCCAGTTGTTTTAGAGCAACCTTTCCACATCCATTCCACAAGGGTGAGCAATATTCAAGTTGAGAGCGCACGTGGCTTCTATTGATTACAGCCAACTGCTCGTCAGTGAAGAAGCTACGAACTCTGTACAATAATCCAAGTTTCTTTGAAGCGGTTGTAGTAAGTATACAGTAAGTATACAGTATAAATGTGCCAACTCCTTTTGCTAAAGAGGGACGCCTTTATGTGTTGGCACAGATGTAGCAGGGCAACCCAATTATGCAAACGTTCCTCACTCCCCTCCCTATCTTCCGAATGGAGGATGGTGGATCGCCAGAGAAGAGCAACATCAGGATGCAGTCCATCGGCTTTACGCTTCAGATGGCATTAGGGCTACAGTCACTACCAGTGCTATTACTGTTCCTTAAATACTCCATATGAAGAGCTGGGGCCCTGGGCTTGTCAGCTTAGTCCCGACATTTAGACGACAGTGACCAATTACTTTGCAGTGAGCGGCATTATCTAAACCCTAACAATTCCTCAAATGTAAATCTTTATAGGTCACATCCAGTTGGAAGGTTTTAATCCATTAGACCACCAGGCGCCTATTTGGTTATATGGTTACCACTCAGTGAAGTTAGTTGTGTCCTGCGTTACAAAAGTTCGTCTGGAGAGAGAGAGAGAGAGAGAGAGAGAGAGAGAGAGAGAGAGAGAGAGAACTGCATAGATATACGGATCATTGGTTTCAAAGGATATAGTCCGATGTAAATATTAATGTACAGTCTTTCTCTTTCCTCACAGATAAGAGAGAGGGAAAATACAATACGGCAGACAGCATCCCAATACCCCAATCATCTGGCCATGAGCCTTGAAGGTAAGAAATAAGAGCAACTTAGGTGAAAATTCGTGACGGGAATTTCTTAGGAACAGCGGAAAATTGTACAAATGATTAATTTTCTCTTCATGCTGGCTTAAGATGTTTTGAAACTAATTTTTATTTTATGTTTTCCCTGTCTTACTGAATTATATTATTAACTACGGCATAACACTTTTGGTAGTACTTCAGTCAGCCATTAATTTCAAAGGTGTAAGCCGCTTGTTTTTAGTTCATTTATTTCCTTTTTTTTTTTTTTGCCAATATTCCAGTAAATTATAAAGAAGTGTTCCTTTTTTCTTTACAGCTGGTTAAAATGCTGATCTATCCTCCATTTTTATGTCAGAACTGCCTCTACTACATTTTGGGAACTTACTTTGCAGGGAACGATAATTGTAAAAATATTTTGCGCCAACTTCTCTCGATGAATTTTGCATCGAGTGGGAGCTCATTTACCTCGTGAGAAGCTGGGAAACTTTTGTCAGGAATTATATCCTTTATAAGTTGTTACAAACTTGTGTAAAATTTGGGTCGCTGAATTTCGCTGTCTCTACACTTCTTCCTTGACACAATGAATAAAGTTTCTGCGGCCTGTATTATGAATAGTTTCTGTCTCTTAAAGTTGACATATATTTAACATGAATCGGAGTGAGTCGTCGTCCATCTTCCAGTCTTCAATTGATCATATGACGTTTTACTGCAAACAGTTTTCTCTTTTATTCTGTTTCTTTCCCTAACTCATTTGCATCCCTGTGTTATCTTTCTTTT
This sequence comes from Coenobita brevimanus, assembly GCF_032717465.1. Classification (NCBI taxonomy): domain Eukaryota; kingdom Metazoa; phylum Arthropoda; class Malacostraca; order Decapoda; family Coenobitidae; genus Coenobita; species Coenobita brevimanus. The sequence continues at coordinate 6,413,851 of NC_137049.1, forward strand.
TCATATTTTCACTGTCTTTCCTTCTCTTAATTACTTATTCCATTTTTATGCCTCCGCCCACTTATGGTGGAGGAGGCATTAAGTGATCGGCCTGTACGTTCGTGCCGACCGCTCGTGCGTGCGTACGTGCATGGATCCACTCTTCAACAACGCTCTGGTGGGCGTGATATCTCATGAACCCATCAACGGATTTCGACCAGACTTTTGTCAGTGATGCAGTATGAAGAGATGATGAACTGATGAGGTCGCCTAGTTCAAGGAGTCAGAAGCCAAGGTCATATGGGGTCAACATAGTTTATCTTTGTCAGCACGATATCTCCTGAACCTCTTGACGGATTTCAACCAGACTTTTGTCAGTGATACAGTATGAAGGGACGATGAACTGATTGGGTCAACAAGGTCAAGGGGTCAAAAGTCAAGACCATATGGGTTTGAGTATGATATTCCCTGAACCCAATGACAGATTTCGACCAAACTTTTGTCAGTGAGACAGTATCAAGGGACGATAGACTGATCAGGTCAGCAAGATCAAGGCATCAAAGGTCAAGATCATATGGAGTAGTCTTAGTTTATCCTTAGCCTCTTTTCAACCCACAATGAACTCTGTCATGGAGGCTGTATGACGAGTTCTTGCGCAAGGCTTGGCGAAGGCATACGGAGCGACTCTGTGTCAAGAGCTTGGGGCCAGGGTTCTAGGCGTTTTAGTCTGTATGGCTTTATGCTTTCCCTTCCTTTTTTTTTCTCTCTCTCTCTCTCTATTTCAGTAACTCCTATTTTTTTCGTCTCATACTTTCTTTCTTTCTGTTTCTGCTTCTTATTTTATTCGGCATAATAAGTTTTCTTCCTCTTCCTTCTTCCATTAATTAACTTCTACTTTTGTACCCTCATTCTCTTCTTCCCTTGTGTTTCATTCCACTTATTCCTTCCTCCAGCTTCCTATACTTGCTCTCTTTCTCTCCCTCCCTCTCCATTTCCTCATTACCGAACTTTTGCCGCCGTGTGTGTGTCATTCCATTCATCTTTCCCCCTTCCCTCCTTCACATTGCCCAGGATCAGGTTACCTCACTAATTATACACTGATCTTAAATGACGTTTGCCTTCTCTCGCTTCTTGTGGATATTTCTTGCAGTAGCTCCCGTCTAATTGGGTTAGGTTTGGTGTGTGATTGTGCTGATATGGGAGACTGTATGAGAGAGAGAGAAAGAGAGAGAGAGAGAGAGAGAGAGAGAGAGAGAGGGAGAGAGAGAGAGAAAGAGAGAGAGAGAGAGAGTAAAATATGGATGTGAGGTGCCTGGCATTCCCATGTTCTTCAAGGACAACATGCCGGCTCTTGTTGTCCTTAGGGGCTCTCAAAGATGACCCAGGGAACCTTCCACCAGGTCATAAGGTCACATTCCAAGCCTCACTCCCCCAGATCACACTTCACCAGGTAATACCCCACAAGGTCACACTTTATCAGATCACACTTCACCAGGTCACACTTCACCATGTCGCACACTACCAGTCACACTTTGCAGGCCAAACTTCATTTCACAGTGCACCAGGTCACACTTCACCAGGTCACACTCCACCAGGTCACACTCCAGGTGGTTATTCTTCTGATCCACTCTGATTTGGGGTTATATTTTAAGTAGGTTTGCAAATTACGTAATGCCTCTTCCTTAGTGGTTCATTCTGTACATTGCATCTCAGTATCCCGTTGCATGTTAGCGATGAAAGCTCTGTCGATAATATAGTTAAATGAATAGCATACAGGATAATATTATTTATAATATACAAACTAAATCGCTAAGGAAGAGGTGCTACGGAGCTCTCTATGCCAACCATGTCCTGCAGTTAGTCTTAGGCCCGTATTCCTGTAGGGTAAGGAGGCTCCCTAGCACCTCTTCCTTAGCGATTTATTTTTGGATATGGCTGGTTTATATCCTTTTGTACGTTATTTTTGCAGAGTATGGCGATATTAGAAGGATTTATGTAACTCCGAATAGGACAGAAAGGTGTCGTAAGCAAAATAAATCGCTTAGGAAAAGATGTTAAAGTACGGGTCTGTCAGTCATTTTGCACAATCACCACCGTGTCCTCACCTCTATCCTCGCTCTATATCTGGCCTTTGGTTCCTTCTTCCTTGAGTTTAAAAAATATCCTCAGTCTCACACTAGGGGCGTATCCAGGAGTGCAGATAGGAAGGCTTTTACCAAGTAGACTTTTTCGTCCAAGTGACAGGAAATGAAAAGGAAAGGAGAGGGGGGGGGAGGTAAGAGAGGGTGCAGACATCTAGAGAAATTTATTAAACCATGCCACTGATGTCCACAGTGGCTTCCTCAGTGCTTAGATACACTCTTTGGGTACACATAGGATACATCCCTGGGCTCACCTCTTGATACACTCGAAGGTACACACTGGATACACTCGCTGGGTACCTAGACTCGCCTCTGGATACACCCTTAGATACACAGTCTGGATACACTCGCTGGATACACCCCTGGCATGACTTTTAGATTTAACTCTTAACAAATCCCCCTTAGAGACACCTGGGTATATACTTTGGATACACTCCTAGATACACCCCATGGATACACCCTCCCTTATGATACACACCGTGGATGCACCCCTGGATACACCCCAGGAACACGCCCTAATACACTCCTGGATACACTCATGGATACACCCCATTCTTTTGGATGCACCCCTCAAAACACCCCTACCTACCGGATACATCCCTGGATACACCCCAGCCTTCTAGATACACCCCTCTATACACCCCAACCTCCTGGACAGCCTACACCCCTGGATACACCCCTACCTCCTGGATATACCCTACATACACTCACTAGCTACACAGACCCTTCAGGCCTAATATGTGTTTTCTGTCTTATTTCTCCTTTTGGACGTTATTTATATTTTATTCTTTTATGTATTTTATTTAGTAGTACACACTTTCGTGGTGTAACACTTAATTGGTTTTATTTTCAACCCTTGCTGAATAAAGGAGTGTGGAAGCAGTAGAAATGGAGTATAATAACGTAATTGGATTAAAGTGTTTAAACGCTAGAGTATGATGATTTTTTTCAGTCTATTCTCTCTCTCTCTCTCTCTCTCTCTCTCTCTCTCTCTCTCTCTCTCTCTCTCTCTCTCTCTCTCTCTCTGTTTGTCTATCTGTCTGTCTGTCTCTGTCTCTGTGTCTCTGTCTGTCTGTCTGTCTGTCTGTCTGTCTGTTCTGTCTCTGTTCTGTCTCTCTGTCTGTCTGTCTCTGTCTCTGTCTGTCTGTCTGTCTGTCTGTCTCTCTCTCTCTCTCTCTCTCTCTCTCTCTCTAGGCTACTAGACTATTTTTGTTCATACTAGGAAAGGTTCATACTAAGCCAGTATTTTCGTCGGGTAAGAAGGATCCCTAACACCTCTTCCTTAGCGATTTATTTTTGGATATGGCTGGTTAATATCCTCTTGTGATTCGTTTACGCGGATTATGAGGATGTTTGAAGGCTTTATGTAACACAGAAGAGGACAGTAAGGTGTGATAAGCAAAATAAATCACTCAGGAAAAGGTGTTCAGTAGATTTTAAAGGCAAACGTTTGGCTGTATTGTACAGTTGAAGGAAATCCAAGTAGCCATGTTTTCAACCCCTTCACTACCAATGGTCTCTCCTGTTAATTTTTAAAGTTATTTTATTTATTATTTTTTATTTTGTGCTGAATAAAATCGTCCAAATGTAACAAAAATATCATCAAAAGGAGAGAATACTTATTAATTTTAACACCTTAATGATAAAACAGTATTGATATAATGAAAGATAATTTTTGAAAGGGAATTATACACAATCAAAAGCATAGTTTATCATACTAGACGAGGGGAAAAATTAAGGCATGTATTTTTTTTTTTTTTTTTTTATGTGTCCGACTCTGGGCATAGGCTTCACAGCCTGCTATCAAGGCCTAGCAGTCCTCCTACATACCATACACCTCTACATGTCACCACTGCGGCGCTAACACCCACCGTCCATATTGAATACATGCTAGGGTTGTCTCATATAGGACTGGTGCATTGGTATTAGCGGGGGTATTTTTACGACATGTCGGCGGGTGTTCTGGTAGATCAGTAAAGCCTGATTTAATGAAATTCAAATCCTTAAACTGTTCCCTGCCCCAGCCGGGATTTGAACCTGGGCCCGTTAGGACCGCACGCCACCTCTCTACCGATTGAGCCACCGCCTCCCCCAACTTCGAAATATTTCCACCAAATTGAAAAAAAAAAAAAAGTAGAAAAAATGAGAAATATGTCGTTAGATGGACGAGGTTAGTAAAAAAAAAAAAAAGAATGCAGAAAGTAAAGAGAGAAAAATATAGGTAAAGTAAGGGAGTATTAAAGAAAGGGAAGAGGAAGACGAGGAAAGAGGGAAGAGAAACTAGAGAGAGAAGGAAGAGGACTGACGGAAATTGCACAAGAGAGGGGGATGAAGGGAGAGGAAAGGGGTGGAGGGGAGGGGAAATGGAGACCTGATGTTAGAGAAAGACTGAAGTTAGGTACAGAGGAGAGGAAAGGAGGAGAAAAACAATGTAAAAATATATTGAGAGAGAGAGAGAGAGAGACAGACAGACAGACAGACAGACAGAGACAGAGAGAGAGAGACAGAGAGAGAGAGACAGAGACAGAGACAGAGAGCTGAAAATCGAAAGATTGAAAGATAGATGGACGAAAGAACAGGAAGACAGGCAGACAGATAAAGATAGACAAGATATCTATGCTGATGGGTAGATAGGGACTGATACATTTGGATAGGTAGGGAGTTAGGTAAGTAGATAGGCAAACTGACAGACAAATAGACAGATGCATAGATTGAAAGGTGCGTAAACAGATGAAATAATACGTAGAATCATGCAGACAAATACTGATTGATATAGACAAATAGATGCAGATTATCATAGCTAAATTATGATTATGTATAGACAGATATCGATGGATCAGTAGATAGACAGGTGGTAGAGACTGAAAGGGAGAGGAGAGGAGAAGAACAGGAAATAATTAAAAAATGCGATACTAGAGGAAAAAAAGAGGAAGAAATAGAAGAGACTGTATGATGAATATGAATTTGATATTAAAAGAGAGAGAGAGAGAGAGAGAGAAAGAGAAAGAGAGAGTTGACATGAGAGCATTACTTTAACTCTGACACTACAAACTCTCCCTCCACCACTCCTGTTCTCTCTCTCTCTCTCTCTCTCTCTCTATCTCTTACATTTTCTTTTTTTAAGGCTATTTTTTCCTTCTTCCTAAAGGACTTACCTTCCTCAGTCTTGCATTTCTTCTGTTTATTTTCATTCATCGTTATCAGTCTCGTCATTATCATCTTAGTCATTATCGTAAGCATCATTGTCATCATCTTTGCCATCATCATCATCATCATCATCATCACCATTATCATCACTGTCGTTTTCATATTCGTCATCATTTCATTCACCATCATCATTTCCATTAATTTACAGTGAGTAGTTTTGGTCCCTGACACAAAGAAATTTAAATCTCAGTGGAGTATGTACTGCCATCAGACCATCCGTAAAAAATTAAAGAATATATAGAATAAGGCCCAATTTTCCTCTATTTCCTATATAAACTTTCAAAATTCATCCCATTTTATGTGTTCCATTTCTATACTTTCCTCTGCAATGTTTTATTATACCTATATTTTGTGTTTTTATTATTTATATTTACATTTATTTGTGTTTACATTTTACGGATCCACATTAGCTTTGTCTCTCCAGCACTCATTCGTTTCTATGCCTCGCCCCATTTCACTCGTTATTGCTCTCTCTCTCTCTCTCTCCATGGCAGCACCTATGTTTCATCAATTATTTAGTCTTCTCGGAATACTCCATTCTCTAATCTGCAAAAGGGAAGACAGACTAAAGCAAAGATAACGAGAGACAAGGGGAAATAGACAGACAGACAGATAGAAATAGACAGATAGATAGATAGACAGATATATACTACACACACACATATATATATATATATATATATATATATATATATATATATATATATATATATATATATATATATATATATATATATATATATATATATATATATATATATATATATATATATATATATATATATATATATATATATATATATATATATATATAGAGAGAGAGAGAGAGAGAGAGACGAGACAGAAACAGAAACAGTGGGTATTTTTGTTTGTGCTTGTGTGTTTGCTTGTTAGTCGATTGGTTTGTCTTGTTCATTTTGTTAGTGTTGGGTTGGGTAGGTAGGGAATCAGGTAGGGATGTGGGCAGGGAAGCAGTGGACAGGTAGGTAGGCAGGTGAGGAAAGAAGGTGATAGGTAGAGGGGATAGACAGGTAGGCAGCGAGGCAAGTAAGGAGGTAGGGAACTAAAGAGAGAGGTAGGCAGGAAAGAGATATGCACCCAGGCAGAGAGGGAGGCATGTAGAGAGGTAGGGAGGGAGGCATGTAGGGAGGAAGGGAGGGAGGGAGGTAGGGAGGAAAGAAGAGTGATAAGAAAGGAAATATACGGGTTGGGAGGGATGCAAGGAAGGGAGACTAGGCATATGGGAGTTTAAGGCAGGTCGGGAGGTAGGGAGGGAAGCAGGTAAGCAGGCAGGTGGTAGGGAGGGAGACAGGTAGGCAGGAAGGTGATAGGCAGTGGTAGACATGTAGGGAGTGGTAGGCAGGTAGGAAGTGGTAGGCAGGTAGGCAGGTAGGCAGGCTGGTATGGATGGCAGGCTCAGGTGTATCATCAACAACTCACCTGGTCGTCAGGTTAATTGACTATCGTATTTGTCTTTAATACCTCACCTTCCTGTTTACCTCCCTATGTGTATATGTACGTATATATGTGTGTATGTATGTATTTATGCATGTATGTATAGCTGTGAATGTGTGCTAATCTGTATATATGTATGTATTATTGTTTGGCTTTATAGGCACCCTATCTGTCCCTTTAATAAAAGTCATTCGTATTTGCCTCTGTTTATGTTCTTAAATCTCTTTAGTTGCTTATATGTGCACCAATCTCTGTAGGTGTAGCTGTGTATGTACGCTAATCTCTGTGTGCACGGCTCCTTATGTGCGCTAATTTCTGTAAATTGTAACTGCATATGCCCTAATTTGTGTACGTTTAACTGGGTGTGCTTAACTGAATCCCCGACTGTTAATATCTGTGTTTGCATGTCTGTGTGCATGTGTGTGTGTGTGTGTGTGTGTGTGTGTGTGTGTGTGTGTGTGTGTGTGTGTGTGTGTGTGTGTGTGTGTGTGTGTTAGTATCTGTGATTTTTTTTCTGTGTACCTGACTACACTTTAATCGAAGCAATAGAAATATATAGGTCCATCTACCTGGCATATAGAATTCGTATATATAAAATGTGAGAAAGTCAGTATGTTTTAAAGTAGGCTTAAACCCTTAAACCCTTTTACACTGATGCATATAATTATTATTTCTTTTAATTTTTCCTTCCTGTAATAATATCCTACCTTAGAAGCAACCTCATCTGTGTAGGGCTGGAAGGGTGAGGAATGGAGAAAAAAATTCAGGATGGTGGGAAACTACTTCAAGATTCTTGTTATCATACTCTTTTTTTTTTTTTTTTTCATGTTCTCTTCTTGCCATAACCAATAGGTTTCATTCAGCTTAGGGCAAGTTCTTGGTGTACTCTGTTCATTTTAACTTGGCCTAAAATAACCATCTCTCCATCTTGAATGCTGAGCTGTTGCAAGGGAGTAACACTAGATTATGGCATAAGTCATGGAAAGGGGCTATGAGGAGGATGAACAGCCGAAGCATTGTCTCTTTTTGCACTAAGGTCCCTGAAATAAGCTGCAAAAGGATGATAATGTGGGCCAAGTTAAAGTGAACGACCTAGTGCTATGGGATGAATAAAGAGCAATAGCATTATCTTGTTCTGCCACTGAGTTCTCTAAAGTAAGCCGCAGAAGGACAAAAGTGTGGGTCAAGTTAGAGTGAATAGACTATAGAGAAAGAGCTCAGCTACAATCTTGGCCAAACTAAACTTTGTAATCCCGGTACGATGCTTATGTAAACCACGAGCGACAGGTGAACCACGGAAGTTAACGCGCTAATGTAATTCTCATACAACTTTCCTCTCTCACCTCCCAAGCTTGTGTATAACTAAATTTGGTGTGTGAGACTTATCCCAACGGAAAGATGGGAGAAATAACGCTACTTACTTTATGGCTGTCCACTTTAATTTGGCCTAAAGTTGCCTACTCTCCATCGTGATTGCTTTACTGCAGCGAGAAATTATCGGTTGATTATGGTGCTTGTCATAAAGAAGTGCTACATAATGGATGAGATCAGTGGTAGTATCTTTTTCTGCCACTGAGCTACGAAAAATAGGCTAAACGAAGTCGAAAATTCCCACTGAGTTATAATGGGTGAACAATATATCTCTTACAGGAGGTTCTAGGTTAAGTAAGGTTAGGTTAGTCTGTTGTTTTAGGTTATGTTAGCTTAGGTTAGTCTTTTAGGGCAGAGTTAGGTCAGGGCACCCTCTCTCTATTGTGTTCTCCTTCCTCACACCCAGGACGGTAATCTTGTGAGGTTAGGACGCTTACAAACTCCTCTTAAATACCGGTTTATTTCTGACACTATTCCGTTGCTATATTCTTCTGTGTTATTCATGCAATCTCCGTCGATATTAAAAAAAAGTGAGGATGATAAAAGGGGATAATAATGGGTTGTTTAGAAAATAAATCGCCAAGGAGGTGACATGGAGCCTTCTTACCCTCAACATCCCTTCGCATTTCTTACCTTGGTTCTTTCCTACGCTTCCCACCTGTTGATTTCTTTTATCATCTAACCCCGTTTCTCTCCATTCCTCACCCTTTTTCTCTCCATTCCCCCGTCTTTTTTTTCTCCATAGTTTTTCCTCTGTCCCCCAATCCTTATGATCTCTCACATTTGCTTCTTTTCCATCATCATCATCATCATCATCATCATCATCATCATCGTCATCATCGTCATCATTATTATTATTTCTGTTATAATTATTAATATTATCATTATTTTTGCTGTTATTATTCGCCCGTTCCAGAGTTATTGCAGTCCTCCGTCACACAACAAATGACGTCACAGACCTACTCACATCACTTCTTGGGCACTAATTCCCACCATCCATTCTGATTACATGCTAGAGCTGTCTTATTTAGAACAAGTGTAGGGAATTACCTGGGGTGTTTTGGGTACATGTCACGTCGGTAGGACACGTGGAAGATCAGGTAAATTTCTTTTAGACAAATTCTGATCCCCAAATTCTTCCCTGCCCCAACTGTGGATCGATCTAGCGTCTCTTTGGTCAACAGCTCACTTCTCTATCGCTTGACCAGCATTCCCTGCCTCGTTTCCCCCTTCATTATCTTTTCTGTGTAAGGATGCTGATGTATCTCTGGCAGCGGCTGGTCAGTCAGTCACTAACTAGGGATTTTCATACGTCAGGGGCATCACTCCGAATTTAAGTGGAATAGGAGGCTTATTAGCACTTCTTTACTAGCGATTTATTTTGCCTTAATATTCCCATACAAGGTGAGTGTATGGTTTTGATACTGACTTAAATTGCAAGAGCAGCACACAGGAGGTGATTAAGATGTAGAGAATAGTCGCGAAATAAATTTTGTGAAGATTTCTCTGAAGCGACAAAAAATACGGGCTTTTAGCGAAGTCTCATTTAGTTTGGCTTCTGTCTAGCGCTTTTACCCCCCCCCACATCTCTCTCTCTCTCTCTCTCTCTCTCTCTCTCTCATTTTTTCTCTTCCGTACTCTTTCGTGTTTTGTTTTGTTTTACCTCGCATTTTTCCACTCATCTCCACTTCTTTCTCTTCTTCATTTCCTGTTTGGCTTGTCATTTCCTTTCAACTTCTTTCCCTTATCCATTCAGTTCTCCCTGTCCTTAAACCCCTTCAATAGGATGATATATTATTTTCTTCCTAATTTCTGGTAACTTTATTCATTTTAGTTAGTTTTTTTTGTGGCAGGATATCACTTCACTCTTTGGTGCTCTCATTAATTCAGAAAAGTCATCGGTCTGCAAAAAGAACAATATTTTAAAGAAAGGGCTAACTGCTGTGGTTTCCCCTTTATCTTTCCTTTTTTCTCCCTTTTTACTTGCCTTTTTCTTCCCTTCTCCTTATTCCCTTCCTTTCCTTATCCCCCCTTCCCAATAAACGGTCCGGGTATCATCATCTTCGCCTACTTTTCCTCTCCCTTTCTTCGTTTCTTCCATTCCACATTATCTTTTCATATCCGTTTTTCTGATTCCATTTCTTCCACTCCTTTGTCGATCACTGTCCTTCCTTGCATTTCTATATTTCTTTTTCCCCTCCTCCTTCCCGTCCTCTCTTTTTCACATCCTCTTTCCTTTCATTTTCCATCCTCCTTTTCCCTATTTGTTGCTCTTTCTTTCTCCTCTTTTCTCCTCCAATCTTTCCTCTCTCTTACTCCTCCTCCTCCGTCTGTTTTCTATCGTACTCTCTGTCTTTTCTCTCTTCTCTCCCTTTTCCCCTTCTTTTCTCTCCTTTCGTTTCTTCCCTCACTTTGCCTTCTCTTGCCCTTCCTCTCCATTTCCCTCCCTTCCATTCCATTACGTTTTCATTTGTTCTCTTCCTAACCCTTCCCGTTCAATGCCATTTGCTACACAGTCTCTCTCTTTCCCTCTTTCCTAATTCCCTCTCTTTTTCTCTCCCTCCTTCCCTTACCCTCATCTCTTTTTTCTATCGCCTTCCTTTTTCTTTCCTCCCTTTTCCTCCCTTCCCCTCCCCTCTTCACGTCGTTCCATCCTTTCCCAGGGCAGATGTTGTGTTTTTCTGTTTAATTAAACGCAATATAATCCTTTCATTTAGCAGTCAAAAATTTGCCACTTTTTCAAACCTCTTTCCCTCTCTCTTAGATTTCACGTCTATTTCCTCCTTTTCCGCTATTCCAACCCTTTCCTTCCTCTTGTGCCTCTTCTTTCCTTTCAGTCTTATTACATCTTTGCCTTCCTTCCCCTCCTCCCTCTCTTCACTTCCCTTTCCATCCATCCCTTCCCTTCCCTTCTCTCCTCTCTCTCTCTCTCTCTCTCTCTCTCTCTTTCTTCACTTCCTCTTGCATCCCTCTCATTCATTCTTCTTCCATTTTTCCTCCCTTTCCTCTTTCATCTTTCAATTTTTTTCCTCTTTCCCTTCCTCTCCTGACATCTTCCATATATCACTTCTCTTTTCTCTTGCTTCTCTCTCTTCTTCTTGTCTTTCATCTTTCCCTTACCTTCACCCATTCTCTTTTTCCTTATCGCTCTCATCCCTTTCCTTCTCTTAACTTCCCTTTTCTTCTCTTCTTATTAACTTTTCTCTTCGTCTGTGTTCTATATCTTTCTTCCTTGGTTCGTTCTCTCCTTGCTTTCTTCCTTTCCTTCTCAGTTATTCCTTTGTCTCATTTCAGAGCCTTTCTCTCTGTTTCCACGCATTCCTTCTTCTATTGCCTTCCTCCGTCTCCTTTTACTCTCTCTCTCTCTCTCTCTCTCTCTCTCTCTCCAGTCCTTGCATACTCTGCCTTTCCTCCTCATTTCACCTTTCCTTTTCCTCTCCCTCCCCTTCCTCTCCTTTCCCTCCTTTTTCTTCTCTCCTCTCCCTTTACTTTCTCCTAAATTTGCACCCTTTATCTTTCTTTCCCTTCTCTTTTATTTTCCTTTTTCCCTTTTCTTTGCTCTCTTTCTCTTTTCCGATCCCTTTCTCTTCTCTTTCTTTGACATTTTCCTCTTCCATTTTCTTCCCTCCACTTCTTCTTTCACCTTCTCTTTCCTCCATTCCTTCCCTCCTCTTCTTCCTCTTTCCTTCCCTCCTCATATTTCTCTTCCTCCTCCTCTTCCCTCTCCTTTCCTTCCTCTTCCATTTCCTTCCTTCACTTCTTTCTGTTCCTCTTCCCTTCCGTCCTTCGCTTCTCTTCTTCCTCTTTCCTTTCCCCCTTGTATTCCTCCTCCTCTTTCCCTTGCCCCTCCTGTTCCTCTTCCTCTTCCCTCTCCTTTTCTTCCTCTTCCATTTCCTTCCTCCTCTACTTTCTCCTCCTCTTTTCTCCTCTCCGCCACTCCTCTTCGTCTTTCCTTTCCCTCTCGTATTTCTCTTCCTCTTCCCTCTCCTCCCCATCCTCTTCCTCTTGCCTCCTCCTCCAGGCCTTGACCAACGTATCAAGGTAATTATCCGACAACCCCTTCTATTAGCCTGATAATTATACTCTCTCTCTCTCTCTCTCTCTCTCTCTCTCTCTCCCCCTCTCTCCACCTTTTCATTCCATTCGCTTCTTCCTCTTCTTTTTCATTCCTCTCATCATCTCTGTTGATCTCGTCTCATTTTGCTTCGTACGTTTTCTTTTTCCTCTGTTCTGTTTTTTGTTCTCTATTGATCTTGCCTTGTTCTTATCTGTTCTCTGTTTTCGTCTCATTTCAAGTTTTGTGTTATTTTATGTTATCCTTTTCTCTCGCAACATTTCATTCCCCTTCCTTTCCCCATCCTTCCCTACTCTCCTCTCTTCCCCATTCCTTTCCTTTACTTTCCTTTAAATTTCTCCTTTCATCCTACGATTTCCTTGTTTTGTATTTCTCTTCCCTTCACTTAGTATCTTGCCTCTCCTCTCCTCTTCTCTCCTCTCCCCTCCTCTCCTCTCCTCTCTTCTCTTTTCCCTCTCTTGTCTTTTTCTATTGTCCTCCATGTTACAATTAACATATATTAATTTTACATCTTTCTTCTCCTCTCCTTTTCTTGTTTCTCCTCTCCCAGCCTGACTTCCCCTTCTCTCCCTCCTCCCTCCTACATTAACATATTTCTTTTAATTCCTCCCTACCTCACCCAGTCCCATTCTCTCTCTCTCTCTCTCTCTCTCTCTCTCTCTCTCTCTCTCTCTCTATCTATCTATCTATCTATCTATCTATCTATCTATCTTATTGCTGTTGACTTATCTGTGATTCTCTTATATCTCATCTTTTTATTGGGGAAGGGAGAGAGAGAGAGAGAGAGAGAGAGAGAGAGAGAGAGGATGTATATATATTCTAGCTAAATACTGGATTTATTCTAGATTTATAATTAGCTGTTAGAACGACGATGATGATCTTGATCATGCTGAATATCAGCATGATCATCATGATTATGATGATGATGATAATGATGGTGATAAGGGTGGTAATGATAATGATGACTGTTGTTTCCTCCCTCAACGAAGTTTGAGCAGGTTATGTATTCACTTATGTTTGTCTGTCCGCGTGTCCAGACGATAGCTCCAAAAGCTCTCAATGAATTTCAATAAAATTTGGTGGAAGAGTAGGCCATGGGACAAGAAAGAATTTATTAAATCTGGGGGCAGATCCAGGTCCTGTGTATTCTACACAATATCTCCACAGATCCTGATCCTGATCCCTTTAATGGCAATGCCATTGGCGGGGGTATGCTCCCTCTTGACGTCTTTTAGTTATTGTTGTATTGATAGATTTGCGAGAAATATTAGTCTTGCATAAAGAAACATGTCCATGAATACATGAATATACACATCCAAGCATACTTATAAGCACGCGCGCGCTCGTGTGTGTGTGTGTGTGTGTGTGTGTGTGTGTGTGTGTAATTCACCGTGTCGGTCAGGATCACTTGATGGTCGTGATCGTCAGCATTTTACCCTCCCGGAAGGGAGCTGAGAGCTCATATAGTCCGATCTAAGGGCAAGGCTGTGACCTTCACACACTCACACACCCGTCCCCTTGCTCAAGGGGGACAGTAATCACCCACTTCGTCAGTGAAACTTTTCGCAACCTGAGCGAGGCGCGAACTCCCGTCCACCAGATGGCAAGCGAGAGCGTTACCACTGCACCAGCGAGCTGTGTGTGCGCGCGCGCACATACACTCACACACTCTCTCTCTCTCTCTCTCTCTCTCTCTCTCTCTCTATCTATCTATCTATCTATCTATCTATATATATATACATACAGTACATATATAAAGAATGAGAGAGAGAGAAAGTCTCTCTCTGTCTGTACTTTTGTATCTATTCATGTCAGCAGTATGAAAACCCAGCGACTACTTTCAGACTATTGCATTAATTACTGTTTAATCAAGAGTAAAGAAACATGTGAAATGGAAGGAGGAAAGAAGCGACGTGGAAAGAGGAAAGAGAAGGGAGAAAGGAAGCCAGGTGAGAGTGAAAAAGAGTGAAGGGTGCATAATGAGTGCAGAAGAAGAAATAAAGGATAAATATGACAAATAAAATTGAAGAGTACATGATGATAAAGGATGGAAGAAGCTTAAGATTTCACAAAGAAGAAAAGGATGCCTAATATTAAGAAAAGGGGAATAGAAGATAAAGAGGGAACTTAGATGGATGCAAGCGGAATAAGACATAAAGGTAAACTGATCAAGAAAGAAGCTAAAAAGTTCATAGTGAGATGGGAGAAAACATTAATATCGTCATCATCACAAATGTTATTTCCTTCCTTTTTAAATCACCTTTATCGCCATCATCATAATCATCCCATTGCATCACATAAATACTATTCATTATCTTCCTAGTTTTATCATCATCGTCACCGGTATCGTCGTCGTCGTCGTCGTCTTCATCATCATCATCATCATCATCATCATCACCATCATGACCAGCAGCATCATCAAGAAAGAGAGAATGAGAAAGGTGGGAGAATAGGAAAATAAAATGACAAAAATGAGAGAAAGGGGGAATTAAAGAATAAGAGGAGGTGAGGAAGCATATGGGGGAATGTGAGAAAGGCGAAATATGAGAGAATTGAGAGAAAGAGTGGGGTGGTAAGAAAAGTGACGAGGAAGAGAAGATGCGAAAAGGAAATGAGACAAAGAAAGCAGGAAGGAGAATTATGGAAGAAAGAATATACTTAGAGAATGAGAGGCGAAAGAGGCAGGCAGGTGAAAAGCGAGAGGAGGAGGAGTCAGGAGATACCGAAAGGAAAAGAAAGAGGTTGTAGAGATATGAGAGAAAGATAATGATAGAAGAATTGAAGATGTATGAAAATGAGAAAACAAACGAGAAGAATGGGTAGTGGGGAACAACAAGATATGAGAAGGGAGAATATCAGGGGAAAGGTAAGAGAACGATGAAAAGAAAAGTAGGGAATGAGGGGAAGAGAGAAGATAAGAGAAAAGGTAGGACTGAGACAAAAGGAGAAAGACGGAGAAATGTTATGTGCGGGGGACAGGTATAGACATCTGTACAGACAACGAGAGAGAGAGAGAGAGAGAGAGAGAGAGAGAGAGAGAGAGAGAATGCTTTACACACACACACACACACACACACACACACACATATATATATATATATATATATATATATATATATATATATATATATGGATAGATAGATAGATAGATAGATAGATGGATAGATAGATTGAAAAAAAAAGGTCATCGAATTTAGGAGGAGAAAGAAGGGTAAAGAAGAGGAGGAAATTAGAGGTCTATCTATCTATCTATATACCTAGGCTGCTTCCCCCAAGGAAAGGGAGGTAGCCGAGACAGGATGACACACTCCCCATTTTCTCATCCATTCAAACACATTCATTCGCATCTTAGCCCCAAAGGGGAGAACGGACAGATCCTCACCGCACCACACCGCACAAGGGTCAACTGCGCAATGCAATCAGTGACATCCACAGTAGGGCCCGACAGCAAAGCTGGTTTATCCCTGCCACATCATAACAGACTCATCCCCTTACCCACACCTGACCTGACTAGCTGATCAGACCAAATGCGGGAGAATATCCCCTTAGGGCTGCGTCATCACTTATTCATTCACAATTTCTCTCCAGTTATTTCTGTCACTCACAGCCACTCTTCCTTGCTCAACAGACATCCCTCTCGCATCCAGCGCTCTCTTCACACTGTCCATCCATCCTATTCGTGGTCTTCCTCTCAGCCTTACACCTCTCACATCAGATCTAGTTATCTTTTTCACCAATCGCTCATTATCCATTCTCTCCATATGCCCAAACCATCGCACACCCTCTGCCTAACTCTACCAGCCATCTCCCGAACAACTCCAGTTCTCCTTCGCACTTTTGTCATTTCGCACTCGATCCATATGCGTCACTCCACACATACTCCTCAGACTTCTCATCTCCATTACATTCAAACTTTTCCTCTCTGCTACACCCATATTCCATGTTTCAGCCCCATATTATGCAGTCGGTACCACAACACCCTCATACAGCCTTCTCTTTACATCCATTCTAAGCGAACGACATCTAAACACTTTTTTCATTCCTCCCAGCACCTTTCCTACTTCATTTATTATAAAATTCACTTCTGCATTTATTCTTCCATCCACAGCAACATGTGACCCTAAATATTTAAAACACTCTACCTCCTCAAGCAACTCGCCATTCAAAACTATATTCATCCCCCTACCATCTACCAACCTCGTACACTTCATCACTTTACTCGTATTCTCATTTACTTTCAATTTCCTCCTTTCACACACCCTTCCAAACTCCTCTACCAACTGTCTCAATCTCTCCTCTGAATCAGCCAACAGTGCAGTATCATCTGCAAACAGCAGCTGCTTCAGATTCCACTCTCCACCATCAACATTCACCAGACTCAGACCTCCACCTAAAACTCTTGCATTCGCCTCCCTTACAACACCATCCATGTAAATATTAAACAACCAAGGCGACATCACACATCCCTGTCGCAGCCCCACTCTCACAGGAAACCAATCACTCACAGCATTTCCCACTCTTACGCGCGCTCTACTATTTACGTAAAAACTTTTCACCCCTTTTAGTAACCTACCATCAAGTCCATACAATCTTAAAACAGTCCACAAAGCCTCCCTATCAATTCTATCATACGCTTTCTCTAAATCCATAAATGCCCAAAACACATCCTTGCCTTTCGCTAAATACTTTTCACACACTTGTCTCACCGCAAACACCTGATCCACGCATCCCCTCCCTCTCCTAAAGCCACACTGCTCATCACCAGTCACTCCCTCTGTACCCTCTCTCTCATAATTAACACTACCATACACCTTACCTACAACACTCAACAGACTTATACCCCTAAAGCTAGTACATTCATACTTATCACCCTTGCCTTTATACAACGAGACCACACAAGCACTTGCCCAGTCAATTGGCACCATACTTTTCACAATGCTCACATTCAACAACCTTACTAACCAGTCAACAATAGTCGCTCCACCACCCTTCAGTCATTCCACAACACACCCATCCATACCTGCAGCTTTCCCTTTTTTCATCTCCTTTACTGCCTTCTCCACTTCCTCCTTCGTGATCAAAGAATCATTCAACTTTCCCAACACATTTATTCCTTGCATCCTTCCATCCGCCACAATCTCAGCCACCCTTTCCTCCTCTACATTTAACTCTTTCAAAATACTCTGCCCATCTCTTCTTTACTGCATCCATCTCAGTTAACATCCTTCCATCCTCTGCTTTTACTCGTTCTTCCTTCCCAGACGAAAAAAGGAAGAGGAGAGGAAGAGACTGAAGAGAATGAAAGGAAGAGGAACGGAGTAAAATACAGGAAGGGAGAAGAGACATAAGGATGAGGAGAAGCTTTGCAATAGAATAGATGAAGTTAGTAGAGAAATTTAAAGGAATTAAGGAATTAACAAGAAGGAAATGAAAGAAGACGTGTAAAGGAAGGAAGAAGGTCATGGAAGTAAAGATGTAAGGAAATGTAATGAAGTAAGAAAGGAGGAGGAGGGGTAAAAAGAAGGGGAAAGGAGGAAGAAGGAAAGAAGAGAGGAGAAGGAAAGGATTTAATGAAGGGTGAGTAAGGAAGCAATAAAGAACGTTCAGCATAAAACGGAAGAAAGAAGGAAAAGAAAGAAAGATGTAAGAATGAGTGTAGAATGAAAGAAAAAAATAAGAAAAAGGGAAAGGAATAAAAGGGAAAAAAAGAAGACACGAGGAAATGAATAAGGAAGGAAGAAGGAAGGAAAAGAGCAAAGTTGAGAGAAGAAATATAGGAAGAAAGAAAAAGAAAAAGGAGGAGGAGAAAGAGAAAGTAAGTAAGAAGGAAGGAAAAGGAGCAAAGATGGAAGAAGGAATATAGAAAGAAGAACAGATTAATAGAAAAGGAAAAAGGGAGAGAAATAAGAGAAGTAAAGGACGATGAAGACGGAGTAAAATGAGTGAAGAGGGAAGGAAGGAAAATACACAGAAGGAAATGAAGGGAAAATACGTAAGAGAAAAGATACACAGAAGGAAAAAAGGGAAAGTACACAGAAGAAAAGATACACAGAAGGAAAAATACACATAAAATACACAGAGGAAAATGATTACATCTTGGAGGGCGTGTAAAAAGAGGGCATTAAACTTGGTGCACGCCTCAGCAGACGAAGCAGCGCCTCTATACAAGTTCAAGGCGTGTTTTACGAGGGCCTGAAGGGCAACTGATCCGTAGGGCCTTGGGTCACCACTACACCTCCCTCTCTCTCTCTCTCTCTCTCTGGCTGAATATAAACATCTGATGGTAAAAAGAAAACTGGGGATAATGCTAAAGGAGTTAAATGTCCTCCTTTGTCTTGAATCGAACCCAGGTCTCAAGGATTGTGTGTCAGATTTCAAGACCTGTATGAAGGGAAGGAAAGGTAAGGGTAAAGGAAGTGAATGAACATATGTACAAAAGAAAGAAGATGTAACATGCAGCAAAAAATGAAGGAGACGAGTAGAGAAGTGGAAAAAAAGAGATTGAAAAGAGGGAAGAAGAGAGAAAAATATACGTGAGAATAGAAAATGATCTAGAAAAGTAGTGAATTAAAAAATGAAAGTTGTCAAGAAGAATATGAAAAAAAAAGTCAGTAAAAAACAAAGTAAAAAGGAGAAAAGTGGATAAGGAATGGAAATTTTAAGCAAGGAGATGAGGACGAAAAATAAAGAATAAAGGGAAAGAGAGGAATGATATAAAACCAAATGAATATAAATGAGTGGGAATAAGAGTAAAAAATGAATAAAGCGTTGGAGGAGATGAGCCTAATAAAAGAATGAGCATAGTATAAAAAAGAAGAAAAGGCGAATGACAGAGATGGAAAATGAAAAAAAAGGAAGGGAAGAATTGAGAGACAAAAACAAATGGCGAAATAATGGAGGAGAAGAAATGGAAAAAGGGAAGATATACGGAGAAAGCGAAGGAAGAGAGACAAAGAGAAAGAAGGAAAAAACTGGAGGAAAGAGGAAAGAAGAGGAGTAATGACGGGGGGGTGGAAAGACTGACCACCAAGTTCACTAAATTAAAGATGAGTCTCTCTCTCTCTCTCTCTCTCTCTCTCTCTCTCTCTCTCTCTCTCTCTCTCTCTCTCTCTCTCTCTCTCTCTCTCTCTCTCTCTCTCTCTCTCTCTCTCGTTCTTCCTCTGTTATTTCCTCGCTTTTTCTTACTCCAGTTGCCATCGTCTTCCCCCCTGTCTTTCTTCCCCTACCGTTTCTCTCATTCCCAACTCACTTCTTCCTCTCTTCCATTCTCTCTTCTCTTCTGCTGTTTCTCTCCTCTCTTATATCTCCTTTCTCTCCATTCTTTTCTCTTCCTACCACTGTTCCTTCCAGTTCTCTCTCAACTCCTACTTCTTGCTTTCACTCACCTCCTCCCTTCTTTCTTCCATTCTTCCCTCCACTCCCACCATTCATCCCTCTCTTATCCCCTACTATTTCTCGCCTGTTTCTCACCCCCTCCCTCCCCTCTCCCTCCATCCCATGCCCCTCCATCCCTCCCCTCCCATTAGCACGCCCATCACCCACACACCGCCATTGTGTCTGCTATAAACACTTACCCCTTAATCTATATAATTCCCTCGATGGCCTCCGCGACTCCTATCACCAAGTCCCCTACCCATTCTCTCTCCCCTCCCCTTCCCCTTCCTCTCCTCCCCCTTCCCCCGTTCATATGGGCTATCCTTCTTTACAGCTCTCTAACTCTCCCACTCCCCTCTACCCTCTTCCCTCCCTTGTGTGTCTCCCTCTTTACAGCTTCGTCTCAAATCCCCCTCCCCTCACTCTTCCTCCTCCTCCTTCCTTATCCCTTACCTTCTTCCCCTTCCCCTCCCCCGTTCTCTCATCTTTCTCCTTTCCTGTTTTGTCCCTTTTTACAGCTCCCTCTCCCTTCCTCCTTCTCTCCCTCTTTTTCCTTCTCTCACTCTTTCCCTTCTCTCACTCTTTCCCTTCCCCTATCCCTTCCCCCTCCTCCTCCCTCTGTATGTCATTCCTCTGGTCACCTCGATCCCCCTTCCTCCTCCTCTCCCACTTCTCCTTCCCCCATCCTCTCTCTCTCTCGCCTCTGTTTACACCTCCCTCCCTCCCTCTCCCTTTCCCTAAACCATCTCCTTGTCACAAAATCTCCCTCGCTCTTCCTCTTCCCCACCCCTATACCGTTCCGTCACCCTATCCACACCTCCCCCCTTTCCCTCCTCATTATACCCACTCTCCCTTTCCCCTATCGTCACCCATTCTCCCATTCACTCGACTTTTCGTCCTTTTATCCGTTTGGTCAATTTACGTCATCCTGTCACCCACTTGGTCATTCGTTACTTCGTTTCTTTATTTGTGTTGGTGGGGTATGAAGTGAGGACGAAGGCAGACACACAAGGATCGGAGAAATAAAGCAGAAATATGGGGTGCACAGTTGAGCCAATGAATATCGGTGCACGCCTAACACGAAACAATTTGGGATCACTGACGACTGCCACTGGGAAACGCACGATGATAATTTCTTGCTTTAATATACCAACATCTTTAAGTACGATATATATATATATATATATATATATATATAATATACTTGTGATATTCTCTATCCAGCAATGATAATACCATCCATCCATTGCCAGACGCCATGTATCCCAAACGGGGTGGTCAAGGGCTCAGAGTTAATTGTTTTACAGGGAGGGGCACTAATCCTTCACCAACCCCACTTGGCACGTAGGGATGCCAACAACATCTGGTTTTCCCAGGCGGTCACCCATCCAAGTACTAACCAGACCCAACGTTGCTTAACTTCGCTGATCGGATGGGAAGCGGTGTACTTAACGTGGCATGGCCGTTGGCCATAATACTGTACAATAGTTGATAATAAATCATAAAATAAGCTTCATGAGACTCCACAAACTATATTCATAATTTGGATGTCACCTACTTGCACCATTTTTTTCTTTTTTATCGACTGTACACATTTAGTCAGAGCGATAGTGTTCTCAGGTAACGAAAAGGAAATATATTTACCTTTTAAGCTGCGTCCCGTGAGGAAGATTATCATAGTTAATTTTTTATGTATCAAAGCACGTACTAATATTTATCATGGCTGCTTCGGAGATTTACACCTTTCCACTGCACTTTTTCGTGATTAGCATCTTATTCATGTGTTAGGTTATTTTCCCTGCTCAGTACTCAAGATGGAGCGATGGCAGTTTTACGCCTAATTAAAGTGAACAGGGTGTAGCAGCAGTTAGTGAGATAATTAGGTGCCCCGATAGTCACCCTCACACAGCGTCACACCCTCATGCAGCGTCACACCCTCAAGCAGCGTCACACTCTCATACAGCGTCTCACCGTCATATTGCGTCACCCTCATATGCGTCACACACTCTCACAGCGTCTCATTTTCACGCAGTGTCTCATCCCCATACAGCGCCACCCTCGTACAGCGTCACCCTTTACAGCGTCACACCCTCACACAGCGTCACCCCCATGCAGCGTCACACTCTTACACAGCGTCGCACCCTCATACAGCACCTCACCTTTATACAGCACCACCCTCATACAGCGTCACACCCTCATACAGCCTGTGGTTACTAGGTATGTCTAGCCTGCATCCCACATAAGAGAGTACAGACAGCAGCAATATACGAAATCAAATTACGTTCCATCTGACTCATTGCTTTAGAAATTATCGTCAAAAATATGGAGCTTGCATTCCACTTGTCGGTTGAATCTGCAAGCATTGGGCCATAAGTGTGTTGCTCTTGTACACTGTCGAAAGTTGCAATCTGTAACCATTCGGCCAGAAGTGTGTTGCCCTGGTGCACTGTTGGGCGTGGCAATTTTGACGAGTTGCAGGTTGTGTTGATGTACTTTCGCCACCTAAAGTCCTGTCATCTCTCGTGCTTTTCTGTCTACTGCCTTTGAAATTTTGTATCTTGAATCCGAAGCAAATAACACTGAGGACACTGATCTGAGGGTCGCGTGCTTAAATGTCAAATCAGCAACTGGAGTGTTAACCCCTAATTTCTGACAGCCATTTATGGAACACCTGTGGTTATTAGGTATGATTAGCCTGCATCCCATACCACAGAATGCAGTCAGTGCCCATAGAGGAAAGCCAGATAAGTTTCATCATTGTCAAATACTTTAAAAACCATCGTCAGAAATTTAGGGTCTGCATCCCACTTCGCGATCTCGTGTCTAAATATACACCTCTTCGATAATTCCCTCTCTCCAACCCACCTTGATCATTGTGACCTCTCTTGTGACCTCTCTTGTGGCCTCCCTTGTGGCATCATGTTATTAAACAGACATGCTGTTTGATCGTGGCATCCTTAGACGTCTGATTATCGAACTGCACAATGGCTCGTATTCTCGCCGATTAAGGAAGCTCCGTAGCACCTAGTTCCTAGCGATATATTTTTGGATCCGGCTGGTTAACATAATGGTGCATGCTATTTATGAAGAATATTGTGATACTAAAATTATTTAAATAACACAAAAGAGGATTGCGAGGTATAATACTCAATATAAATCGATTAGGAAGTGGTGTTAGGGGGCTTCCTACGAAAATACAGGTCTACCGTAGAGCTCACATTCTCGTCGGTTAAGAAAGCTCACTAACATCTTTTCCTAAAAAACTTATTTGGCTTACTACCCTTCCCTCACCGTGTTACATAAATCCTTCCAATATTGCCATACTTTCATTAAATAACGTAGAAAAAAGATATTAACCAACCATATCCAAAACTAAATTGCTTAGGAAAAGGTGTTGGGGAGCTTCCTTAACCCACGAGAATATAGGTCTAGGTATGACTTGGCTTCCATTAATAACATTTAATCTGTCGTCATCTTTTACTCACGAGGTCAGTTTTGCTGCGATCATGTCATTTTACTGTATTCGTTCATTTATTGGGCATTTCATTCTCTCATTCACTTATTCATTCATTTGGTATTTGTAGCCTCATTCATTTCTTCATTCCTTCGTTCAACACTTACTTGATTCAATCATATAATCAATGACCACTTCATAAAGACATTCATTTGTTCAGTCAACGCTTCATTCATACATTCATTCACCTGATTAACCTTTGCTTCATCTGTTCAGTGTTTTATTAACAATTTCTTTAATCCATTCATTCATTTGGTCACACTGTCTTCATTCATTTGGTCCTTTTTCTCTTCATTCATTAGGTTATTAATTTCTTCATCAATTTGGTTATTTTTTTTTGTCTGGTTAGGTGTGTCCATGTGTTTTTTAGTTTTTATTCTTTCTTTCATAATTTGTGTGTGTGTGTGTGTGTGTGTGTGTGTGTGTGTGTGTGTGTGTGTGTGTGTGTGTGTGTGTGTGTGTGTGTGTGTGTGTGTGTGTGTGTGTGTGTGTGTGTGTGTGTGTGTGTGTGTGTACAGTTGTGGCCCACATACTCCGGCCTCCTCACAGGGAGAGGGAATATGTGTAACTCTCGTTTCATTTAAGCCCGTGTCCCATATTCAAGTTCATTTTCGAGAACGGCCCCGATCACCACAATCTTACCCTAGAAGTATGATCTTGGTGGAATGCCACGATCATACCTCAAACGGCAGGCCTAAACGACCATTTCATGACAGTCACATTAGTGCTAAGATACACAAAGACATTGCTACGACATCCCATGACACCCTACGGAAGCGTCACGTTATCCTAACGACACACTACGATCATCCATCAGTTAAAAAAAATAACCGTCACTTTGACTCCATATCACGCCAAACCATCGCCATGACACTCTACGACAAGCTACGACACGCTGACGTAGCGTGTCGTAAGTTATCGTGGCGTGCTTTAGGTACAACTTTACCTGTCGTAGGTATAACTTCGTGTGTCATAGCCGATCTTCGGGATCCGATCTCCAAGTTATTGTTACCACACGTCAAGGCACACCTACCGACAAGCTACGACAACCTACGACAAGCTAAGACACGCTAAGCCACAGTCAAGACAAATGACGTTACTGTCACGAGATGTCACGTTGTCCTCCTTGTCGGCGCCCACGTTGACAATTTTTGAACATTCCAAGAATTGTCGTAGCACGCTAAGAACCGCGAAGAATGACCAAGTTCTCCACATCAGCGCTACGTCAGCGCTAAGTCATGCAACGTTACTTATGAGGACATGCTGCGACACACGAAGACATGAAGATCTTGGCATGTCGTGGGAAAGTTCCTGACAGTGGGACATAGGCTTTATGAGACTAATTTACACTCAGGCTATATTTGCATGTCTGGGGCTGCCTACACAGTGACTCACCGCCCAGTGAAGGAGGGAGGAGGTGGTCTATTGGTTAGCACAACGAATCCACAACTGAAAAAACCCGAGTTCGATTCCCGGGCAGGTCAGAATTATAAAGTTTGCTTCTTTACTATTTTCTCATCCAGGTTGACTAGTGACTTAGATGTACATTTGATTGTTACGTGTTGTATTCTTAGGGAAAATTGTGATCTGGTAAAATTTATTGTCTGGCTAAATGACTCTCGTGTGGTCGGTAGGCATTAATTCTAAGTCTTATTAGTAAAGGGAAGGTGGGGCGAGGTTCATATCCCTATGTCTTCAGTGAACCAAGTGTGATTTTTCTCCATATATGTATTTTTTTTAAATTGATTAAGTTAGTCTCCATTTTTATATTTATACATCTATCGACCCACCTGTTCATTCATATCTCGATCCACCTATCCATTCATCTCTCTCTCTCTCTCTCCCCCTCTCTCTCTCTCTTTCCATTCCCTCCTTACACCCCCTTCTCCTCCACGACCTCTCACCTGTGTGGGAGGCCAGGTGAAGTCTTGTTACCCTAATTACCAACCTGTTCCTCCTGGCTCGACCCTCACTCTCTCTCACTTGTTTCACCTCATTCTCGCTTAGGCTCTCATTCTCTCACTCTCACTCACCAGGTCACTTAATTTACCTCACACTCATTAACTCATCCACTCACTCCATTACATATTTCAACTCTTCCTCACGCATTCACTCACTCACTCACTCACTTTCACGTTTTCATTTATTTAACCTCTCTCTCTCTCTCTCTCTCTCTCTCTCTCTCTCTCTCTCTCTCTCTCTCTCTCTCTCTCTCTCTTTCACCATATAGGTTACTTGCTTCACTTCATCCTCACTCACTCACCCACATATTCGTGATTATTCTCTCTCACATTCATCAGACTCTCAGTTGCCTTACTTTCCCCTTGCTCACTGACTCTCAATAATTCTCTCTCATTCGTTTATTCTCTCTCTAGCTTTCTCTCTCTCTCTCTCTCTCTCTCTCTCTCTCTCTCTCTCTCTCTCTCTCTCACTTGTACTGACTCTCTCTCACTTTCATCATTCTCTCTCACTCACTTCTTTCCCACTATCCTCACTTCCTTCCTTCCTTAAGCACTAATTCATTTCTCTCGATTTTTTGTGTTATTCCCACTCACTTTTCCATCATCCTCACTTCCTTACTTATGTACTTATTATTTCTCTCTCTCTCTCTCTCTCTCTCTCTCTCTCTCTCTCTCTCTCTCTCTCTCTTTCACGCAGTTATTCAGTCGTGCTCTCTCAGTTATTTTACTTCATCTGCATAATTTCTTCCCTCTCTCGCGCACCCACTCCCCCCCCACACACACTGTCTGTCTGTCTTTCTGTCCGTCTGTGCGTCTGTCTGACTGTCTGTCTGTCTTCATCAGGTTGACTCGACCATCACTCTTTATCTCACTCCCACTCACATTCTCTCACTCATTGTCCTACTCCGTAACTCATTCACTTCAACCCCCGTGCTCACTCCCTCCCTCACTGGCTCACTCCTTCCCTCACTGGCTTACTCCCTCCCTCACTGGCTCACTCCCTCCCTCACTGGCTTACTCCCTCACTCACTGGCTTACTCCCTCACTCACTGGCTCACTCCCTCACTCACTGGCTCACTCTCTCACGCCCTGGCTTATTCTTTCACTCACTGGCTCACTCCCTCACTCACTGGCTCACTCTCTCACGCCCTGGCTTACTCTTTCACTCACTGGCTCACTCCCTCACTTACTGGCTCACTCTTTCACTCACAGGCTTTCATCATTAATTAGTTACATATTCTACAACCATTGCTCACACTGGTGCACACCCTTACTTATTACGTTCCGAGAGAGAGAGAGAGAGAGAAGCTTACATAAGTGGAGAGATTGTGGTCAAATGCTGAAGAAGTGGGCTACTGTCTGAATATAAGTGGCAGAGAACAGTTTGAATACAGGCAAGATATCTATACTTCGTTCACCTTAACATGGCTAAGAATTATGTATTTTCCACCTTATTTCACATAGCATTTTCGCAGGATAAGGCAATACAACGGCTCTCCATCTTTTGCACTGCCCTTCTTCGTGACTAGCATCACATTCTAGGGTTAATCGCTCTCTTCAACCCAATTTTCATGGTAGTGATAGTAATTTTATGCCTCGTTATGGTGAACATTGTACAGTTGCGGTAAAAGTCTAACTGACCGTCCTTACCTTAGCACTTCTTCTTGACTAGCATCATATTCTAAGGTTAATGTCTTGCTACAGCTCAGTTTTATACCTAGTTAAAGTGAACATTCTATAATTGCTGTAAAAATTCTAAATCTTTCATAAGACCTACACACGTCATAGAAACACCCCCTGTAAAATAATCCCACCAGTCTTCAATGAGTCAGTCCTAGAAAGTATTTAGTACGGAAAGTAGGTAGGTGGGGCGCTCTCCATCCACTCACTCAATGTAGTGCTGCTTTGGGTGTCTGCCCTTTCCTCTCTTCCTTCCTTCCTCTTTTGTCTTTCTTTCCTTCATCCTTTCCTATTCCTTCTGCCTACGGGTGACTCTACATTCCCTCTTCTGTCTTTCTTTCCTTCATTCTTTCTTCTTCCTTCTGCCCATGGGTGACTCTACACTGATTGACAAACCAAATGGTTTCCTGTACACCAGGAAACCATTTACTACGCTGGGTGGTAACCATATAACCAAATTATGGCACCTGGTAGTTTAGTGGGTAATTTACGCGCTCCAGTCGAGTTGAGCCGGTGAAGATTTATATCCAAGGAGCGGTTGTGGTTTATTGTTCATGTTGTGCCACTCAGGGATGAGTGAGGCT
>NC_137049.1:6443691-6471191 GCF_032717465.1 Coenobita brevimanus
CGTTTCTTCATGTTTTTTGAGTTTCCCCCACATGGATTTTTTTTTTTTCGCAGGCTTCCCATGTTCTTTGACTCATCGTCCTTTTTTTCCTTTCCATTTTCTTCCATTCTCTCTGTCTCTCTCTCCCTTTTTTTTTTCTTCTTCTTTTTTATCAGCCTCTCTTGTTTATTACATTCACTGGTTCGAGATACCTTTTTTTTTTGGGGGGGGGAGAGTTTTGTCCCGTTTTCATGTGTCAATATTTTTGGTTGTTTTTCTTGCTGGACCTTTTCTTGTGTTTTTTCTGCAGCCCACTCCTTCCCCCTCCCCTTCCTCCTTCTCTTCCTCGTCCCTAACGCTCCCCCCCCTCTCTTCCTCTCCTCTAACCCCTCCCAACTCTCCCTCCTCCTCCTCCTCCTCCTCCTCCTCCTCCTCCTCCTCTTTCACCCATTTTTCATCTTTCTCCCTTTTATTCTTTCAACTCTTCTTCCTAATCTTATTCGTATTTTTTGTTTTCCTCCTCGGCCGCCCACCCCTAACCCTTCCCCCTCTTCCTCCCTTTCCCTTTCTCTTCTCCCCCTCCTCCTGCTCCTCCTCCATCCTTCGTACCCCTAACCCTTCCCCCTCTTCCTCCCTCTCCCTTTCTCTTCTCCCCCTCCTCCTGCTCCTCCTCCACCCTTCATACCCCTTCCCTTCCCCCTCCTCTCACGTTTCCAAGTGTCTGCTCCCTTTCTCTTCCTTTTTAGCTTCTCGGAATTCACCTCCTTCCCCCCCCCCTCTCTCTCTCTCTTTCTACTTAATTCAAATGATGTCAAATTAGGTCAGGTTTTATTAGATTAGGTAAAATAAATTAGTAGTTTCCATTCTATTGCTATGCTTGTTCACACCAATTAACTCCAGATGGATTCATTTTTCTTTCACTCTTTGCTGCAGCCAAGCGATTCTCTTTAGCCTGGGAGATGCTTATTCACCTGGATGAAATACGTATGTATTCTATTTACCCTTTTGCTGCTAGAGATCGTTACTAAATTGATTAATGTCGTCTAGGGGTAGCTTAAAAGAAACATAGGAGTGTTCAAGTCTTAAATTGAACAATTCGTCTGGATGAATGGGTTAGGGGAGAGAGAGAGAGAGAGAGAGAGAGAGAGAGAGAGAGAGAGAGAGAGTGAGAGAGAGAGAGAGAGAGAGAGAGAGAGAGAGAGAGATTAAAAGGAGCATAACAGTGCGTTCAGGTCTGTTATTCAATTCTTATTACGGTCAGACGATTTCATTCAGTTTTAGGAAGTTTCTTTAAAGTGAAGGGATTTTTAAGACACTGCATAAAACACCTTAACTACTAAACTTCTCTCTTAAAATTGATAAAATTGCTCGAAAGTTGTTGTTGTTGTTGTTGATGATGGTGTTGGTGGTGGTGGAGGTGGAGGTGGCCTTGGTGGTGATGGTGGAGGTGGCGGTGTTGTTGTTTTTATTGTTGTTGTTGCTGGTGGTGGTGGTGGAATGAAGGCTGAAGCTGACCTCCTGCAGCCACAATCCTCCCTTCGTGGAATAGGGAGGGAGTCGAGGGTCGTTTACATCACGAGGCAACAATCTATGAAGTTAAATAGGTATCACTGTGTAAAGGCGTCCCTCCAGCACCTGAAGGGGCCAGGAATTAGCAAGAATAAACCTGGATTGACTGTAAAATAGACGCAATACAAAAGATGGAAACAGATGGAGAAGAGCATTTTTCTTCTCTGATTCGTGTCTCGAAATTCAGCCAGACAACTTAACCCAGAAAACATATTTACTGCATGGTGGAAGGATGACATGGACACTATTTCTAACTCTTTTACCACAGTTGGTCTCCTTTAAAGTGCATAATGTTGTCTCACGTTAGTAGAAGTAAAATAAGAAAAAGTCATCGTGCTCTGACACTGAAGATATATATTTTTTTCAATTTTGTTCAAATATTCCTTAATGACATTGTGTGTGTGTGTGTGTGTGTGTGTGTGTGTGTGTGTGTGTGTGTGTGTGTGTGTGTGTGTGTGTGTGATTACAGGGTTGTATTTACCTTGTTGTAATTGTCTAGTAAATATACAGGATTGAACTAGCCAAATGTTGTCCTTTCTTCATACCTACTGTACATTTATCCAGTGTGTGTGTGTGTGTGTGTGTGTGTGTGTGTGTGTGAGTGGGTGTGTGGGTGGGTGGGTGTATTATTATGTGTGTGACTGTGTATGTTTCCATGATGTAAGACCACACCCACCTTGCCTTCCCCTTTCTCACTTCCTCGCTCGCTTCTCTTTTCAACCCTCCCATTTTTTTCTCTTTCTCTCTCCCCGTTCTCTCTCCCTCCCCTTTTCAACCCTCTCCTTTATTTCCCTCCCTTCCCCTCCTCCCTCCCTCCCCCTTTTCCCTCCCTCCCCTTCTCTCTCCCCCCTCTTTTCCTCGGACCTGATAAAGCCAATCCCAGCAGGTCCCCGCGAGGCTGAACTGGGGGAAACACTTCTTTCCTCGCCTCTACCACGGCACACAACACGTTGCTAAGAGAAAGGCTTTTACACTATATTTACCCTTTTCCTTTCTTTATTTATTTATCTTTTATCATTATCATCATCGTCATGCGTCAATTTTATCATCATCGTCATTGTCACTGTTGGCGTAGTCATTGCTTTGGTAAGGTGTAATTTTCAGTACAAAACTTATCATAGAAATCCCAAATACCTTCTGCGTTAAGTAAAAGTTGCATTAGTACTAGTTGTACTGGTTGTGAGATAATTTGATTTTTGTAAAACTAATTTCTGTAAACTTAAATACTGTAAACAAAATTTATGTTAACTCAGCTTCTGTAAACAATCACTGCACTCCACCACAATCTACTATAATTTACTTACTTTAACTTGACCCAGATTTTCATCCTTTGGCAACTTATTTCACATAGCTCAGAGACAGAAAAAGTCAATACTGCGATTCTACAACATGTGTGCAGCACTTCTTCGTGATTAACATCATATATTAGCGTTAATCTATTGTTATAACTCAGCATTCAAGATGGAGAGATGGCTATTCTAGGCCAAAGTAAGGTGAACAGAGTATAGATACCGTCTTTCACCTATAGCTATTGGTCTGTTGGAAGAACGTATATAATATAGAATAAGTCGGCGGTGTGAAGGGGCTAAGGTAGAGGAGACTGCGATCAGGATAAGGCCAAGAGAACAAAGTCGTGAGAGTACCGGACTGAGCAGCGCTGGGCTGATTTCGTCTGAATTACACACACACACACACTCTCTCTCTCTCTCTCTCTCTCTCAACCTAACCTGACCAAATATGCCGTGCCAGGTGTGGTCATTGCCTTCACCAATGTATCATTATCCTTGTCTGTACTGTCGGGACACGAGGCAAGAATAAGTATATATGTGTATGTTCATATAAATATGATAAAGTATTAACACAGACGTATATGAGCTTATGCACTTCTGTACATTCAGTATGTATGCGTGTGAAGATTTTTCCCTACATACGTTGCAATTAAGTATAGTGTTAAAATTTAATCTTATCTTTATTAAAAATAAGTCCAGGCAGTCCGTTAAGATTAGAATTAATATGCGGTTTTCTGCTCAGCCATTTTATTTCCATTATATTCTATTTTCTGCCGATCCTATGAAATTTCCTTCAGGATTAAACCCTGCAAGGTGCTGCTTCTCACTTTTTTTTTTCCTGTACGACAGAAGCCGGAGGATCTGAAGGGTGAGGGAGAGAGCCTTCTGCTGTGCTATCCGTTTCTCCTATTTCTGTAACTTGAGTACTGTATCTGTGTTAAGGCCAGACTTCCTCATAGGGATGGTAAGGTCTGGGTGGCCCGTGAATCTCTGTAACTGTAATTCTTCCCCCCCACCCTCTCTCTCTCTCTCTCTCTCTCTCTCTCTCTCTCTCTCTCTCTCTCTCTCTCTCTCTCTCTCTCTCTCTCTCTCTCTCTCTCACTCTCACTCTCTCCTACTCCCGCCAATACCCTTTTTATTCAATTTTCCCTTTTTTCTTCCCCTCTACGACTCGTGGCTCTCTGAAGAACGACCAGACCAGAATAGTAACTCTCCCTTTTGCCGCTGAGCCGGGATAAGAGGCTGTTTGTATGCTGGTGGTCGCAAGTTCGATTCCCGGTGATGTGTGTGTAATAGGAGCTACAGGCGTGGTTGCTTTGTACCAGTTTGTTGGCATTTTGAGGTTGTTACTCTACTATGTCTTGCTGTTTTGTTGTATGTTATTCTCTCTCTCTCTCTCTCTCTCTCTCTCTCTCTCTCTCTCTCTCTCTCTCTCTCTCTCTCTCTCTCAGAAAACATCCCCCATATTTTAATTTGTCTCTCGCTAATCATATATTCCTTTCTGGCAGTCATACCACAGTTGTTCAAAGCATCCAGGGTTCCATCCTTCCACCTCCTCCTTCACTTTTCCTTCCTTTCGCTCTTTCTGTCCTATTATACTGTCACCTCCTTTCTTACACTCTCTATCTGGCATAACAATTTCCACACCCCACTGTAGTTACATTCCATCATACTGCACCTGTCCCCACCCCTCACTCACAGCGCCTACTCTCTGTGCCAGACCATTTTACGTCGCCCTTAGGCACTTCACTTTTTACAGTTTTCTAACATTCCTACCCTTCTCTCCTCTCTAGTATTTTTTTCTTTTACTTCATGCCGACGCCTCGCATCCATACAGCAGTTGTCAGAAGTGTGCATTACTATATAGGGTGATCCAGAAGCCTCTATCGATGGTAATAAATGGTCACTTTTTTTTATTTTTTTTAACAAATTCACTTTATTCACAAAACTGCTCTACAGGGTTGCCATTACTTTGAAAACACATAAGGATGCGTCTTTCCCACTCATGGTGAACTCTCCCTAACAATATGGTATCCTAGTAAGGTACATGAACACAATCAATCCTATGTATGGAAACTTTTGGACCACCTTGTATACCCATCTTTGCCTAAACATTTTTTTTATTTCACACACGTAGTACTTTTTCACTTCTATCGTATGGTCTACTTCAGGTCCCAAAGCTTCATCTGGTGCTGTGTTAATGGCCAGATATTCCCTCCTCCTCCTAAAAAAAAAAAAAAAAAAAAAAAAAAGGAAAGAGAGAAAACAATGAAAAGGGCAAAAAAATGTAAGAGGAAAATATCTCTTTCAAATCTTCGCCATTTGGACTTGCTCTCATATCGTTCTGCTCTCTCTTTTGCTACATCTCATCACTGCTTTTTCTCTCATTTACTTTCAGTTCCTTCCTCACACAGGTTTTTCCAGCCTGGAATACTGGCAGGCGAAGTTTACCCTGTGAGTCTTCGAAACCGGCTTTATCATCTCCAGACAATAACTGGTATACATCTTCGTCTCCCCCTCTTCCTGCAACCCTCAAACATGTCCCTCTTCTCAGTACTGTTATATTTTTTTCACTCCAGAGGGTGTATAAACAGTGAACAGCCACGGCGACTTCTGGATCCATGATGTAATCCCATCTTTACATCAAACCATGCACTCGCCTTCGTTTCCTCTCTCACCCGTACCCTGATTCTGTGGTAAAAATAAATAAAATAAATAAATAAAACGTTCCTCTTAAGAGTTTCCCCATCGTCCAATAATATGTAACTCGCCACAAAGCGTCTCTGTCAAGCCTGTCATACGCCATCTCCAAGTCCATTAAAGCTACCTACAGATCCCTCCTTTTCCCAGCATAAATAAACACGTCTCACAAAGCTCGCACCTGATCCATACAAGAGTAAAGAAACATGTTTTTGTCATTTATCGGTAATCTATTTACCTCTTCAGGATAATGACCCTTTTTAATGTATTTTATTTGATACCTACAGAATAATTGATTGAACTCAAAATGGGTCTCTGATTGGAGGGATAAAAAAAAAAAAATAGTCTTTTCATCAGGGCGAAGGGTTTTCTGTATTGCTTTTGTTACCCGTACACTAAGATCAAGATTAAATTTAAAGCAGAATTCCCTTAATATGTTGGTATGTAAAGTTGTCATTCCCTCCTTGACATCTGCTCGGCGAAAGGCTCCCAATAATTAACAGAATCGTCTGGAGATAGAAATAAATGTGAAGACGCCAGGGTACCGGAAGGGTGATGGAAATAGTTCCTAACGCGTTATTGCGAGACATCACCCCAAACTAAACGTCATTTCATGTTAGGAGGGAAAACCTATAGGCTATATAAAGACGCCATGATTATATTTAAGAGTTAGATAGAGTTAGATACGGGAAGAGTTAGACACAGACCTAGATACAGGAAGAGTTAGACCGTCAGACACGGGAAGAGTTAGACACAGCCTTCAATATGTTAATCCCTTATCAGTAATTACACGTTATTAAAATTTTGTATCCTCGCATGGTTGTAACAAAAAAAAATCTCAAAGGCATTCCATTGCTGAAGGGTTCAAAGCAATAAAACTTGAGCACCGTCGAAGCATGAATCCCCCCCCTCCTCTCTCTCTCTCTCTCTCTCAGCCACCAGCCAATCTCTCCAGCTATATATACAGTACATCCATCCGCCCTAGCACCGCCAAACTAGCACAACAGTAAATAAAACTTTTATGTTGTTCCACACTGGTTACGGTAGTTTTCAGTGTTCCCCAGTCGCTCTCTCTCTCTCTCTCTCTCTCTCTCTTTGATAACGTCGATGATAAGGGCCAGTTTTGATAGTTGTCTTACACTGTCTCAGAGCAATGTATCTTTATCATCATCGTCATCGTCATCACTATTAATATTACGGTAACTATTCCCATTATCATTCCCATCCTCATCCTTATCATCATCATCATCATCATCATCATCATCATCATCATCACCATTACCATCACTATCCCCATCATCTTCCCTGTCATCATCATCATCATCCAGACCTCGTTTCCCATCCTAAGGCGGTGTGAGGTACAGTCCTGAGAGCCGGAAAAAAAGATAATACAGTGAGATACAAATGTTTTCCCAACTGAATGAGTCACACTCCCATTCGCTCACCCTTCAAGGTGTGTTAGAACCAAATAACACCTTGTTAAACTGATCAGGAATACTCAAGAGGGTTGCAAAGGTTGTGATATCGCGTCTCTTGCATCGTACATGCCTTACTGTATAGCTTAGTTGTATGATGTAGTTGTAGGCATGCACTGTATAACCGATAGGAAATTTATTGTGGCTAAGTCAAGATGCTTACAGTACATTCTTTTGCTACCCCTCTCGCCAGTAGCAGCTCACTCTCCATACACACCACACCTGTACTACTCGTCTCAGTAAATCTACTACCTCCACCCTTGTTTAATTGCCACCTGCACCGGAACCCACTTGTAAATACTTCAGAATTTTACGTGTAAAAGGATTAGTGACCGCAGTTGTACATCAAGTTCAGTAGCTCCATTAACCATCTGGGACTTTTTATTCATGAAGCGAAATTAAAACCCGCTTGAATGTTACTGATTAAGGGCTAGTTTCACGAAGCTAATCAAACCTCCTCTCGTAAGTCAGACTTGTTTTTGTTCACCACCACCTTTGGCTCTCCTCTCCTTTCACGGATCCACCTGGTGAACAAGCCTACATCTTTTCTATCCTTAATGACCTAGAGCAGCTTGTACAGCATCCTTCCTGTATCCCTGACCGCCTTGGAGAGAGCTCCAACATACTTGACCTCTTCCTCATAACTAATCCTTCTGCTTACTCTTAATCTTTTCTCTCCGTTGGGCTCCTCCGATCACAACCTTATTACCTTAACCTGTCCTATCACTCCGGTACGGCCTGTGGACCCTCCAGGGAACGTCGTCTGTGGCATTTTGGAGCCGCGGACTGGGAGGCCCTCAGGCAGTACTTCTTTGATTTTCCCTGAAATGATTATTTTTTCCATGGCCGGGAGCCATCTGAGTGTGCCTTGCGCATTACGGAGGTTATTCTCTCGGGCATGGAAGCATACATTCCTTTCTCATATCCTTTGACTAATGCAAGAAAGCCTTGGTTTAATCACGCTTGTTCTAATGCTGTCCGCAACAAGGAGAGGGCCTACAAAAGGTACCGGAGCCAACCCACCCCTGAATCACATCATCTTTACGTTTCTGCCCGGAATCGTGCAAAGTCTGTTCTTCGCTCTACTAAAAATAATTTCATCCATACTAAATGCTCTCAACTCTCCAACTCGAATTCTTCCCGCTCCTTCTGGCACCTTGCCAAAAATCTTTCTAACAACTTTATCTCATCATCCTTCCCTCCTCTTTTCTACTCTGATGGTTCTGTAGCTATTTCTTCTACTGACAAAGCAGATCTCTTCGCACAGACTTTCTCCTCCAATTCCACCTTAGACGATTCCGGTGCTGTTCTTCCATCACTTCCCCCTTCTGACTTCCTCATGGCTGACATTAGAATTTCTTCAGCTGATGTATTTTCTGCCATCACTGGCCTCAGTACTAACAAGGCATATGGGCCTGATGGGGTCCCTCCTGTTGTTCTCAAGAACTGTGCTTCTGTGCTTACACCCTGCCTAGGCAAACTCTTTCGCCTTTGTCTGTCAACTTGTACCTTTCCTTCTTGCTGGAAGTTTGCTCTCATTCAGCCAGTCCCAAAGAAGGGTGACCACTCCCAACCCTCCAACTATCGTCCAATTGCTTTAACGTCCTGTATTTCAAAAGTTTTCGAGTCAATTCTCAATAGAAAAATTTTAAGGCATCTTTCCTATCACAACCTTCTTTCCGATCGTCAGTACGGATTCCGTCAGGGACGCTCCACTGGCGATCTTCTCACCTACCTTTCAGACTCCTGGTCATCCTCCTTTCGGGACTTTGGCGAAAGCTTTGCCATTGCACTTGACATCTCAAAGGCTTTCAATCGAGTCTGGCATAAATCTTTAATTTCCAAACTGCCCTCCTACGGTTTCTATCCTTCTGTCTGTGCCTTCATCGCTAGCTTCCTTTCTGGTCGTTCTACAGTATAGCCGCTGTTGTAGACGGCAATCGTTCTTCTCCTAGATCTATCAACAGTGGTGTTCCTCAGGGCTCTGTCCTATCACCAACTCTCTTCCTTTTATTCATCAATGATCTTCTAAGCTGTACATCTAACCCTATCCACTCATACGCTGATGACTCCACCCTTCACCTTTCCATTCGGTTCCCGCAACGTCCATCTCAACAGTTACTTCAACAAACAAGGGATGAGGCTATGGCACACCTAATGTCTGACTTGGCTCGTATCTCTGACTGGGGTAAAAATAATATGGTTGTTTTTAATGCATCTAAGACTCAGTTCTTACACCTATCAACCCGACAGAATCTTCCACAGGAGTACCCACTAATGTTTAATAATATTCAGCCTAATCCTACATCATCCTTGAACATGCTTGGGGTTTCATTTACTCGGGACTTATCTTGGAAAGATCATATTACATCTTTTGTAAAATCTGCTTCCAAGAGATTGGGTGTGCTAAGCCGACTCCGCTCTTTCTTTACCCCTGCACAATTGTTGACTCTATACAGGGGTTTTATCCGCCCCTGTGTGGAGTACAACTCTCATGTGTGGGGAGGCTCCTCACATACAGCTCTTCTCAATAGGGTGGAGTCAAAGGCTTTTCGTCTCATTAACTCTCCTCCTCTTACTGACTCCCTTCAACCTCTGTCTCTTCGCCGCACTGTTGCATCTTTATCTCTTTTCTATCGCTACTTTAATGGTCACTGCTCCTCTGAACTGTCTGCTTGCATTCCTCCACCTCTACGACGGGCGCGTAGCACCCGTCTGGCAGCAAACTCTCATCCCTTTTCTGTCCAACTCTCTAATGCAAGAGTTAACCGTTACTCCCAGTCTTTCATTTATGCAACAGGTCAGCTCTGGAACTGTCTCCCTCTGTCTGTATTTCCTGCTGCCTATGATCTCCAGTCTTTCAAACTCAGTGTGTCCAGGCATCTCAAAATGATCGGATCTTGAAGTTGGCTCTCTATTGTATTTTGTTTTTCTCTTGGAGGGAACTGTTACCGCGGGCTCATGGCCTTTGGTTCCCTCTTCCTCGCATAAAAAAAAAAAAGTAGGAACAAGAGACAGGACAATGCTCTAGTCTCCTTTGCTTGTCTTTCCTGCACACACAAAAAATCTCTATTAACCAAGATTTTAGTAACAATACTTTTCCTCTAAGATGTGCTTTTTCAGGAAGGTAAAAGGAGGGAGAATTCTGAAATATTTTAGTTCCCTTGTTCCTCGTACAAAAATTAAAGAGGAAGGATATGATATTGATCGTATATCAAGCGCAATTAGACATAAATTGAGGTCGTCAGGTCAGCTACAGTAAGAATTACACCTTACTCCAAGCAGCTAAGCACCCCTATTCCTTCCACTCCCACGCCCCACCCCTACACCTTCCCCTCCCTCTCCCCACTATTATTCCTTCCACTCCCACTCCCCATCCCTACACCTTCCCCTCCCCCTCCCCATCATTATTCCTTCCACTCCCACTCCCCACCCCTACACCTTCCCCTCCCCCTCCCCATCATTATTCCTTCCACTCCCACTCCCCACCAGTATTCTTTCCACTCCCACTCCCCACCCCTACACCTTCCCCTCCCTCTCCCCACTATTATACCATCCACTCCCACTCCCCACACAAGGCTGATGAGGGAACACCCAGATCTCCCTAATAGCACTAATGCCCACTGTCCTGATTCATAATTGCCCGTTGTAAAGCCCACCGGACCACTCCATCTCCTGTACAAATTCATCCAGATTCCTTCATCAGAGAGTTTATCAGGCAGACCGTCAGATAAAAGCACCTCTCCCCTCACCAAGACATTTGAGATCAGTTGTGGAGGCAATTTCCTTCTCTCTGATGAAACACTGGGATCTCCCTGACAATATCCCTCCCTAGACTTTCATATCTTTCAGAAGGAGTAGAAAAAAAAAAAAAGCGGACATAACATGTTCACCCACCTATACACAAGCCCTTATGGTAACATTTATTACCTCTCTCTCTCTCTCTCTCTCTCTCTCTCTCTCTCTCTCTCTCTCTCTCTCTCTCTCTCTC
Source organism: Coenobita brevimanus (assembly GCF_032717465.1). Taxonomy (NCBI): domain Eukaryota; kingdom Metazoa; phylum Arthropoda; class Malacostraca; order Decapoda; family Coenobitidae; genus Coenobita; species Coenobita brevimanus. The sequence continues at coordinate 6,454,695 of NC_137049.1, forward strand.
TCTCTCTTCTCCAGTGCCATTAAGCCTCAAAATGTCTCTGAATATCATCTGAAGATTTCGCCCCTTGCGATTATGCCGACGTGACGCAGGTACACTGTCGATGAACGGCCTTGTTTCATGATTGACTTTGTGTTCACTGTACTGCGTTAAACTTAATTTCACTTTCATGATATATGTAGCAAGAATATTGTTGCTCTTGGTGGAGGGAGTGAGGGAGGAAGGGGGAGGGGTGGGTCTGGAAGTGTGTGTTGTTTATGAAAGGGTAGCAGAATATTACACTGGAGTTGTCACTTTATGTCAGCTGTTGAGAGAGAGAGAGAGAGAGAGAGAGAGAGAGAGAGAGAGAGAGAGAGAGAGAGAGAGGTACACACACACACACACACACACACACACACACACACACACTTGCCAACTGGTGGACGGGAGTTCGCGCCTCGCTCAGGTTGCGAAAAAGTTTCACTGACGAAGTGGGTAGTTACTGTCCCCCTTGAGCAAGGGGACGGGTGTGTGCGTGTGTGAAGGTCACAGCCTTGCCCTTAGATCGGACTATATGAGCTCTCAGCTCCCTTCCGGGAGGGTAAAAGCTGACGATCACGACCATCAAGTGATCCTGACCGACCCGGTGAATTACACACACACACCACGTTACCGTAATATAATCATACTAAGATCCCCAAGAGGCACCCTTCCCCCACCCATCATCCCATATTTTCCTCCTCGCCTACCTCGCTGTCAAGGCGCCCTCCCTCCACCCCCGCCGTATTTCACTCAGCAGACACCAGCCGTCGTCGCCATAGGTATTGTAGTGGGGTTGTCTCTTTTCTACTGCTCTTATTATTATTATTATTATTATTATTATTATTATTATTATTATTGCTATTATTATTATTTTTATTGTTTTTTCATTGTTGCTGTTATATGAATTCCAGGGGTTTGAATTGTTAGTAAATAAGTGCTTCTCATTTCCCTAAGTATGTTGTTGATGTATCTTCCTTAATTGTCTTTACTTTTCTCGCTCTCTGAACCCAACCTCACCCAATCATATGGTGGGAGAAAAAGGTCAGTATGATGATGATGAGGATGATGATGACAGGGAGGAGGAGGAGAAGGAGGAGGAGGAGAACAAGGAGGATGAGGAGAACAAGGAGAATGAAGAGGACGACAAGGGAAAGAAAGTGGATTAGGAGGTTGAAGACGACAAACAAGTTAATAGAATACTAAGCACAAAGGAGAGTTTATTCATCATCATCATTATCATCATCATCATCATCATCATCATCATCATCATCATCCGGACATCCTCTCCCACCCAAGGGCAGGGTGAGGGGTAGCAATGTCCAGACAGCACAAACTTGCCCAATCCAAATAGGCCACACTTCCATTCACTCATCATTCATGCCCCCGGAATCCTGGCTCCACCGGATACGCCAAAAACATTCACCACATTCTGCAGCTTCACACAGCGTATCCGATTGAGTCAATCCGGAAGCTGCCATGCTCACAAGGAGTGCCAAAATCCCTGATCACGCACTTCTCCTCACAAAATTCATCCAGCCAACTCAGTCTCTTGTCAGTTCCCTACCCTCACCGACGTCCAAACCTCTCTTCCACACACACACTCATCCACCATATCTTTCCACTTTCTCCTTGGCCTACCTCGCCTCCTCCCTCCTTTAGATTCGCTCAGGTATTCCTTTTTTACCACGCTATTGTTATCCATTCTTTCCACATGACCTTACCATCTCAGGACACTGTCTTCGATTCTGGTGTCCACCGACTTCCTCACTCCACACCTTTCACGAATCACATTATTTCGTATCCTATCCACCTTCTGTACTCCACATACATTTCTCAGCAGTGCCATCTCCACTGCTCCTACTCTTAACTTTTCATTTTCATGCCACACCATAGTCCCACACCCATATGTTAGAGTTGGTACTAACACTCCCTCATGTAAGCCTCGTGGAGTTGCAACACTCAAGCCTCTGTTTCTTATCAAGTCCTTCATTGCACCAGCTACTTTTCGTCCTTGTGTCACTCTACTTTCAACTTCTGTTGCACATTTTCCTCTCCTTTCTATCACTGTACCCAAGTATTTGAACTCTCTCACCAATTCCAGTCTCTCTTCATTCACTGTGACATCACACTGGGAGTCACCTTCTCTCTCAGTAACCATCACTTTACTCTTCACTACATTTACTCTCAAGGCACGACGCTCACAGACATCAGCAAAACTCTGCACTAGCCTACTAAGTTCTTGTCTGGTACTTGCAAGCAGTACTGCATCATCAGCATACAACAAATTTGAGATATTCCATCTATCATCATTCATTACCAGCGTCATTCCTCTCTCCATTACTCGTGTTTTTACTTCTTTCATCACCCCATTCATATATATATTGAACAACCAAGGGGACATCACACCACCTTGTCGCACGCCCACGCCGGTCGAGAAGCACTCACTTAGATGCCCAGTAACCCTTACACTTGCTCTGCCACCATCATAAAATCTCCTGACAGTATCTAACAGCTTACCATCTACACTATACATGCACAGAACTTTCCACAATCCCTCTCTGTCTACTTTGTCGTATGCTTTTTCCAGATCCATGAATGTCATAAGCACCTTATGGTCCTTCTCACAAGCCTTCTCTGCTACCTGTCTCACTGCAAATACTTGATCCACACATTCTCTGCCACTCCTAAAGCCACCCTGTTCATCACTCACTAGGACTTCTGATATCTTTCTTACTTTCTCTATAATAATTCTTCCATATACCTTTCCTACCACACTCAATAAACTTATGCCATGATAATTCTTGCAGTCACTTCGCTCACCTTGATTTTTGTACAGGGTTACAATCACAGCCTTTTTCCACTCTGCAGGCACAGTTTCACTCATCCATGCCTTCGTACATATCTCCAACAAGCACTTCATTCCACTCTCTCCACTACACTTAAACATCTCTGCATACACCTCATCAACCCCAGCTGCTTTCCCATTTTTCAGCCGTTTCACAGCGCTCTTCACCTGTGCGAGTGTCACGTCTCCTGGCACTGCATTTCTTCTCTGCACACCCCCAAAACCAGTAATGTTTACAGCCGCTCTGCTCTCTCTATTCCCATTCATCAGGATTTCAAAATATTCTTTCCATCTGGTCCTTACTTCATCTGCATGGGTTAGTAACCTACCACCTGCATCCTTCACACCATCTCATTTCTTTCCGCGTTCACTTCTACATTTCCGCACCTCTTTCCAGAATAGTTCACATTCATTTTTCTTTCCAGATCATCATTTACCTCTTTCTTTTTCCTCTTCACTAGTCTCTTTACGTGCTTCTTGCTCTCGATATACAATACTCACTTATTATTTCAACAAAGGGAGTTTACTATAGATTTAAACGCTATTACCACCTCTGAAACTAGGACACACACACACACACACACACACACACACACACACACACACACAGCGTATATAAATATGTATCTATATTGAGAATCTTTTCAGAAATTTTTCCACTCGGTTAACTTCGGCCGTAACTTGTGTCGGCGTTTGTATAAGGAAAAAAAAAATAAAAAAAAAGTTATTTGACTGTTATGTAACCCCACCGACTTTTTTTCCTTACTTTCGCTTCTCCTATGGTAGTATTTTTTTCCCTCTTACTCTCTCTCTCTCTCTCTCTCTCTCTCTCTCTCATCATTCCCCTTTTCCGTTTCTTTATCTTTCATTTCCTTTTTCCCTCCTCTCCTCACCGGCTTCCCCTACTCCCCCCACCCTTACCATCAAACTCTCTCACTGCCCCTTCCCTTTCACCTCTTCCAAAACTCTTTCTTTGTGCTTCTCTTCCTCTTTCCCTCCTCTCCACCCTTCCCACCTTTCTGTCTGTCTGTCTGTCTGTCTGTCTGTCTCTGTCTGCCTCTCTGTCTCTCTGTCTCTGTCTCTGTCTCTGTCTGTCTGTCTGTCTGTCTGTCTGTCTGTCTCTCTCTCTCTCTCTCTCTCTCCGCCACCATCACACAAACCTTACCCCTCCCTTTCCCCCCATCCAATTTACCCCACGACTGCTCAAAACGCCATTTTCCCTCCCCTCCCTCCCACCTCTCTCCCCTCTCTCCACATCCTGTCTTCCCACACTCTCCTTTCCTTTCCCCTCTCTTCGCTTACTGTAATCTGCCTACCTCTCCTTCATCCCCTCCTTCCCACCCCATCTCCACCATCTTACACTTTCCCCACCTCCATTCTCTCTTCACCACCTCCACTCATCCCCTCCACACTTCCTCACACGTTCTCTCCTTCCCTCTACCCCTTCCCGACAATTTCTTTCTCACTCTCACTCTTTCAACTCCACAGTCTCCTTTTTTCTCCCTTCTCTATTGCCACCTATTATGTCCTTCACTTATGCCCACACTTTCATTCTTTTCCTCTCCCCCTTCCTCATAGCTTCTTTCCCTCTTAGCTCGATAATTCTCCTTTCCACCCATCCCTCTCTCCCTCATCCTTACTCCACTTTCCCTTTCTTTCCTCTCTCTTCTTTCTTGCTTACTTTCTCTTCTTTCTTGCTTACTTTTCACATTCTCTCTTTTCCTCATTTCTTTTCTTCCCAGTCCCCATCCCAGCCACGCTACACTCCCTATTTCTCCTTATTCTTAACACTGCATCTCCATTACATCACACACTCTCCTCCTCCCCTTCCCTTTCCTCGCCACCTCACACTCTTCCATCCTCCCTGTCTCTCTTCCTTCATACCCCCACGCTCTCACATTCTCCCCACTTTTTCCTCCCCATTCTCAAGCATTTTTTCCCCCATTCCATCATTCTCTCCCTCCCTCAGCCCATTTCCTCTTTCTCTCCACTTCCCACCCTTACTTCTTCCAAACCCACTTCTCACCCATACTCCTTTCACCCCCACTCTCCACACATACTTTCCCTCCCACGCCTCACTCCAACTCCCTTTCCCACACTCCTCCCCTACTCCTTCCTCTCCCATTCTCCACCCACACTTCTTCCACTCTCACTTCACACCCACACTTCATCCACGCTCATTCCCGACCCCACTCCCACTCCCAACACGAACTCATCTCAGTCCCTCTCCCGAACCACATTTTTTCCTCTCCCACTCCCCACCTCTATTCCTTCCACACCCACTCCAGACCCTACTCCTTCCACTCCCACCGCCCACCCATACTCCTTCCACACCCACTTCTCACCCACTCCCACTCCCCACCCCTATTCCTTCCACCCTTACTCCCTACCCCTATTCCTTCCACTCCCACTACCCACCCCTATTCCTTCCACTCTCACTCCCCTCCCCTATTTTTTCCCTCCCCATTCCCCACCCATACTCCTTCCACACCCACTTCTCACCCACTCCCACTCTCCACCCGTATTCCTTCCACTCCCACTACCCACCCCTATTCCTTCCACTCTCACTCCCTCCCCTATTTTTTCCCTCCCCATTCCCCACCCATACTCCTTCCATTGTTACCCCCCACTCCTACACTTTCCCCACCCACTCCCCACCCATATTCCTTCCAGTCCCATTCCCTATCCCTATTCCTTGTACTCCCAATCCACACCCGTATTCCTTCCACTCCCACTCCCACCCCTATTCCTTCTACTCCCATTCCACACCCCTACTCCTACCCCTCCCACTCCTCACCCTTCTTCCTTCCACTTCCATTCCCCACCCATATTCCTTCCACTCCCACTCCCTACCCCTATTATTTCCAGACCCACTCCCGACCCCTACTCGTTCACTCCCCACCCCTACTCCTTCCACTCCCACTCCCCATCCCAGTTCTTTCCACTCCCACTCCCCACCCCTACTCCTTCCACTCCCACTTCCCATCCCAGTTCTTTCCACTCCCACTCCCCACCCCTACTCCTTCCATTCCCACTCCCCACCCCTATTCCTTCAACTCCCACTACCCAGCCCTATTCCTTCAACTCCCACTCTCCACTTCTACTCCCTTTACTTCCACTCCCTCCCCAGGTCTACTTGCCCTCCCACTCCCCACCACTATTCCTTTCACTCCTATTCCCCATCCCTACTTCTCCCTTTTCCACTCCCCACCTCTACACCTTCCACTCCTACTCCCCATCCCTACTTCTTCCCTTCCTACTCCCATCTCTACTCCTTCCACTCAAATTCCCCATCCCCATTCCTTCCACTTCCACTTCCAACCCACATTTCTTCCACTCCCACTCTCTAACCGTACTCCCCCTCCCTATCCCCACCCCTACACCTTCCCCTCCCACCCCCTACCTCTGATACTTCCACTCCCACTCCCCAACCCTACTCCTCCTCCCTGTCCCCACCCCTACACTTTCCCCTCCCACCCCCTACCTCTGATCCTTCCACTCCCCACCCACACTCCCTCCACTCCCACCTCCCCAGCTGCCCTTCGCTCCACAGGTCAATGAAAGATCGGTGTCGTGTATGTTATCTTTTAAAAACATCGTCCTTTTATTTTAGTATTTACATATAAAAACCAGCGAGTAGTGCCAGGGCAGCGAGTGTGACCAGGCAGCACCGGCGACGACCCTGGCAGGTGACGGAGGACCCCCCCTGCATCGCCGCTGGGTACTCGCCTGCGGGGGAGGGGAGGGGAGGGTTAGTCTGTGGAGAGAGAGAGAGAGAGAGAGAGAGAGAGAGAGAAAGAGAGAGGGAGAGAGAGAGAGAGAGAGAGAGAGAGAGAGAGAGAGAGATGAGTTTGTTGGGGGAAATGGGATTGAAGAGAGGTAGAAGGATTAGAGTTTGTGTGTGTGTGTGTGAGAGAGAGAGAGAGAGAGAGAGAGAGAGAGAGAGAGAGAGAGAGAGAGAGAGAGAGAGAGAGAGGAGGTAATGTGATTGGGTTAGCTGGAGGGGTGTGGCGAAATGGGAGGGAAAATTGAAGGGAAGAGGGAAGAAACTGGACAGACAGAAAGGGAAGAGTGAGGGAAAGTGTTAGGTTTAGATGGAGAGTGTGGGGAAAAGAGAGAGAGAGGGAGAGAGAAAAGCGGAGGGATGAAAGAAGTGTGTGAGGGAAAGTGAAGGAATTAGCTGAGGAAGTATGGAAAGTAGAGAGAGAAGGGACTGGGCAGAGGGAGTAGGAAAGAGGGAGGTAAACTGATAGGATAGCTTGCGGGGTGTAAGGGAAGGGAAGGGAGAGAGAGAGAGAGAGAGAGAGAGAGAGAGAGAGAGATTAGTTTACAGGGTGAGGAAGATGAAACCGAGGTATGGAAACGGGGGTCTTTGAATGATGGAAGAGGAGTTAGGGAGAGAAAAGAGATGTGGTGGAGAGGGAGTGCATGTGGTGGAGGAAGAATGGGTGTGGTGGAGAGGGATAGGGTGTAGTGGAAGTGTGACGGAGGAAGAGCGGGTGTGACAGAAAATGAATGAATATGTTGGAAGGGAATGGAGGTACTGGAGAGAGAAAGAATGTGGTGGAGGGGGAAACTGATTGGTGTAGAGGGACTGATGTAGTGGAGAGAGAATGCGTGTGGTGGAAAGGTAATGAGTGTAGTAGTGAGGAAAAAGACGTGATGGAGAGGGAATGAATGTAATGGAGAAGAAGATGGGGTGGAGTAGGAGGAGGTATAACGGAGGGGGAGGGGTGATAAGTTTGATAAATGAAACGAGGGAAGTTAGGAAGGGAAAAAGGTTAGGGTATGGTTGGGATCTTGTCTGATGGATGGGGGTGTTGTAGGCCGAAAGAATGGGACGAGCAGTGTTGCGGATTATTGCCATATTTTCCCTGGCTAAGCAGCTTCCCAAACACCTCCTCCTTTTGCAATTTATTTTGGAGCTTTAAAAACACCTCTTCCTTAGCATTTGTTGTGCATTTTACGCCTTAACATTCCCTTTGTTGTTTGAGTTGTTTTAGTACCATCTTATAGGAGACTGCATCAGTAACATGCATTGGAATACTTTGGTGTAATAAACAGAATAAACTGCAAAGGAAAGGGTGATACAAGAACTACAGAGTCTTTTAACACGACCCTTAGAACCGTATTTTTATCTGCCCAGGAATTTCTTAACACTTTATCTTCCGTGACTTATTTTGCTTACTGCACCTGAAAAGTCTCTTCTGTATTACTGGTGAAAATAATGTCAATATTAAGAAGATATCATTAACACAGAAAGGAATTATTTAAAGTATGATGAGCTAAATTAATCGCTAACGAATCAGTGTTAGGAAGTTCTCTCGCCAACACGAATATTGGTGTCTGTAGAAGGGAAGGAAAATAGTAAAGATGGTTGAGTGTAGGGTACCTGAATGGCAAGAAAAATGGAAATAACAGAGGAGGGAGAAGTAAGGAGCTGACTGGAAGGGCAGGTAGGAAGGACAGGACGGGAATGAAACAGGTGGATTGAGAAGGAAGGAATGGAATGATAAATGAACTGCAAAGGAAAGCATGATAAAGTGGAGCTAAAGGAGAAAAGGTGAAAGAGCTGAAACACGATGCCATAAAGCTTGAATCAAATTTCTATAGCTTCATTACCAAAGTTTCATATAAAATTGCTTGACTATTCATTCAGCTTCATTTATGCATCTACCAAACACTTCACAACAAAACCAGAGTGAAAAGAAGAATATAAAAGAGAAAAATAAAAATAAATAAAACGTACAGACTAAAAATATACGAGAAAATCAGAGCCTGTTATGGAGACTTCCTTACTGTAGAAATTGGCTAATATCCTTTGCAATTGCTTCCCCTGGGTTATTAGTTAAAATAGAAAGAAATAAACAGAACAGGGAAGGAGGGCAGGCATGATAATAAATGGAGGTATTTAGGGCGGGAATTGCACGTACAGCATTTCCAGTGTACTGAGGCAGGCGTGGGGACAATTACTGTACATTCACGCCTTAATTAACACTACACTTGTTCACACATCTGGTACGCGTCTGTTACATACCTGTCCCTTGCCTGCCTCCCATTTGTCCACACCTGAGCACATGTAAAGGCATATTTTCTGGATAACGCACACCTGCACTCATACCTGCCACAAATTCATTTGTATACACTTAATCCCTCAGTTTACATTCGTCGTGTTTAAGTTATATACCTAACACACACACACACACACACACACACACACACACACACACACACAAAGGGGAGTTCCATCTCTTCCACACAACTAATACTAATAATTTTTTCAACACAATAACGTCTGATGTATCAAAATTTCACTCCAACCAGACAACTTCGCGATGTTGAAGAGAGCCTTTTCAGATCGTAGGGGTAAGATATAGCCTTCATTAACCTGTCCCAAGATACCTCCATTACATTTGTTACATTTCTTTGTAGACGCCAATAAACAATGTATAAAAGATGTCGTCGTACCGATGGAGTTAACAAACAGTGTACAGAACAAACACAGCACACACAAACACACACAGGCACGTACTGTACAGGCAGACACAGACAGATGGACAAATAAACATAAAGTATTCACACGCGTACACGTAATGAAACAGTGACACATGAGAACCCCCCCCCACACACACAAACACACACCTGTCACTCCCTAGCCACATACTCACACGGGTTCCCCCACACTGGGTCACAATTCCTCTCACTCTGCCACACATCCCGCCTCCCCATGACCTCTTTAAAAATAAAAATGAATAGGGTACGTTCGCGGCAGTTATATGGAGCAAAAAAAGTGAAAAAAAAAAAAAAAAGGTTGGCGGTACTCTCTGTGACTGCTGCTGCTGCCACTCTCTTGTCGCGGGTAGTGCCGCTCTGAAATGAATTTTATATACTCCGTGTGTTAGCGCAATTAAATATTTTGTTAAATATTTTTTATTGTTTATTATTATTGCTTTGTTGCAGTTGATATCTGGAATGACTCATGGACACTTAATTGGAAGGCTTAACTCGTGCTAAAATCTTTGTCCAGAACCACTTAGGAAAAGAGATGATAACTCTGACAAACTACTCTGGCTTAATAAATGCAGAGGGAGGGAGAGAGCCCGCTGTCGTGGTGAAGGGAAAGGAGCAATAGAGGTAGTAGTAGTAGTAGTAGTAGTAGTAGTAGTAGTAGTAGCAGTAGTAGTAGTAGTAGTAGAGGTTGTTGTTGTTGTTGTAGCCGCAGTTTCATCCGAATGTGAACCCACCCAGAAGACCGCAGGCTGAAGTTGCCCTGTTCCTGCAGCTCACCATCCTTCCTTTGGGGACGGAGAGAATACGAGAAGGTTGTGTAACCGGGCAGTGGAGCCACCCGGTCAAGTTAATGCCGCCATGTCAAGGTGTCTCTGTCTGGCACCAAAGGAACAGTAACAGCGTAAAATACATCCAGTCCCGTATGTACCCTCAGAGGTATAGGGGTATCACACTGGACCACCATAGTCCAGAGAATATATGAGTAGGTTACCAGTCCACGCCTTTTATGGAAATGTATGATTGAAAGACGTCCACTCGCCTCTTAGGAACTGGAGTCGATGCGTTCACAGCATATGCCCCTCACCTGACTGCTGGTCATGAGGAAATTGCTTTTTGGTGTCCTTGGCCCGTATTCTCGTCGGTTAAAGAGCCTCCCTAACATCTCTTCCTTAGCGATTTATTTTTTAGTTATTATTGGCTAATATCCGTTGGTACGTTATTTATGAGGAGTATGGTAATGTTAGAAGGAATTTATGTAACACAGAAGAGGACAGTAAGGCGTAATAAGCAAAATAAATCGCTTAGGAAGAGGTGTTAGGGAGCTTCCTTACTCCACGAGAATACTGGCCCTTGTTTTGGTGTTCCTTCTGAGTCAATAATCGTTTTACACCTCATGGGATTTTAGCCAGTTTTGAAGTTACGGGTTAGTTTATTGTTACAGGTTAGCTCACAGAGGAAGATGGGTCCTTACTGAATAGGGACAAAAACACGTAGTGGTTCTTTTATCAAGGCCACCCCTCACAGGATGCTGCATCAGGCAATAAAGACAGATAGATAGGTAGAAAAATATCCCAGCAAAATTTCTGTAGGTTTCAGAAGTTTCCAGAGTACAGGTAAAAGTTAATATATGAGGTTTTATTTATGGACTCCTGTCTGCGTATCTCAATTCCTGTTCCACATCTGCTTCATTTAATCTGGGATCTACCTATATCAACCTCACACCTGCTTCACACATGCTATACACTTATAATAAGCTTGCCACAAATCTGTTTTACAACCAAGACACACTTGCATACACTTACCTGACAACACTTAAACCAAGCACAGATCTGTCATGCATTCGCTTCACACCAAAAATATTAAACTTTTCACATAATGTTTTCCTCGTACCTAAAATAATGTATACACCTTTATACTATTCAAATACTTTCATCATATTCCCACAGACCTCCCTCATACGTGCTACACACCTGTCACATACCTACCACACACCTTCCTTATACCTACCATAAACCTGCCACATATTTGCCATAAACTTGCCACACCTACCATACACTCGCCACATACTTGACACATACCTACTACACACCTTGCTCATACCTACCATACACCTGTCATACACCTACCACACATCACCAATCACACACAGACGACTCACGTGCCACACAACTACAATACATACATCCCACACACATTCCTACCACACACCTGTCATACATCTACCAAAGTCCTTATACCTACCATACACGTGCCACATACCCTCCCCACATCACACACCCATCACGCACCACCTGCACACCTGCCACATACCTTTCACACGTCTACCATCTACCTACCACGCACCTGCCCCTCCCCCCAACACACACAAGCAACACACGTTTCCCACATCCACAATATTTCTACCACAAATACATACACAAATTTTCCATGCAACACTCACTTTTCTCAGACTGGCCAAACCCTTACTGCATACAAGCAACTCTCACAGCATTAGCTTTCCCCCATACCCAAACCAGTCCAACACCCACACCCACATCTACACTCACCCACATCCACCACACGAATATCCACACCAGTCCCACATTCACATCAACCCTAACCCACACCTGCCAGACGCCCCCACCTGCCTTTCACACAAATATGTCTTCTCCAAACCCACACCTTCCGAGCACTTACACTTGTTCCACATCCACACCTTTCCAGCACTCACACCTTTCTCCAAACCCACACCTTCCAAGCACTTACACTTGCTCCACATCCACACCTTTCCAGCACTCACACCTTCCCAGCATTTGCACTTGCTCTACATCCATACCTTTCTAGCACTCACACTTTTCTCCAAACCCACACCCTTCCAGCACCCACACTTGCTCCACACCCCCGCCCATACCCGCACCTACACTCACAGTCACCCCACACTCACATTCGCCCCACACCCCACTTCGAATCACACCTACACTCGTCCCACACCCACACTTGCCCCACATCCGCACTCGCCCCACACTCACACCTGCCCCACACTCATACCGATACCAACACCTGCACTATTCCTCTCCTAAAGCTACACCTGTCCCGCGTCTTCAATTCCACACCTTTCCCACACACACACCTACCCCACATCCATACCTGTCACACCTCTACCACAGACCTGCCACTCACACAGGTATATGTCTTCATCATACCCACACCCTTACCCGTTCCACACGTACATTTGTTCCACATCTCACAGTTCCACACTTGATCCACATGTTTCAAACCCAGACTTCTCCCACACCCACACCTATCTTACACACTAACACCTACACCCACACTCAGATTCACCTCACACACACACACACACACACACACACACACACACACACCCATACCCACACCTGTCCCACACCCACACACACACACCTCCACACCCACCTGTGAGGACGTGCACGGTGATGGAGTGCTCGATTGAGTGCGCTGGGCTGCATGTGTATACTCCCTGGTCAGCTGGCCCCGCGTCCTGCACCACTAGCTGACTGACACTGCGCTGCCCGAGCTGTGTCCGCACCCACACCCGCACGCCGTCCTCTCGCACCATCTATGGGAAGAGGGTAGTTAGAGTCTGGTTGCTTTCATCTGACAAAACTGGGCTACTCTCACAGCTTGAATTCAAAGTCGTGGTTGTATTAAAAGCGACGACCCCTATCCACAAAGTAAGAATGAGTCTCCTTGGTTACGAGTCAAATTAGTACTCCAATCAGTTCACACCTGCCCACTACTCTCTCAGCTTCAAAACTAAGTCGTGGTTCCATGAAAATCGACAAGACGTATTTAGGAAAGAGGGGTGAGTCTCCATCGTTGCTAGTCAAATCAATCCCCAAATATGACTAGTTGACTACACTTAGTGGGAAAGGTTAAGTGTGTTATTCGCAGTGGTTTGGGGACTTCAACACTTTTTCCTCAGCGATTTATCTTACCTATTACACTTCAGTATCCTCTTGCATGTTACTGATGCAAACTTTCCTTAACACTTTGCAGTTGTTGACGTTGTCCCAGGGGTTTCATTCACCCTTGTGTGGAGTGCAGCTGTCTTATGTGGAAGTGATCACCATATACAGGGAATGTAAACAGGGAGGAGTCAGAGATTAATTCGTCTCATCAACTTCCCTCCTCTTACTGACTCCCCATCCCTCTTTCTCTTCGCGGGAAAGTTGCATCACATTCTCTTCTATCGCCTTTTTAATGGCTACTGCTCTTATGTCTCTATATATCCCTCTCCCATTTCTGTGAGCACGCAGCACCAGTCTAGCATGACACTCTCACGCATTTTCTCTTTAACCCTCTAATATCATAATTTAACCAAAAATTTAATTCCTACATATGCAACATTGGTAATCTTCAAAACTGCCTTCCTCTGTCTGTATTTCCTTTTGCTTATGACCTTCAGTGTGTGTGTGTGTGTGTGTGTGTGTGTGTGTGTGTGTGTGTGTGTGTGTGTGTGTGTGTGTGTGTGTGTGTGTGTGTGTGTGTGTGTGTGTGTGTGCGCGCGTGTGTGTGTGTGTGTGTGTGTGTGTGTTTTACAATAATCGCACTCATCTCGAAGCTGATAGGTATTGATTTTGGCTCGCTTTTTTTGTTTTGTTTTTTTCTGGAATTTCAACTTTTTTGGAGGCTTCCATTTTTTTTTTACACTGAATGATAACAGTAAACACCTGAAGAACTTATAAAAAATGAAAGGTGGTCATTATAATCTTATTTTTCTTGTTTTCTTGCAGGTGTGATGCGTTAATTGCAGGTAAGCTAATGAAGATGAGGGTTGTTTAGTGTAATTAATGTAACGACCAGCGGTTTAGAGGAAATGAAGGCGAGTTGGTTGCTGTTGTCTAGATATTAGAATTATGCAGTTATATTTTGATGTTATATGAAAGAGAGAGAGAGAGAGAGAGAGAGAGAAGACAAATGAGGCGACACTCACGAGAGATGGATGAAAAATGAAGTTGAAAGAGAAGAGGAGGAGCAGAGAGAGAAAAATGATTCCCAAGAGAGTATATGAAATGTGAAAAATTAGCTTCATATGGAACAGAAGTAAAGAATAAGAAAATTATAATGCAATGAGAAAAATATAGGAAATTAGTAAAGACGTAGGAGAAAATGATGATGTTTGCCAAAGGAAGAAAAGATGAGAGGGGGAGAGAAAGGAATGAGTCTTGGAGAGAAAATGTGATAATGGAGGGAAATGAAGCAAGGGGAAAGACAAATGCGGGAGGGAAATAGAGAGGAAAAGGTAAGGACAGAAAGAGCTGGTTAACCCTTTCACTGCGGTGACGCCGGTTATTTATGTATCAGTGTACCTGCCTATCTGTGTCTGTCAATCTAACTCTCTATTATCTATATCTATCTATCCATCTTTATATAGCTATCTATCTATCTGTCTATCTACATCAATTCGTCTATCTATTTGTCTATTTATCTGCTTATTTCTTTGTCATTTTCCTATTTATTCAACCAGTGGAACAAATTATTTTATTTGGTATTGGAACAGTCTCAGTTATATATTCACCAATTTAGCCCCATGAGTCTAGCTACGTTTTATTATTCATTTATCTGTTTATCTTTTGCTATATCCTCACAATTACTGTATATTCGCCTCAGTGGGGAATTTTCAAATAAGGGTAACAGGTAGCTTTCGATAACCTTTTAACTAATATAGAGCTGCCCCAAATTGAATAAAATCGTCATAGAAAATAAGGAAAGAATTAAATCACCAGTTCTAAGAGTGAAGGGAGTAATGACGGCCACAGGCTACCCATGAAGCCTGAAAAATCTCTCGTATTCTCATTAAAATAGACAGAAACAAAGCAAGAAAAAGCGTTTATTACAGCTGTAAACGTGGGAAAATGTGCGTAATAATGGAAAGACGAAGGAAAATGAATGCTAATAGAGGCAAAACGAGAAGACATTTCTGAAGCAGGGAGAGAGAGAGAGAGAGAGAGAGAGAGAGAGAGAGAGAGAGAGAGAGAGAGAAAGAGAAAGTGGTTGAGAAACGGGTAAAAATAAGAAAGTTTGCGTCTGAGAGGAGTAAGTGTGAAGGAAATGAGAGTGAGAATGAGGGGAATAAAGCGGATGAAAAATGAAGGTTTGCGAGGTGAACGATGCGCAGGATGGGAGATGCTGAAGGAAGGAGGAGAAAAGGAGAGGGAAAGAGGGGATAAAATGACATGAGAAGGAAAAATGAATAGGCATGAAAGGTGGTGTGGGAAAAATGAGAGAAGAAACGGGAGGAATCGGAGTAAAAATGACAGAGAAGAACGTGTCCTAAAAGAGAGGAAAAACGATAAATGTATATCAGATGAAATAATTACTTGGTCAAAAAAGAACAGGAAAATACTCGCGTGTGGGGATATAAAAAGTGAAGGGAAATTAACAGAATAGGACTGAAGACGTAGACAGTAAATTTTTTATTAAAGGAAAGGAAAAATTTCAAGAAGAAGAATAAAAAAAATAAATGTAGCAATAAAGGACAGGAAAAGTTCATGTCAGGAAAGATAGACCAATTGGATGTCAACAAAAGAAAAATGACAGAAAAGATTAATGATTTTCAAGACAAGAGAAACTGAAGAATGGAGGGAAAAAATAAAAGGAAAGCGGAGGAAGAAGCACGGAATGAGAGAGAGAGAGAGAGAGAGATGAGGAAGAAGGTCAGTTTTATGTAATACAAGAAGCAATGAGGGAAAATGAAGTAAATGAATAGGAAGCGAGAAAAACAAGAAAGAAGAAATAAGACAGAAATTTCGTGTGCAAACTGAAAAGAAATTAGAGAAAAAAAATAAGAGAAATACGATGAAGGGCGGAAGGGAACTGAGGGAATATCGGTAAAATTAAAGATGAATAACGGGGTGAAAACTGAAGCAAAATGATGAGAATTGAGGATGAAAATTGAAGCAAAAACTTATAAAAAATGAAGGAAAAAGGAACAACTGATAAACACAAAATATATGAAGCAGTAGGAAAAGAGATGGGAGGCAGATGATGGAAGTCAGGAAAAATGGAAGAAGAAAATTAGGATAAACAAGAAAGTAAAGAGAAAAGATAGAAGGAAGCGGAGGGTGATAATGGATGAGTGATGAGAACAGATGAATATTAGGTTC